>NC_059472.1:29036738-29345041 GCF_018139145.2 Gymnogyps californianus | reverse complement strand
GTCCTGATATATTTATAGATGATAAGCAGATTTACTTCTAGTCTTTCTTATTGTTAGACTGCTCTTTCATTGTCTTTATTCTCCTAGTAGTGCTTTTCATGTCCTGTCCTTTTCTTGAATATGACAATCAGTACTGGTACCTTACACAATGTCTCTAATACTGTTTTTATCACTACTGCAAACAGTTCATATGATAAATAGGGTTGTCGTCCTGTGTCCCATCTCCCTCCTCCCCCCCATAGCTGTGTCATGGTAGTAATTTTCCTGTCAAAGGCTGAGGGGCTAAGTTTTGGATTATGCTTTTCTTTTTTGATTGTGCAGCAGCATTTGTCATGTTTCCAGACCAGCCTTCAGGGAGTAATAGGTGTCCAAAGCTCTAGGTAAGATCCTTCATCTTGTACAATGTAACTTGGCCAACTTTTCTTCCTGAAGGCTTTGTTTACTGGGAAGAAAGACATGTTCGACTGGGAGTGAGTGTGACCCAGTGTGCATCAGGCAGTGAAGACTTTTGTTTGTTTGTTTTTTCAATAATATGGTAAGAGTAGTTTTTTGGATCTTGAATGAAAATTATGAACATCATGATGTGAGCAGGCTCTCTCTTCTCCCAGGAGAACCAACCTGCATCAGAGCTGATTAGACAATAACCTGTTAACTTAATTTAAAATCGTCAGTAGCTGAGTTTGGATAGTTACTGATGAAAATAACTGATGACTGAAGCCTTAAATAAATTTTTTGACGTATTCCTGAAAAAGAAGTTACTAGAAAAACCAATTGATTAGCTTTCTTCTTTTGACTCAGAGAAAATTTAATGTTTCCTTCCCCCTTAATTCCTAACCAGTTCTTAATTCCTGATCAGTTAAACAAGGATAGGGGGTGCTGCAGCTTTGGAATCTGGAACATGGTGAGACCAGAATCAGTCAGTTCAACTAATTTGCTTTGTTCAGTAAAACCCTTTTGAATATAAAATATGACATAACACTTGCTTCATGTATTGTTGATAAAAAGCTATGTTCATTTAAAAAAATTTAAATGCTTTTTTTGCACTTCCATATATTTTAATTTGTTTTTCTAACCAGTATTTTACATACATGTTAATGCAGTATTTTGTTTACAACATACTAAAAATCTGGAACTGTAATCATTGCTGTGTAAATGTACCCAGGTGTACCATATTGGCAAGAATATAAGACAGACTACTATTATAGAAGGATGTTCATTTTACAGGGGCAGAAACAGAACATCGGGGCACTGTTGGCGTGGGATGCAGTCATGTAGTTATTGCAGAAACATGCAGCCCCTCAGCTAACCCCAAGCCTGACTTTATTTCATCTCCATTCTCTGTTGGGATCTCCCTGGCATTGTAATAATTTCTCCCAGGCATCATGGACATTTTTTCCTTCAAGGGGAAAGATGGAAAGCTAAGTGTAGTGAATTCTCACTTCCCTGTTATGGGGAGATTGACAAACATGCGTTTGCCAAATGCAGTTAGCAGCTTAGTAGCAAGCAGAGCCAGAAACTCAGGTTAGGGCAGGTGGTATGCCTTGCAGATAAATCAGCACCTGAAACCTGAAGTCTGAGGAGATTAGGCAGTGAACTGTCCACCTGAAGACTTTGACACAGTTTATTTCTTTATTTCTGTATTTTCCTTTGTGCATGCTAGGAGTAGAGTTAAAAAACCCCACAAAACCCAACCAACCAACAAACCAAATAAAACCAAAAAAACCCCCTAGCATTTTAGATCTATGCAGATTAACAGTAGGAAGGAAAAAAAAACAGTAAAAATAATCATAATTTTTCAGTTACAAAAGTATGCCTGAACTAATTTTTTAATGTATGATTAGAACTAGATTGCAGATCTTGGTTTCTTGTGAAGAATTTGAGTTTACTTGCCACAGAATTGATTGCATGTGTTGCTCCTTTGATGTCTTCCATATCAGTGGCCTCCAAAGTGGGGTGCGCAAGACCATCCATTGAGGTGTGGGAAGAAAATATTAGGACTTACATTTTATCTGAAATACAAGAAAGAAATTAAGCTCCATTTAATATACGTATTGACACTGGCACCCTCACTTGGTCCCTATGTCAGATGGTCCTGTGTCACGTATGGTTTGTGAGGTGTCCTGAGGGTGGATTTAGTACTCCACAATGTGGAGGGGTCACAGTAGCACCTTCACTTGTTCATTGTTTATGTGTGCCTGGTTAGGTGGGCTAATGGATTATGTTATCTAGTTCTAACTAAACTAACCTTCACAAAATGGGCAGGTGGCTTAAAAAAACTCCTGCAAAGAGACTGTGGATTGAAGATAATACTAATAATGTAAACACAAGTGAACAATAAGAAAATGGCAGAGCTGGTGCTTCTCCTATTCCTAGTGTGAGCTCCTGGTCAGCTGCATTATGATATAAAAACAATGGCAATTAGATCTGACAAGACGTTGGCCAAAAAAATTTGGGTTTATCAAGAAGGCTATTTGAAATATGGATGTACATCCACTATTGTTAATGATGAACCTCACCCTAAGAGAATATTATACCTTGAGAGATCAGCTAATGATAGTATGAAGCCATCACAATTAGCAAGGCATTTAAAAGCTAAGCATCCAGAACATGAAGACAAACCTCTACAATTTTTTCAGCAATGTTTAAAGTCATGTGATACTCAGTCCAGTACTTAACAAGATTTTGCTAAACTTAATGATAGATCTTTAGAAGCCTCTTTTGAGGTTTCTCAATAGCAAAAGACATAGAAGCCACATACTGTTGGGGAAACACTTGATTTTCCTGCTGCAGTAAAAATGTCTGAAATAATACATGGAAAACAATATGGTGACAAAGTAAAATGCATTCCTTTGTCAGAAGATACTGTTGAAGATGTCTGGAAAACATTGCCAAAGATTTGGAGAAACAAATACTAGAAAAAATTACACTGTGTGGGAGGCTTGCCATACAGTTGGATGAAAGTATAGATGTTTGTAATGTGGTTCAGCTTACAGTAGTTGCTAGATTCTGTGTTGATAATGAAATACACAAAGAACTAAGTCATTATGAAAAGATGTACTAGAGAAGATACATTCTTAACAGTAAATGACTTCTTTAATAACAACATTTTTTTTAAATGGAAAAACTGTGCAAAGGTAACCACTGATGGAGTCGCTGCTTTGACTGTAGTAAAAAGGATTCTGGGGTAAGGTTACAAGGAGAGCACCACATGTGGAATTCATTCACTGCATCATGCATAGGCAAGCAACAAGGAAGTTGGAGCCAGAAGTGCACAAACTGCTGCAGGATGTCATCAATGTGGTTAATTGTATGAAAACAAGACCTTTAAGTAGTAGAATCTTTACAATAATTTGTAATGACATGGGGAGTGATCAGGAAAATCTTTTGTACCATGCAGAGGTTCGGTGGTTATCATGGCAAAGTGCTTAGAAGAGTTGTAAAACTTAAAGATTAATTACGCGTTTTTCTTTCACAGAAAGACAAGCATTCTGAATTTGCTGACCTGTTCTGTGATGACAAGTGGCTGTCAGCAGTACGCTGACTAACAGATATTTTCAAAAAAATAAGACACTTAACGTGTCCCTTCAAGGTGAAGGTGACGTTTTAACAATGAGCAAGAAGGTGACTGCTTTTTGAAAGAAACTCGTGCTGTGGAGAGAGCATTTTGAAAACGGATGTTTGGAAATGTTTCCATCATTGTGTGATTTTGTTGCCAGAAAGGACGTGTATCATCTATAAAAACTCTCGTATCTGTACACTTAAACTTGGAAACAGAATTTCCTCACCTGTTTAAAAGTCTTCCAAATGAAGAGTTTCAAGGGGTTTTGAACCCATTTGTTAAAAATATAAAAATGTAACACCTTCCATTAGTTTCCAATAACAACTGATTGATGTTGGGCAAGACGGAAATTTACTGGCCAAATTTCAAGAAAAACCTTTGTATAATTAGTGGATGGGAATGAAAAATGAGTATCATGATTTAGTAAGTGCAGCCAGTGATGCACTTTCATTTGGACATGTGTATCTTTGTAAATTGTCTTTTCCAGCTATGACAGCCATTAAACCCAAGTATTGAAATAAGCTGAATTTAGAACCAGACCTTCAAATCACTGTATTACAAAGTGTTAAGCCAACATTTTAAAAAATGATGAAACATATTCAATGTGTATTTTAAATGTACATACTCTTTTCTCATGAAAAATAGTTGTCTGATAGAAACAGATAATATTTTACTTCTAGCTTTGTTTCAGGTGTAGTAATTCAGGAGGACAGGAGTGATGTTGTCTGCGTGTACTTCAAGTGCTGGGATGACTCAGCTAAGATCAGAGCCACTCTATTTTAGTTGCCAAATGATAAGATGGGGTGGTCCTTGTAAAGTGCTTACTTTCTAATAGATGAGGGAAGTGATTTGTGGGTGGGCAACAGTGGTATAGAAAGCTGATTGCAAATCTAGGGATAGAATTCAAATGTTTGTTGTCTGAGTCACTTGTGTTATTGCTTAAGTGTATTGTTCTGGGGACAGCTTTATTTTCAAGCATGTAAATGTTTCAGACGTTTTGTTCATTTGAAGTTTTTGGTGCTTAGCTCATCTGAAATCAGACCATAAGCATACCTTCTGGAGATAGGAATATTGATATATCAGAACTGAATTTTTTTTCTTGCCTCACACAGTTGTTCTAAACTATGTAAATGTATGCATTACTGAAGTGTCTTGGCATCGTCGAAGGTAACATGGGACAAATTTCCAAAGTAATTGTTTTTTTTAACTGGTGTTATGAAATAATGCGTTCTGCCATACCTAAGTAACATTTGGTAACTTGCTGATTAGTTGAGCATTTTATTTAGTAATTGTAACTAACATGCAAAGAGAAGTCCTTTTTAATAAGCTACTTGTGTGCTTTTTTTTTAGGCTAAAGCCTAAACCTCTGACATGGCCACAGCCTCACCAAGATCTGATACAAGTAACAACCATAATGGAAGATTACAGATGCAAGTAACAGGCAAGTAGTGATTTGTATCATGGTGATTTTTACAGGAAAACATATGTATTCTAAAAAAGCAATCTTTGAAATGAGTGTAAAAAATGGATCAGCATAGTTAATATTTTAATTAATAACTTGAATGTTACAGTTAAGACTATGACTATAATATATGTAGATGAATTGAAGCTAAGTAGAGGTTATGCAGTGAGTTGGATGACAGGGTTTAATGATCTCTTCAAATTAGAAAAAAAATGAGATTCAATACAACAGTAGGGACAAATGTAAGGAATTTTGCTTGGGAACAAATAATTAATGGCACAGATTCTATAGAGGGAACACATATTATTGAAATTCTACAAAAAAGATGGGCGGTTGTAGTGAACTCCAAGCTGAAAATGAGTACGATGTTATAGTGAAGCTGGAGAAGAACTGGAGGAGATCACAAAATCTGCTAGCCCTTCAAAAGATTAAGGTCTTTGATTACATATCAGGTAAACATCTGTTGAGAATAATACAGGTATTCTATATTATCCTTAGGGCAGCAGGTTGGATTACACAGCCATATGGAATAATTTAGGTTGGAAGGGACCTTTGGGAATTTCCTAGTCCACTCTTCTGCTGAAGGCAGGGCTACCTTTGAAGTTGGATCATGTTGCTGAGGGCATTGTCCAGTTCAATTTTCAGTATCTCAAAGGCTGTAGGTTACCACCTTCCCTGGGCAGCTTGTTCTGATGATAAACCACATCACTGTGAAAATGTTTTTCCTTCTATCCAATTGGAATTTACTATGTTGCATCTTGTGACTGTTTACTTTTTCCTTTTGCTGTGCTGGTTCTCATAGTTCGAGGCAGAATTCAGCCATCCCGGTATCTGCTGGAAGGGAAACATAGTGGGCTACAAGCAATTCTGGAAATTTCTGATTGTGTTGGGAACAATTTTTTCAATAGATGTTGAACAGGCCAAGTAGGTTATGCATTTTGCTACTCATGGATAAGAACTGGTCAGGGATGTGACAATTGGTGTCAGGCTTAGCTGCTCTTTCTATGGGATGGCAGAGCAGAACAAAGACTTATTGTAGTCCAAAGATAAGCAAAATGCATCTAGGTAAACAAGTTTGATAGCTAATTATGACAGTGTTACAGTAGTTAAAAGTGAAAATATTACCAGCAAGTAGTTAGATATTGTGCATAAATATGTATACACATAAATGTGTGTGTGTATGTATGTATATAAGTATTATTTTACCATTGATAAATAAATTGAACTTTCCAGGGATCCTGAGAAATCTGGGAACCTTGAAGTAAGAATGAACGCATGACCAAGAATATATTAAGCCTATCTTGAACAAAATTTGGAAAAAACATGAGTAAGATACCATGTCTTAAAAAAAGCTGTATCTCAAGAAAGATATGTGATGCTGGATGGTCCAAAGATGGCCAGGTTATCTGAGAAAAAATACGTTGTTGGAGAGTCCCCAAAATGGATATTTTATCAAATTAGCTAAGAGAGGAACCTAAAAAGTGATTAACCTTGTGTAAGGATCACGTAACTTCATAACGTGACGAATCATCAAACTGGCAATAAAGAATAGCATAGATGGAGCCACCTGTAGATTGAATATATATAACTGTAACAAACTGAGTTACACAAATGACCCATAACTTCAGATCTGTGTATGCAGAAATGATCATTTTGATATCCTGTACTGTACTGCTCCTTATGTAAGTAGTCTTGTATTTTTCTTGCATTGGAGCTTCTCTTGACTTCAAGAGATCTGGTTCAAGGATCGAAGTGGGAAGAAATCTGTACAATTTTCATGATTAGTTTTCTGAAGGTTTAGTTCTCTAACCAGTCTTTATTGGAAGATCAGAGGAACGCCAGTGGCAGTACAGGGAAAGAAGTGGGAGACAGACGAGTGTGAGACTGTAGTATTGCTGAACTACACTGGTTTACGCTCAGATTAGTTTGTGCTGCTGTAGAATCTAGGCTTATATTTCAAGAACTATACTTAAAAAGCACTTTTATAAAGGCAGCAAGTAGCATATATTCATTTTGTAGACAAGGAAATTCATATGGACTGGTGACTTGTTTGAGTTTGGACAGTTACAGCATGTTGCCGACAAGTTTTGCCATCAGTATTTTTTCAAATATACTTGGTGAGATATCTTGTCTTGTTAGTTCTTTTTGAAGTCTTTTGCTAGTAATTGTTACTTACTCCTAACTTTTTAAAATACCTATATTTTAACAAGTGTTGCAGTTGCTTTTAGAAAGCAAAATATGGAGGAAAAAAATGTGGAAGAAGCAGAGGTTGTTAAAGCTTAAGAATATATCATGATTTCAGATGAAAAAATATGACCCATCTGTGGAATTATGTTTTTAGTCTTCTACATTTAATCTTTCATCGTTATCAAGGCTGCAGTTCCCTTTTATGACATGTGATGCATGACTTAGACTGGACTTTTCAAATGTGAGGGAGTTAAGTGTGTGCCTTTTAATTGAAATTAAGTAAAAGTCTGTGGCTAATGCCTTTAGAATCTGGGACAGTTGCATTCCACTAACTTTTAAGTAACTAATGTATACGTCTCAGAATAGTGTAATCCAGAAATACATGATGGACCTTTTTTGTCTCCCTTTCAGACAGTTTAGTTAACTTCCACTTACTTTTGAATTAGCAAGTACCATACAGAAATGTAACAGGAAGGGATTATTTCCAAGTGGCTGAAAATACTCAGCTTTACTTTAGTTTGAAAGTGAAGGGAAAGAGAATCACACTGAAGTATGGGAGGAATGAGAGAGAAGGCATAGCCACCAGGTAGGTACATCTGCGAGTCCATCGATGTGGTCTTCTGAAGACAACACCTGCCTGAAATAGAATTTAAAATGCTGGAAGTTAGGCTGCTGTTGGTTTTTATAGTGGCTTCCTCAGCTGGGTGAGGAAGTAGAACAGGTTTACGTTCAGGAGCGCTGAGGACCTCACCAGTAATTTGGAGGTAAAAAATAGCTTCTTTGGCATTTGCTATTTCTTAATTGTTGAATATTTAGCTGAAACTTTAAGTTCCTGTGCAAAGCTGTTTAAATAGGGGAAATTTGAGAGTTGATTTCTTACTTTTAACAAACTGATGTGTTAAACCACAAGTTAACCACACAAGTAATATAGGCAAGGAAGTGAAGCTCTGTATACAGGCTTTGCTATACAGGGACATTTTGAAATAGGCCTGAACTGCATATGCTTTCATAACTACATATAATTAAAAAAAAAAGTGTGCCTGATAATCTCTCAGATGTATTGTACTCAGATATTTTTCAGTTAAGGGAAGAGTAGGAAGAGCAATGAGAAAATAAACAAAAGAACCCGCATGATTTTCAGTGTTTATCCGTAAAATAATTGTTGTGCTGTCTCTCCAACCCATTCTGCCAGTATGTGGTGAAGAGAATATGTCATACTTGGTTTCAGCTGACAAAGTAGCTTTTGAAAATAAAAGCTACCATTTTAGCATTGACCTCTTTATGTTCAGCAGAAGTAAAAAAGGTGAGGAATAACATTGCCATGCTGTGTTTCATACATTGTGTAGGCAGTACATTTTCTGTTTTTCAGCAACAGTATGCTGTTATAGATAAAGCAATGTATTTTATTAGTTTCTAGTGCCAAACTGAAACGGAAAAAGAATTGGTTTGGAACAACTTTCTACACAGAATTAACTGCAGATGGAGAAATTAAGAAAACAGCAAAATCAAGTAGTTCTTCAAATCCAAAATGGGATGAGCAGCTGACAGTGTAAGTAGATTTTTTGGTTGTTTAATACTATTTATTAGGCAGACATTGCACACAAATATTTACTAAGCTTGGTTGCCTACATAGTTTTCTCTGGCTGTTGATGACTAAATGCAGACATAAGATATTTATCTCATGAAATTTTTTTTCTCAATTCTTACAATGTTTTGAGAATATTTTTTTGTACAGAGTGTTCCTTGCATACAGTTGCTATACATGGTATATTCTTGATATTTGTTAGCACTGTGGACCATTCAAATTTAAGATTCCTCTTCAGAAGATGTTAATAATTGTAACCATGTCATTGTCAACTTTAAAAGGAAAAAAATCTCAGCTGGCTAAGTAGTAGTTATGAGAAAGGTCACTTTTTCCTTTAAATTTCCTAATGAAGGCATACACATACAAAAATAGTTTACTGCAAAGTGACCTTGCAACTTATCCTAATATTTGACCTTTTTAATCTTCTTGTGGTTTAATTTGGTTTAACTGGTTTAACAGGTGGAGATATACCTGAATATGACTCTATGAAGAACTGGCAGTCTTGCACTGTGCAATTGGCTAGAACACATTATTATACAAGCAAGATTGTACTGCTTCAGATTTGGGTCTGGAAACAGCATAGCTGCTCTCAAGTGGTATTGAGCATGGGCCAGTACATTTTTACAGCATCTGACCTGTCTTTGTGCAATAGCCAGCTTTGTTAGTAGTAGGAACCACGCCAGGTTCCTATAACTAACAGTGCTGTAGAGTTGGGAGTGGTACAACATACGTAGCTTTGGGGAACTGTGTGCTTGGCAACGCTTACTTATTAACTACAGACCTGGGCTGAAGCAAGTAGGGTATTCCTGTGCCACATCTCTCAATGTTTCAGGTTTAGCAGAGCTTATTAGCCCTTTGCAATATTGCAAAAGAGAATAATATAGTCTTGGACCTGACAATGATTTCTAGGAGTTACTACTAGCACAAGTACAGAGCTATCAGTATATTCACAGAGACCAGAGTTTCTGTTGAGGAGGCAGGTTTGATTTGGCAGGATTTGGTGAGCTGATAGAAATGAGGTAATTTGGCATGCATGGTACAGCCAAACAGACTCATTCCATCATCAGTGTTACTTACTTAGGATCTTACCCTTATATATATAAGGTATTCTGGCCCCCTCTTCCTCTGGCTATTGGAATGGTATCGTTGTGTCTGTTGCCCAGTCTATTTGAGGACAAGTGAACTCTCTGGCTTACCAAATTCCCCTCACTTCTATGGGTCCGCATGAGCACCAGCAATATATTCTCTGTGTGCAGATGTTTTGTTTTTTTTTTCTATTCTTTGTTGAGCTGGTCTTTCAGTAAGACTTCCATTAGAAGGCAGCCTATTCAAAATGCAAAAATATATTTGCTCATGGGTTTCGGCAAAAATGATCCATGTTGTCCAACGCGTTCAAGTGACTATAAACCTAGCCCTGTTGGGAGCATGGGGGTTGTTTTTAGTATTGTTTTCATCAATGCTGATATACCTTTCTGTATCCAATACTGATGAATATGTGGCCTTTGACTTTTTGCAGTACAGTGATTCTACTCCATTTTTCACGGCCAGGAGCACTCTTGCAGTACTAGACCCTGTACTAGAAAACTTACTCTCCAGGACCTAGCATAGCTTCCTGTTTTCCTTCTTGAGCAGGGGAGAGAGCGCTGCCAAAGGTTATCATAATATTACTGTAATTGGGTCCTTTACCTTTCTGCTTCCCTCCAATTTTTACTTTAGCTTCATCATTTGATTTTTCCCCTCTGATTTCTGTGAGTATGCATTATGGTTTTATATATATTTGTGGATTCACAAATAATATTTTATCAACACTTCCATGGCAAGCTGACACCTATTAAGTGGGTTCTTCCTGCTTGCAAGTAGCTGATTGGTTGCTTTTTCCCTTTTTTTAAATATTTAGTGTTTTTCTTTCTAGTGACAGACAAATACACTTACCACCTTTTTCTCCACATTTAATAATGTGAGATTTTAGTTAGAATTCTGGAATAGTAAGGAATAGGGAAAATATGTCTTTCATAAATAAAGTAAGATAAGTTTTATATAACTGAGATTTGAGCTTAGTGTAGGTTATTCTGATACTCCTCAAATTCCTTGTGCTATTGTAGTAATGCACTTTAAGTTTGATCTTAAGTATAAATATCATAGTGTTTGCAGTTCTTAGTTAAAAATTTCCCCTTGCATAACAAAAACTTTCAGTTAATTAGTATCAAGAAATACAATAAATATGAGAAAGTGAATTAAGTTCAAATACTCCTAATAACAAGAAGAAATACTTTAAAATCTGTATATATTTTTTTAAAAAATGTATTTTATATGCAGGAATGTGACTCCACAGACTACGCTGGAATTTAGAGTGTGGAGCCATCACACTTTAAAAGCAGATGCTTTATTAGGAAGAGCCACTGTAGACTTGAGACAAGCTTTGGAAATACACGATAGAAAATGTAAGTTATCATGAAGGATATTTTGAGTAAAATAGAATTATTATTACTAATCTATATATCAAACTGGCAACCAGACTACTAACTATACATGTGATTACAACTGACTTTCAGTTGATGTCTTTACTTGTCTCTTCTAGAGATGTCTGTGCTATCGAAAGCAATTTAAGTGTAACAATGGGATATAATAATTTTGAAACAAAATACACATTAGAGTATGAGTTACTACAGATTAAGTAAAAGTGGAAGTGATTAACTACAATGTTTTGTGGCAAGCTAATAACTAATTTGCTAGAGGATCTGTTTTAGGCTTGGTAAAAAGAAAAGTCTAAACTTTCAGAAAAGCCATCTATGTAATTTTTCATGTTTTCTTTCTCTGGAATCATTAATAGAAAGGCTGGATGTTTTTCCCTCATAATTTAGCTGTCCAGAGAGCAGTAGGAACCACTGATTAATGAAACAATTGAGAACTTCCTTTTAGTACATTAGCGATTGTTGTGTTCTATGTAACTTCTAATTTTAATTGTCTTAAAGAAGACCTGTTTTAATTCTATTAATCTAATTTGCTTTTTAAAATTTTTTTTCATTAGTACGAGAAGGTGGTGAATCCACACTTTAAATTCCGCTCCAGAGTGGCAGTAGAATTCCAGCTAAACCAATCTCTAACCTTTCTCACAAGTTAGATATACAAACCTGAGAGCTCTGTTTAGGGAGGTGGGGGGAAAGGAGAGCCAAAAAAAAGCTTCATTTTTCTGATTCTTACAGAAAATTGAAACAGAATCCAAAATCAAGTGGGGTTTTGTCAGCAGTATTATGAAGATTCTGCCCAAGATTCCATAGTTAAGCAGAAAAATTGCTTCTTTTTTAAATTAAAAAAACCTGTATCGGAAGAAAGTGGGTTGTAATAATGATAGCAAAAGAAATAGTTAATATTTTAACTATGTCTAACAAAATAGTTAATATTTTATTACTGTAGATCCAGGGGATGTAGGATCCACAACTTGGCAAATTCTTTCAGGGAATGGTTGACTGAGGTAGCTGTACATTGCACCAAAAGTAATTTATGTGCAGTGTTTCTGATTTGGGCAAGTCAGCAGTTTGACACACACTGGATTATCCAGTAATTCAGTGGTAGAATAATCTGATTGGTATCCTTCAGTCGTTCAGTTATTGATACTTAATCTAAAATGCAGCACTTGAAAGACTGTTTACTGAAGAAAATGTAAAGAGGAAGTCCTCTAAATGCAGAAACTTTAGAATTAGTGCTGTTACTTTCTCCTGCCCAACACCACCAGTATTGAATTGCTGCCCACACCCCTCCCAGCTTTCTTGCCAGCTCAGTTGGACTACAGCCAACTGTTGATCTGGTTTGGGGAGATAACCTGTTAAAATAGCAGAAACCAAACCAATCACCGTTTGCAGAAATGATGATTTATAAATATGTTAATTTAACAACTCAGTGGTAGGCTAGTTTCTTGTTTCTCTTCTTTCAGGTAGTACTATTTTCCAAAATGCAGATTGCTAAATCAGTAATTCTGTAGATTTGGGAGCTTTGTGCTTGCTCCAGCGATTTAAAGTACTTTGAAATCCATTGTAATATAGCAGTGGGTGTCTGCTAGTAACTGCTGCCCAACTACACTGTCGAACCTGCTCTTTAAAGTAACAGATTGGGGGTATCTGGCAATAGCTTATAGTAGCCTTCCCTGTTTTTATGTTTATTGTTCATTTATGATATAAGAAGACTGAAAAAAATAAGGAAATGCTAGTTTAATGCATAGAAGTGCACAGTGAGCTTTAACTTTAGCTTGGAATGCTGTCATATGGAGGGAAATGTGGTATATCTTGAAAAATTAATCTTTTAATCTGAGGCTGCAAATACTAAAAGGCCTTAAGCATTTTAACCTGATTAATGTGAACTCATAGCTGACTGTGTTTGGATTTATGACATGTGGCTTTAACTGCTGTACTAGTAATAGTTGATTTAGAGAGAATTACGCAGCATCCACAGCATGTTTTACCTCTGGATTATGTATGTCTCTCTACAAATGTGTGCATTGCTTATCAGTCATATTGAATTCTTTTACTGTACCATGTACACATTTTTTTAATATCTCAGTTATCTCAAAGTTTCTTTTGGTGAAAATAGTTTGATTTAATTTTTGGTTACTTGAGGTATCCTCTCTGTTACTGTTTAATCCTTGGAGTTGGGATCTATGAAAATGCTAGTAAGGATTTACTAAAAATAATTTAAAAAAATGAGAAAGTACTCTATGCAGTCTTTGCATTTACTTTGTCCTCAAAGTGATGTTCTTTTCAGTGGTCTCTTAAAGTTACTTTTGGAGGGTGATATGAGAAAGGAACATAAGCTCTTATTGTAGAATGAGGTTCCCTGTGACTTGTAATATTTGGATGTGTAGTTCAGAAGTTGTTTGACTTTAAGCCTTCTCATATTATGTAAGTAGTGCATAATTTCAAAAGGGCTTAGTGGAAACAGCAAACCTGGGAAGATCATTAACAAGAAAGTACTGAAACCATGTGGATCCTATAGCATACCTATAGAATATACTGTGTAAATGGCCAATTTATTTTTACAATAAACTGTGCTTTTACCCATAGAAGATGTAAATTTACACAGCTCCTTAGTGATTTCTATGTTGATTTGAATCATCTGAATATCACTCATGTTCAGTTTTGTACAACTAAATACACGTATCACATTTTTGTGTTGAAAGTCTCTTTTAGTGTTGTTTAGAATTTAATCTTTTCTTTATCCCTTCTCTCCTCCTCTCCCCCTACCCACCCCAACTCCATTTTTAGTGGAGAAGGTGAAAGAACAGTTGAAACTCTCTTTGGAAAACAAGAGTGGCATGGTGCAAACAGGTGAACTGACAGTTGTGCTAGATGGTTTGGTTGTTGACCAAGAATCTCTTACAAATCTCAGTTCATCAGCAACCAGTAAGTTAAAATAATTCAATCAGATGGTAATATTTCGATTAAGATTTCAAACAGATGTAATGGAATATTTCTGTTGAATTTGTTTCTTACTGTTCAGTAGAAGTTCAGCAAAATGGCGAGGCTGTGCATGAAAGCAGAGATGCTTCAGCAAGAAGTACATCCAGGTTGGAATTTATTTCTGTGTTTTACACTATATGAATTATATTAGCAGATTTATCAGTTGAAATGTTTGAGTTGTTTGTGTTTTGGGTTTTTTTTTAATTTTTTTGAAGGTGATAGATTTTTAACTGTCAAGCCCTAAATTATGTTACCACAGGTTTTAGAAACATTACTTGTATGACAGATACATAATTTAGCTTGAGAAGAGTTAAATTCACAACTCTGTTCTTGCTCTGCTTGTAGAATCTGCTCTCTGCTACTTTATCATTGCCTCTTGGATGTGTAGCCCTCTGAACATAAAAATTCAACTGACTGGAAGTCTACTAAATGCTGCAGCAGAGATTAGGGGAGCAGTGGTTCAGTGTGGTTTTGTGTACAACATTTGTTGTCTTCTGTTGTTTAAGAACCATTTGTATTCATGTCTGCCAACTTGTTGCAACGTACCATCTGAACAGAAGGAAGAATTAAAAAAAGCCTAAATTACTTCCCCCTCACCCAGTTCCTTTTTAAGGTTGTGATCAGGAATTTAAGAGACTTGTATTGAGTTTAGGAAACAGTATTCAGAACACTGAGGCAAAAGGTTTGCCTGCTTCAACCTGAAGTGGCGAGAAGGCAGCTTTGGGATCAATTTCGAGCTTCATTCTTGGCTTGTGTATCTTTATACCAGCTCAAGGACTGCCTGGAGAGAAGCAGGAGTAGATTGTTTGCCCCCTCGCCACTAGTGAATCAAACAGGTCAACATTCAGATCAATTTAATGTTACTGACCTGCTCAGTTACTTTTCAGTGGAACCCCTTTCCGGTTAAGTTCTTGACACACAATGGAATGAAAAAACATACAGTTGCTATGCATTTGAGTGACAGGGACACATTTGTCCTTGTACGCTCGATTCTTTTTTTGAATATGTGGAGGTTTGTCTCTGTTCCCTCATGGGTGCCCAATATGAGGGAGTGAGGATAAAAAGTTGCTTCTCCTTAGTTTTCGTTAGAAAGGTGGGACTGTTAAAAGTGATTTGAAACACATCTGCATACCATTTTGAAACAGTAATAACAATCGTTTGTTTTCATTCAGCTATTGATGCTAGAGGTGTGGCTTTTACTGGGTTCCTGCTCTTGATGTTGGTATTTTAATTACAGCAGTTTTCCATATAACTAATGAGCAGTTTTGATTTACAGTTTTAAAATTAAGAGATGAATAAAAGTTTTAAGGTAGCGTCTGTGCATGTCTTTAGGAAGCGAATCAGGGTTGTAGTCTAGAGTTGGAAAGGGATAATACTTTAATTCTCTGTTTATGCTACTCTTTTGGAGTTGGGTGCTCTATGGAAGCTCAAGAAGCATGGAAATGCTGCTTCTTCCTTTCTTACTCTGCAAAGTGGGACTTCTAACAATTCTCACGTTTTTTGTCATCTATTTAACTTCTCTTGAATTTTTAGCCTCTGCTCCTTGAGAAGATGGGGAGTTGGCATTGAATGTAATTTTCACAATATGTGTCTCTGGTGGGTGGCTTTAAGCATTTTGGGATAGATTTAAGTAAAAACAGTGTAATTGAACAAGACTTTCCATTCACAAGCCCTTACATTACATTTATTTCCATGTGGCCTTCCTTATAAACACAGAGCTGCCTGTGTGTATCTGTCCTCACAATGTCCCATCCTGCCTATGCATAGAGAAGTTCATCTTACTTTCCTTTTACTGAGGGAGAGTTTTGTTACTTTTGTATGTTATGACTAGAATAATTTTTGGAGATATGACAGACAAAACCAATTATTCCACTTGCTTAATGACAGAAAAAGTTTTCCTGCTCATATCTGCACTTTGGAAGGGTCCCTAAGGCAGTTTTGGAAGATGTGGCAGGCGCATCGGCCTGCCCAACTCAATTCTAATATATCATTACAAGTAAAAGATGAAGTGGAAATGGAAAATCTTATCTGTTTTAGGTATCTGAAATCCTCAAAACCAAAATTTGCCTCTTGTTCCTTAATTGTTTTCATCTTGCACTTGACTATTATCTAGGCTGCAAACATTGTATTATAAACTGTTATGAATTTACTTCCATTTCTTTGTTTCTTTAGTGTGATTTAGTGTAGGATTTGGTTTAGTTGCATAACTGTTTAACATGTTGTTTGTAGTAACCTAAAATGATCTTTTATTTTTACCAAGATCTGCTTGTGACATTTCTAATGGGATAGACAATCAAGTACCTTCCAACTCTGTAGTACAGAATACATTCTGTATAGAAGCTGTTAATGGAGACAGCACACCATCTCCTACTCACGTTGCAGCCAGACCCAAAAATATGCCAGTACCAAAACCACTTGCAGCTCAGCCTGTCAACAGCACTGGTAAGAATGGGAGAGTTATGAGAACATGTTCCATAAGGCTTTTTTATCTGGTTGAAATGTATCAGAAGTTGAGCCATTTTTTCTATACATTTTTTGTTAGATTTCAAAAATACTGAAAGGATGTTTCTCAGCTTGAATTTATAATCTTGCATGTCCACTTCTGTGAATTTTTCTGGAGTAGATCCATTCTTAAATGTGCTAACTTTCATACTTTCCTGTCAGTTCTCTTCTCTGATGAAGAAAAATGTAAAACATCCAAAACTTCCATTTCTCTGTCCCAGATGACTAAACCATATTACTGATTGTCTGGAGGAAAAAGCAGATTTCTTTCACAGTTAATTTGAGTAACTATAGTTAAGTTTCTTTTGCCATTAGATAAATCTGATTTTTAGTGCTGTCAGGGAACTGCTGTGCTCTGAGTTGAGATGTGTTGCAGACTGTCCTTGCCTTCCATTTTTTCAAAAGGTAAGCTGTTTCAAAACAGGTATTGGCAAATACTAAATTTCATTTTCCTCTTAAACACAAAAACTTTGATTATGACTACAAGTAACATTCAGTACAGTAAAACAAGTGAAAAGAAAGTATTTTTTAATTTTTGTTCGTCTGGCAAAACTTTGCATCTAATAATGACTGTGCTTTCTAAGCACTTTCTGCCTTTTCTCAGCTGTTTGAGAGAGATTACAGTGATACCAGAGGAAAAAGATAACCTGAAATAGAAATAGGCAAGCTGTTAATAAACAATAGAACAGAGACTGTCAAACTTTCTGTAATGGAGTGGGAATTGTGGGGATGGTGGGAAGATAGCAGAAACAATTCTGAACTTTAAAAGGTAATAATTAAATTAGGCCTTCTCTGAAGCTTTTCTCTATTTGGAGAACTTGAATTTGATTCCCCTCTCTTTTCAGTTGAAGGCCAGAGGGCATATGTATTATTTAGGCATTGCTCCCTTTTTCTTCAATAGCAGAGAGATCCATTTGAAATCTGTATTAGGATAGGGTAATTGCAAAAATAATTGATTTGTTCAAGCAGTAATATTGATGAAATCATCACTGAGCTTGCACTGAGGCAAGTAGTTTTCAACTACTATACCAGTTGGTGGAGACTTTTTTAAGGCAAGACATAAAACAGATCTCCAGCAGACTTTTTTTTCCCCCACTGTTGTGCTTAGCAGGATTGTAATTTCATGTGATGTTGCCAGAATTGCTGTTTTAGATCTAATTGATGAGGTAATCGGCTGACGTAATGTTTTATAGATCTGTTTTGGAGATCAGCTTACTAAAAGAGCTGGTGATTTGTCGGTTATTTTGCTTCTACCTTTGTTACGTAATCCCATTCACTCTTTCATGTGGATGAATTGAATTTTTCTTTTTAATGAAAGCTGAAATTTCAGTTGGCTTTTTTCCTATTTAAGTAAAATTGTTGCTAGTTAAAGCAGAAGTTTGAAGAAACTTGATCAGATTGTCTGCAGTTATGATTTTTTTTTTTTAATGTCATGCTTTACATTTGCTTGAAATGATACAGTCTTGATATGTCTTAATGTAGTTAACCTGTTTTGTGTGAGCTGGAAGTAGTGATGTATTACCCTGGAATAGTTGTGTTCAAAAAGCAATGCCTTTACAGATCTTACAAATCTGCTGCTGCCTGTAAAGTCATGCTTATCATTATGTATATCAAGAAAATATTTATGGCCTAGTGATAATTCCTTAAAGAAACTGACTTGCTAATTTAAATACATTGCTGGTGACAGTTTTATTGTTTGTAATTCTTTGACCTGCTTTTCTGACCATCTGGGAAAGCAAGAAATTGCTGACATTATATACATATTGCAAGTAATAAGTAGAATCTAGGTATTTTTTTATTTGTAAGAGTGTTATACAGAAATAAAGTAAATGCACTCTTTAAAATGATGGAACAGCATTTTATAGGCACTAGTCTAGCATTAAATTTTGCAAATCTGTATCAATAAGGCTATGAGTATAAAGCAGTTGTATTGGCCTCTGTCCTTAGAATTGTAAGTTGATAGTATGGTGTTAGAAAATTACTTGAAGTCTACGTTGCATATTATATTTAGTCTTGTAGAAAAATAGTTCCAACTCTAGAAGAGGTACAAACTGGTGAGTTTAAATAGAATTGTCACTGTGTGGCATTGATTAGTGGTGCAGAAAATGAAAGCTGTGAATGATGTTGCACTTTTTTAATAGGGCCTTGACTTTTAATGGGGGTCCTACTGACTGCCGTACCTGATTTCGTTTGTCTAAAACAAGATCTTGTTGTGCTGAGATACTGTTCTGTTAAGCTCCACAGATGATTGGTATTGACGTATTGTTGGCGAAGTGGGCTTGGGAGTAATAAAGCCTTCTTAGCCCCCTTTTCCTGCTAAATCTATGCCTGCTTTAAACCTTTTATGAGATTATGCTTGCTTGAGTTGGATGACATTTGTATTGTTCTTTAAAAGACAGAAATTGATTTACTTTGTGATTCTAAAATATTTTCTTCAGTCGTTGAACTATGTAAGTTATGCTAGCCAAATACTAATTTTTATATTTTAATCCCACTTTTGGAGGGGGATTTTTTTTCCAAGTCACACACAGGTGGTTTTTGCTTAATTGTAGGGTTCTGTACCTCAACTCTGGAAAAAAAAAGAAAAAAAATCATCTGTAAGAACGGCCTCTTAGTTTTCCAAATTTCATAGAGTTATTTATGTCTTAATATTTTTCTTTCATATCGTACTAATCAAGATTCTTTCTTGAAGTTGATATAAGTTCGAAGTTTCAAAGCAAATAAAGCAGTACTGTTTTCTGGGAAGTAGATGGGTACCTTTTGCTAATCTAAAGAGTAAGGTGTAACGTTAAGTTGACCAAGATATGCAGAAACTAAGCAATAACCTTAACAGGGAGGTATAGAGAATGCAGACTATCAGTTTTAATTACAGCTTTAACTGAGGCAGGTACATTGTGACTTTCTGTTATCTTAGACAAAAATGCTGCTTATGGCATATAGGTGCGACTTAAACTTATTCCTTTCGTGTCATTTACTCCAGAAGTTGGTCATTTGAAAAGTAAATCTCATCAGATTCTGATACACAAATGTTCTTATTTCCCGTTTCTCAGTTAATGGCGAGTCATCCACCTCTGCACCAGAAGCTGGTAATTCTTCTGTCTCTGAGGCTCCGATAGGTTCAGTTGAAGCTCCCATGTCTTCAGATTGCACTAACACTACAGCAGAACCTCAGTCAACAACAGAAGCAACTAGCTGTTCTGAAAGCCACACTTCTGCATTACCTGTTGTGGCTGCTGGACTAGAACCTTCTGTTGCAACAGACTGTGCTCAACCTAATGCTAGAAACAGTATAGCAGCAGATGCAGCAAAACCAAGGGAATCCTCCTCCACCTCAAGTGCATCTGCAGAACCTGTAAGACAGCAGCCTGGTAATGCCAGTACAGAACCTTTGCCACCAGGGTATGTGGGCTTGATTTTAGTGCTGTAATTATGTTTCATCTGAACATGCATATAAAGAAACAGAAATTTGATTCTATACTGGGATTGCCAAATGCAGGTCAGTTGGCTGAGACGGGGTTATTTGATCTAAAATGGGGTTTGTACTGCTGCTATAACTGGCTAGTAGCTCTTGTCCCAGAAGGTAACAACTGATAACTGATTTGCTGAGACGGTATTGTGATCTAAATAGACAAACTCTTGGGCATTATGGACGTGAAGACTTTTCATTTGATACATTCAAACTTATTTGGGTCATAATTTGTTACTCCTTTGGTTCTTAAACTATGAGAATGTAGAAGGGACCAAAATACAGAGAAGTGAAAATTAATAAAATAGTCTAGAAATACTTGTAGATGCTTGCTGTGTAACAATGAGATCAATAATGTTATAGATAAAAATACAGGTTTGAGGTGTATGTATGTCCTCAGAATAGCTAGAAACCTTTAATTCTACCAGACTGTTAGAAACTACTTCTGTAGTCCTAAACCTTAAATGCAAAATTAAAGATGTGCTTAGACATTAAATGAAAATATAGTACATGCTCAAATATATAGAGAGATCTTAAATGGTTTTTTAAAGATGCTTTCATGTTTGGGTGAAAAGATGTCTTCAGTAACTAATTGGAAATACTGACATTTCCATAATATTCTAAATATTAACTATTTTAGCATTTTCTGAACACAGAAATTGTTTCTTAACCCGAAGTGTATATACCGTGTGTCATTGTAGCTGATCTTTCAGAGAGCCTGTCTTGTACCTGCTCCCTCTGAAGGAGGTTCAGTAAGTTATTAGTGACACTTCACTTGAGTTTCTGCAGTTGGATAAACATGAAAAAAAACATCTAAAAAGATAGAAATATTGTATACATATTGTTGGGGAAGAGTTACAAAGTTTTTAATTTTCAGATGCTTTGACAATGGAAGCTCTTTATAGGTGGGAATTCCTGTGGTCCTCCCCCCTTCACACTCTTTTTTTTTTTTTTTTTTTTTTTTTTTTTAAATTAATTACATACTTTCCCATTGAGGACAGGGTCATGGGTTCCAGGCATAGTGCACACTATGGCCAAGTGCATTTCTTCATCATTCCTCCCTGATGACATTTCTCGGGGGGGGTGGGGTGGTGGGGTGGTGGTGGTTGTGGTTCCCTGCCCCCTACCCCCCATCTAGTTGAGTCTGCATTATGTTTAGCCCTGGTAACTCTGTAACGTGCTGCTGCTCCTCTCTTATCTTCTTGTAATCTTAACATTTAACCTCTTGAACTGCAGAAAACATTTTGTAGGAGTTTTATAGGATACTCTGTAATAGTGATGAAATGTACATCAAATCCTATGACAGGCAAGGTGTTCTGCCTACGTTTTTAGGAGGTAATTAATTATGTATATAAGAAAAACAAACATATATCTTCTGCAAGCAAGGGCTTCAGCTTTTCGTCTAACGTTTATCCTGGTTTCCTCTCCCATTTATAAATACTTTTATTGCATTATGGCAGTTCTCAGCAGCCTGAAACTTCAGTTGTTTATAGTGTTTGGTCCTCTCTCCATCTTCAATGTAGGTTTGCTTTGCAACTAAAACTGAAGAAGTAATCCCCAGGGATACCAGATAGAGAATTTACCGGGATAGGAAGTAGAAACACAGGAAACCATCTGATAGCACACATTTCAGGTTCACTCTGAAAGATCCTGTTGTTTGTTGGATATAGGGAACAGTGCTTCAAAATGTAAACTCCCTCTTTGTTTGAGAGAGGCATGTACTTGGCAATACAAAGAATGCGTCTCTAAGCACTTTTTGAATGAGGTTCTTTTAGCATCCAAGCCTTGAGTAGATAATTAATTGACTTTGTTTTCAGATATCTTAAATGGAATTTGAACATGCTTGTGAATATTGATTTATGCTCATTTTATATACTAAGCCCCTTAAAGAAGTCTTTATGGTGATACCAGGTCAAGTAGGAAGTAACTTATATGTATTCTAGTGTGAGTTTTTTCTTTGGTGTTTTAGAATGAGTTTTGGATGATAGTATTTTCACTCAATACCAAGGTACTTTTTTGGCTTGGTGGGAAATAAGTCCTAAGGAAGCATTTTCACCTTGACTTACATGAAAGTCTTTTTGTCTTGAAGGTGGGAGCAAAGAAAGGATCCTCACGGTAGAACCTATTATGTTGATCACAACACACGAACTACAACATGGGAAAGACCACAGCCCTTACCTCCTGGGTAATGTAGACTTTTTTGATTTAAATATGATAAAGGTACTATTTTTTTCTTTGTTTGTTTGGTGCAGGAAAAATACTGGCTTTTATAAGCAGCTCATCGAAACTGTATTATACATCATATATTAAGAAATTCTAGCTTTCAGTTGATTTAGAATTATATTAACTGCAGCTATTGTTATAGGAATGTTGGTACTATATATGTCGCTTGTTCAAATACAGCTACTAAATTATTTTGTTCTTCCTTTAAAACTTAAGCATTAAATAATGCACGTTTGACCACCTTTATTTAGGAGGCACTACTAGGTGTAGTGCACTGGTTCCAAACCTCAGATTTCCAGGCACAGTGTTTTCTGTGAAACCTGCCAACATTGCATATGGTCACAGGAATTTACAAAGTTAAAGGTGAGGTGACAGAGAGCTGAGCATGCTATTGGTTGAAGTCTATGTTTGCTCAGTGTGGTTGTCCTTCTACCAATAAAGTTGGGGAGTACTTTTGTGTACTTCAGAAATTAAAATCATGCCTGTGACTCCAGTACTTCATTCAAGTACTGTCTAGGAATTTAGCATAAAGAGAAAATTAGTTATGTAATATTACTGAAAAATTTAGCTGTTAACATTTGTGTTTCGTGAAAGCTGGGAAAGAAGAGTTGATGATCGTGGGAGAGTTTACTATGTGGACCACAACACCAGAACAACAACGTGGCAACGACCAACAATGGAATCAGTCAGGAATTTTGAGCAATGGCAATCTCAACGGAATCAACTGCAGGGAGCTATGCAACAGTTTAACCAACGATACCTCTATTCGGTAACTTTTACATAAAATTTAGAAATGAGTAGAGAGGTATAGGTATACTTTTTGTTCTTTAACTCTTTCTAAAGTGACTTTATAACTGTTCAAACATATGTGTTATAAGACATTAGGCATCAGTAATTCAGATTCTGATTCTGTTGAAAAATGTTAACAAAAATCGTCCTTAAAGGCAAAAAGTACTCCTTTCTGAGTCTGTTCCCTAACTTGAGCCTTGTGTACTGCATGATATTTAAGACTTTTAATGACAGTAGCAAGAGGTAAAACTAAAGCAGTTCCTTAACTGAAAAGGAACGTAAAAGCTGCGTTATGGGTGTTTTGAACATTAAATGGCCTTCAAAACTGTTTTAGTGATTAGGAGTCATTCATTAGTACAGGTGGCAATTCTTTTACTTTGAGCTCATTTTCAAGCTAATACACTTGGTTCAGCTCTGGAATTTCCTACATTGCTCTCCATTTCTCTCAGATAGTTGCTCACTTCTGCCTGAAAAAAATAGCTAGAGTAGCTTCAAACAAGATATTTCTTGAGACAGATTTTTCCATCCGTGACTGGATAAATAGGATAGTTGCTTTTTCAGAGTTAAGAATGATGGTGCCTACATGTCACTGTCACTCTAAACAGTCCATTTTAAGAATTGTGCTTGGTCTCTTAAAAAAAGATCCAATCCCAGAGACTTTGTAAGTGATATGTAGCAAAGCTGGAGTGTTCTAAAGAAGAAACTATTGAAGTACAAGCCTGAAACAGCTTCATTGGACTAGGACTCTATGCATCTGCAGACCTAACTTTGCTTTGAATTTGATGGACTTTATTCAGGTACCCCTCTGAAATAAAGGATGCTGCAGTATTCTTACATTTAACAGTTCTCAGCCTCTCATTATCTAATTAGACATTATATCTCATCACCAGAAATAGCAGAAACATGCATCACCACTAATTTTCTTAACTCCTGGAGCTGTGCATCAAAGTCAATTTATCTTATGCAATTAAAGAAAGAGAATGGTTGAGGTTGGAAGGGACCTCTGGAGGTCATCTGGTCCAACCCCCCTGCTCAGGCAGGGCCACCTAGAGCCAGTTGCCCAGGACTGTGTCCAGATATCTTTTAAATATCTCCAAGGATGGAGACTCCACAGCCTCCCTGGGCAACCTGTGCCAGTGCTTGGTCACCCTCACAGGAAGAAAGTGCTTCCTGATGTTCAGAGGGAACCTCTGGTGTTTCAGTGTGTGCCCATTGCCTTTGGTCCTGATACTGGGCACCACTGGAGAGAGCCTGGCTCTATCCTTTTTGCACCCTTCCTTCAGGTATTTATACACATTGGTAACTTTTAATGCAAATCCAAGAATCACAGCTGAAACATATCAAGCCAAGAACTCTTGCTGAGCAACTTTCTGTACTTGTGTACTACTTTGATCAGTTGCTTAAACATTTAAGAAAACTCTCACTTTTCCTGATCCTAAGATTTATTTTGAGCTAGATTTATTCTCTCAGGGAACAATATATTTTTTTAATTAAACTATGTTCCTTTCTTCATTTAATGACAACTCTTACTGAAAAAATAGACTCATTTCTTAAAATGTCCCATCTGACCTTAGAATCATTAAATTAGGATTTGTTTCTGAGACAGAATATACTTGAAGGAAGAGAAAAGATAACTCGACTGTTTGCATCCCTGCATCTCTTTAGAATTCTAAGTAGTGTATCATTTGCATACCTAGAACTCACATTTTGTTGGGGGGAAAAAAAATGAAATTATATTGGAAAAAAAGTGTGAATGCCTTTTTTTTTTTTTTTTTTAACTTTAATGCTGCTGTATACTTTTCTTTTAGAATTGTTAATGTCAAACTACAGCTAACTTTTATTCCTCTGGTAACATACCAGGACTCTGCCTATATAGCAGTTTATAAGTGA
Organism: Gymnogyps californianus; assembly: GCF_018139145.2. Lineage (NCBI taxonomy): Eukaryota > Metazoa > Chordata > Aves > Accipitriformes > Cathartidae > Gymnogyps > Gymnogyps californianus. The sequence goes on along the minus strand of NC_059472.1, from coordinate 29,319,928 downwards.
GACTGTAGTTTATTATTTGGGAAAAAGTGAATTAATACTTCTAATAAGTAAGAGAATGTTTCAGTTACCTTGAATGGTCAAAGCTGAACTATGTGAAGGAAGAAAAATAGATAGGTTACAGTTATTTCAGTTATAGAATCATAGGATGGTTTGAGTTGGAAGTGACCTTAAAGATCATCTAGTTCCAGCCCCCCTGCCATAGGCAGGGACACCTTGCACTAGATCAGGTTGCACAAAGCCCCATCCAGCCTGGCCTTGAACACTTCCAGGGATGGGGCATGCACAACCTCTCTGGGCAACCTGTTCCTGTGCCTAACCACCCTCACAGTGAAGAATTTCTTCCTAATATCTAATCTAAATCTGCCCTCTCTCAGTTTGAAGCCAATACCCCTTGTCCTGTCACTACACTCCCTGATAAAGAGTCCCTCCCCATCTTTCCTGTAGGCCCCCTTTAGGTACTGGAAGGCTGCTATAAGGTTTCCCTGGAGCCTTCTCTTCTCCAAGCTGAATAACCCAAACTCTCTCAGCCTTTCTTCATAGGACAGGTGCTCCAGCCCTCTGATCATCTTCATGGCCCTCCTCTGGACTCGCTCCAACAGGTCCATGTCCTTCTTATGTTGGGGGCTCCAGAGCTGAACACAGTACTCCAGGTGGGGTCTCACGAGAGCGGAGTAGAGGGGCAGAGTCACATCCCCTGACCTGCTGGTCATGCTTCTTTTGATGCAGCCCAGGATACAGTTGGCTTTCTGGGCTGCAGATGCACATTGCTGACTCATATTCAGTTTTTCATCCACTAATACCCCCAAGTCCTTCTCCACAGGGCTGCTCTCAATCCACTCATTGCCCAGCCTGTATTTGTGCTTGGGATTTCCCCAACGCATGTGCAGGACCTTGCACTTGGCCTTGTTGAACTTCATGAGGTTCACACGGGCCCACCTCTCAGGCCTGTCAAGGGCATCCCTTCCCTCCAGCGTGTTGACTGCACCACACAGCTTGGTGTCATCTGCAAACTTTTGCTGAGAGTGCACTCAATCCCTCTGTCCATGTCGCTGACAAAGATGTTAAACAGCGCTGGTCCCAATACCGACCCCTGAGGAACGCCACTCATCACTGCTCTCCACTTGGACATCGAGCCATTGACCACAACTCTTTGAGTGCGACCATCCAGCCAATTCCTTATCCACCGAGCAGTCCATCCGTCAAATCCATGTCTCTCCCATTTAGAGACAAGGATGTCGTGCGGGACAGTGTCAAATGCTTTGCACAAGTCCAGGCAGATGACGTCCTTTGCTCTTCCCTTATCCACCAATGCTGTAACCCCATTGTAGAAGGCCACCACATTCGTCAGGCATGATTTGCCCTTAGTGAAGCCATGTTGGCTGTCGCCAATCACCTCCTTATTTTCCATGTGCCTTAGCATAGTTTCTAGGAGGATCCGCTCCATGATCTTGCCGGGCACAGAGGTGAGACTGACTGGCCTGTAGTTCCTCGGGTCTTCCTTTTTTCCCTTTTTAAAAATGGGGGTTATGTTTCCCCTTTTCCAGTCAGTGGGAACTTCACCAGGCTGCCACGACTTCTCAAATATGATGGATAGTGGCTTAGCCACTTCATCCGCCAGTTCCCTCAGGACCCGCGGATGCATCTCATCAGGTCCCATGGACTTGTGCACCTTCAGGTTCCTTAGGTGGTCTTGAACCTGATCTTCTCCTACAGTGGGCGGTTCTTCCTTCTCCCAGTCCCTGCCTTTGCCTTCTGTGACTTGGGCGGTGTGGCTGGAGCACTTGCCGTTGAAGACTGAGGCAAAAAAGCCATTGAGTACCTCAGCCTTCTCCATATCCTGGGTAACCAGGTCTCCCGTTTCCTTTCGGAGAGGGCCCACATTTTCCCTAGTCTTCCTTTTATCACCAGCGTACCTATAGAAGTTTTTTTTGTTGCCTTTGATGTCCCTGGCCAGATTTAATTCTATCAGGGCTTTAGCTTTCCTAACCTGATCCCTGGCTGCTCGGACAATTTCTCTGTATTCCTCCTAGGCTACCTGTCCTTGCTTCCATCCTCTGTAGGCTTCCTTTTTGTGTTTGAGCTTGTGCAGGAGCTCCTTGTTCATCCATGCAGGCCTCCTGGTGTTTTTGCCTGACTTCCTCTTTGTTGGGATGCATCGCTCCTGAGCTTGGAGGAGGTGATCCTGGAATATTAACCAGCTTTCTTGGGCCCCTCTTCCCTCCAGGGCTTTATCCCATGGTACTCTACCAAGCAGATCCCTGAAGAGGCCAAAGTCTGCTCTCCTGAAGCCGAGGGCAGCGAGCTTGCTGTGCGCCCTCCTTGCTGCCCTAAGGATCTTGAACTCCGCCATTTCATGATCACTGCAGCCAAGGCTGCCCTTGAGCTTCACATTCCCCACCAGCCCCTCCTTGTTGGTGAGAACAAGGTCCAGCATAGCACCTCTCCTCATTGGCTCCTCTATCGCTTGGAGAAGGAAGTTGTCATCAACGCATTCCAGGAACCTCCTGGATTGCTTATGGCCTGCTGTGTTGTCCCTCCAACAGATACCGGGGTGGCTGAAGTCCCCCATGACGACCAGGGCTTGTGAACGAGAGACTGCTCCTGTCTGTCTATAGAGGGCCTCTTCTGCTCAGTCTTCCTGGTTGGGTGGCCTGTAGCAGACCCCCCACTATAATGTCACCTGTCCTTGCCCTCCCTTTAATCCTGACCCATAACCTCTCGGTCGGCTCCTCATCCATCCCCAGGTGGAGCTCCATGCACTCCAACTTGTCATTGACATAGAGGGCGACACCCCCTCCTTGTCTCCCCTGCCTGTCTTTCCTAAAGAGGCTGTATCCTTCCATTCCAACACTCCAGTCATAGGAGCCATCCCACCATGTCTCCATGATGCCAGTAAGATCATAGCCCTGCAGGCCTGCGCACGCCTCTAACTCCTCTTGTTTATTCGCCATGCTATGTGCATTTGCATAGAGGCATTGAAGTTGGGCCCCCAATGAAGCTGACTTACTGGCTGGAGTGGCTGGAAATCCTTTGTGCTGCTCTTCAGGTGCTCTCCCGCTGACCTGTGATCCTTCTCCAGACTCTGGGTATCTTTTTCTGGCACTGGCATCAAACTGGTAGGAGTGGGATGGATTGAGGTTCCCCTCCCCGAGCAAATTTAGTTTAAAGCCTTCTTCACCCACTTAGCAAGCCTACTACCGAAGATGCTCTTCCCCTTCTCTGACAGATGGACCCCATCAGCCCCCAGTAGACCAGGTTTCTCAAAGCGAGTCCCATGGTCTAAGTAGCTGAACCCCTGCCTGTGGCACCAGTCCCGTAACCATTTGTTGATTTGCCAGACTCGACTGGCCCTTTCAGACCCCTTCCCTTTGACCGGGAGGATTGATGAAAAAACTACCTGCACTCCAGAGTCCCTTACCACTGCTCCTAGGGCTCTGTAGTCCTTCTTGATACTCCTCAGACTGCTCCCAGCTGTATCACTGGTGCCCATGTGAAACAACAACAGGGGATGATAGTCAGTGGACTGTACGAGGCTTGGTAGTCTCTCAGTGACATCCCTTATACGAGCCCCCGGTAAGCAGCACACCTCTCTGGAGAGTGTGTCGGGTCAGCAGATGGGCCCCTCCGTACCTCTCAGAAGAGAGTCGCCTACTACTATCACCCGTCACCTTTTCTTAGTGTGCTGGTTGTTATACCGGGGGCAGATCGGGCTGCCTTACTCAGCTCCAGTGCCTCTCCTGATGTGACGGGTCTTTCCTCTTCAGTCTTCAGAGTGGTTCTGCAAGGGCACCTCAGGCTTCGGGGGAAGTCTCTTCCTCCTGCTGCTCCTTGCCATTGCAAGCTTCCGTTCTTCTGCATTATTGGCCCCCCACCTTTCTGTGTGTGCCGGTGGGGGAGTTTTTGGCTCTTTGGCCGTGGGCTGTGCGTCCACTGCAGACTGTGCTTGGAACCAGCTATCTAACTCCTCCTCAGCCTCCCTGATGTTACGTAGCCTTCTCACCGCCTCCGGCGGCTCAGCCACCTGCTGCAGGAGGTCCTCCACCCGGGCACACCTTTTGCAGGCAGGTCTGCCGCCTTCCCCTGCCCCAGGAGAAAGGTCTAGGCACTTCCTGCAGTCTGAGGTCTGCGCTGCAGCCTCTCCCTTCAGCAGCTCCGTCTGGGTGGAGGCATCGGCCACCGCTGGGGCATGTGGTGCAGACCCCCCAGCCGGAGCTGCAGCCTTTGCTGTCAGATGAGCGCCCACCATTCTCCCTTGAGGGTCAGGTAGGATGAGTGTCCTTGGCCTGTGCAGATGGCCACAGAACGGTGCCTGGTTGCTGGGTTATGTGGACTTAAAGCCTCCCCATCTGGCCAGTGGCATGCCCCTCCTTTGAAGAGGAGCCCTCCCGCGCCAACGGCCGCGCCACGCCCTGGCTGCCGCACCATGCCTTGTTTGCCCGTCCTGGTGGCAGCGCTCCCGAGGGCTGCCCTTTGTGGGAGTTGGGGGGGCCGCCGTTACTCCTGGCCCTGCCCGCACCTCATCAGCCACTCTCCCGAGGGAGAACTGCTGGCTCCTGCCGGGTCTCTGCGCTCTCCTGGGGGTTCCCCGGCTCAGGAAACCCCCCCCTTGCACGTCACGATCCCCCGCTCCGCTGCAGAATGCCCCTGCACTGGAGCTGATCGCCTCGGCGAGTGACTTGTATTTTTACCGGGGTTAATATATTGTACTCCTTTTGGTATTGAATCTGGCTCATCCCATGCCACTGCCTAGTGTTTCAGTGTGTTCTGTTAAATATACGTTAGCCAGCAGCCACACACAAATCCTTGGACCCGTTAAGAAGATCGGAAATCTCTGAATCGTGCCACCATTCAGTTCTTTGGCAGACAGCATTTTCTGTTGTGCGCTGTTCTTATACTCACCACAGAGAAGTCTTTGGTTACGGGGTCATTGTGACTGTATAGTTTCCAAAAGCAGAAAAGGCTAACTGCATTTGCTGCTGAGATAATGATAATTGTCTGTTCACATCTAGTAGCTGGTGGCTGGAACAAAGAGGCAGCTTGATTTTGAGTGTAACTATTGTTTTCTTCTGATCCTTGCTCTGTTTGTGTTTCACAGGAAAAATACCGTAGCTTTTTTTGCCTGAATTTGCTGTTGTAAACTCTTAAGTGGATTTGAGATTTTTGGATTGCAAATGCTATATAAAGTAGTATTAGTAGCAAGGTGACCCTTGAGATAGTCTTTGGAAAATGTAGATTGGTTCCCATATATGAAAATTCCATTCTGCACAAAAAAAAAAAAAAATAAAATTTTTTTTTAGCGTCCAAAAAATTTTAGGGGATGGATGCTTTTAGTTATGGATCAGAGCATGGATCCTGCAGTCTGGGGGATTTCTGCCTTTAACATTTTATTTTTCCCATGCTTTGTATTCTTGGGAGCTACTGGGGGACTTCTGCAAGGTTACAGTATATTACGAGTCTAGCATGGTTTTACATAATTAATCTGGTTTTGTTACCTTTTTTTTTAACTTTTAACCTTACTGTATGTTGGTATAATTTTAACCATCGGCATATTTTAATGAATGCAGCTGCATTTGCAAAGAATGACAAAGTCTGAAAATAGCCAAACATCCAGGGAAGACATCATGTATTGAGGAAGCAAAAAAGCCTGTGTTGGCAGTAATCACTGTGTTTGGAAATGTTTATTATGGTAAAGCATGTTCTTAAGCAAGAACATTGTGCTTATCTGGTTATATGTGCTTCCGCAAAACTTCTACGAATAGTACATCTTTAAGACCACTGAGACTCTCTCAGGTTTGCTGTAGGAAGGGAAAGGGAGGGTACACTGGGTTGGAAACAGTGGAGGCAAGTGCGCAAATCATATCTTATTATATAATCTATGTTTCTTCACAAAAACAGACTAAAAATGGCATGATGTTTTTTCAGAATTAGTCTTCAGAACTAGTGGTAATCTTAAAACGCATTAAGGAAAAACATATGAATAAAATTTGGCCTAACTGAATGTGCTCTTGTTTTTAAATAGGCTTCGATGTTGTCAGCAGAAAATGATCCACTTGGGCCTTTACCACCAGGTTGGGGTAAGTTAATTAGCTGTTGATTTCAGGAAGTGACAGTTACAGAAATTTGGAATGCAATAGTTGTATAGTGGGTTTTTTTCTTTTTTTCCCCTAGAAAGGCGAGTGGATTCAAATGATAGGGTGTATTTTGTAAATCATAACACAAAGACAACACAGTGGGAAGACCCTCGAACTCAAGGGTAGGTGTGTATATTGACTGTGCAGATAAAAAGATCTTGCTTAATTCTTATATGTCATGATATGGGGGGAAAAGTACTGTCTGCAATTTCTTCTGCAGTTTACAAAATGAGGACCCTCTTCCAGAGGGCTGGGAAATCAGATATACCAGAGAAGGCGTCAGGTATTTTGTTGACCATAATACAAGAACCACCACCTTCAATGATCCTCGTACTGGGAAATCTTCTGTGTAAGTGAGAAATTAAATATATTTTTTAATGTTTTAACTTGCTATAGTTTAATAATGAAGTCTCCTCATACTAGAAAACAATCTATACTTTTAGCTGGAATTGAGCACTAAATTATGAACAAATTATTGTCCTGTAAATTTAATCTATTTTTAAGCTTTAATTGTCAGTTTATCTGTGACACACTTTGCTGCACTGCTCTAAGGTTCAATAGTTTTTATACACTTTTCAAATACCAAGATTGTAATTGTTTTATAAATAGAGAGGAAAAGTGAGGTAAACTTGAATATTGAACTAATGTAACTAATAGTTAATAGTATTGCTTATAGTTACATACCCTCTAGCAACATTAATGTCTAAACAAAGTAGTTCTAAATACTTTTCAAAAATTTTACATGCCAATCTTTTTAAAAATAGTTTAGTCAGAAGTATTGACCCAACCTATGCTGGCTGTCTTAATGTCTTTTATGTAGCGTAGGGTTTACTTCTGATGACGTGTTGATGACCTTTCATTCAAAGAGTCTATAGAGTATTGTACTAGAAATTCCTTCATCGTTCCACAAGCAGCTGAATTTATGAAGCCTGATTTAGCAATCTTTCTGTCAGTGAAGACGATAAATTAGATGTCTCTCCTTTAGCTGGCTTGTAATTTTTACAAGCTTGATAGGGTTTTGAAATCCTCTAGATCTCTACCTTTCTCTCAAATTTGGTAAATTGACTAGCATCTTAAACAAAAAAAAAAGGGGGGGGGGAGGGGCAGGGAGGAAGGGAAGGCTGGCTGACCAAACCATCAACTGTATTTTGTTTCTGATCATATCTTACAATAACAATTTTTGTGTATTTTTGAAATCTATGTGCTGTTGTTTAGCATTGAAAGTACTGTTTGATGTCTGTGTGGTTAATGTATCTCAAATATATTTCCTTGCAGAAATAAAGGGCCACAGATTGCTTATGAGCGTAGCTTTAGGTGGAAACTTGCTCATTTCCGTTACTTGTGTCAGGTACTGATTAAGTAATTATTTACTTTTTGAAACTATTTGAATTTACATTTATATGTGCTGCCTTTTAACATTATTGCCTTATGATTACAGTCCAATGCACTGCCAAGTCATGTGAAAATCAATGTATCCAGACAGACTTTGTTTGAGGATTCCTTCCAGCAAGTAAGCCTGCAAAGATTGTTGTGTTTGTTTATCAAGACAAAGCATAAGAACAAAAATGGCCATAGCCAGTTCAGACTAATGGTCCTTCAGGCACAGTAATCTTCTTCTGGTATTAGCCAAAGGGGGATTTTTAGGGAAGGCAATAAGAACAGAAGTAGTGTATATAATACTTTTACCAAATGATCTTTCAGCTCCCAACTGTTTACAATTGAAATGGTTCTTGAGCTTGATGTGGTTTCTGGGTATTTTAATAATCCTCAAGGGACTTCTCTTCTGTGAGCTTGTCTGTGCTCCTCTTGTGAACTTTTTGCATCTACAGCATCCTGTGGTGAAGAGTTCCCTAGCTTAACCACATTGCATACCATCTTAACTTAACCACATCGGATTTGCTTTTCTGATTCTTGTGTGTGGTCATATACATTACAAAATGTTGTTTTCTCCAATTAAAACTGGTGTCCTGCTTTATCCTTCAAACGTTAAATCTGTGTAATTGAAGCTTACAGTTCTTGAGTCTGCAGCCAATGTGCATTCCTTCCTTCTTTCTCTGTAACAATGAAAATTCTTGCCGCTGTCACCACATCAAAACCTCTTGGGAGGGATTCTCTATAAGTGAAAAGTGTATTATTAATAAAAGTATATTACACTTATTTTGGATTAAATTACTTTTTTGAGTGATTTCCCTAAAACCAAGAATCTGTAATATATCAGATGCAATGCCTTTTCGCCTATTTTCCTTTAATGATAATGAATGCCTTAGGAAGAGTATAAGAACAGGGCAACCACATAGTGATACTTTCCAGATATGCTCTCCCACTTGCTAGCAGTCTGCTGCTCAAGGATTTTACGTCCGAGTTGGTATTTTTGTGTGCATTTCATTGATTGCATGTTCCATGAGATGGTCTAATTGCTTGTCAAATCTGTGTAAACATTTGACATACATGGCATTTCTGTATCAATTAAATTAAATAAGGAGGAGCGATTGTATTGACAATGCAGACTTTGTAACTTACTAAAATTTTTGGGTTTTTTTGATAGATTATGGCACTAAAACCCTATGATTTGAGGAGAAGATTATATGTTATATTCAGAGGAGAAGAAGGATTGGATTATGGTGGCTTAGCAAGGTAAAAGAAAATTTGTTTAAAATAGTTTTTATTTTTTTAATAGCACTCTAACCTTGATTTCTAATGTCATTCTGTTGGCAAAGAAACTGCTTGCTTTTGCAGTCTGACCCTGGTTACCTTTTTAGCTCTGCTTAATGTATTAAGGAGGTGGAACTGGCAGCACTGGCTATTGTTATGGGTTATAACCTTGCATTAGTAAAACTGTGATCTCATTTGTTCAGTTCTTTGGCAAAGACTGATGTTTAAATTGGAATTTTTTAATGCCAGTTAATTGCTCTAGACTGAGTTATTTCAGAAACTTTCTATCAGAAAGTTCCACTTTTCTGGAAGTGGGGACTGTGGAAAAAAAGTGTTTTGCTTATTTGGAAAAAAACAAGCGAACACCAGATTGGGGCTGATATGAACAGAAAGGACATAAACAAGAGGAGAGTAGTGCAGGCATGAAGTAACACCAGACGAACAGACTATGTCGGCTGCGCAGGAATGCAAAACAGCTAGACTACAAGTTTTTCTAGAATCTGAAGTGGAACTCGGAGGGAAAATCTGGTAACAGGAAAACCATAGACAAAGTGTGTTTCATCTGTTGACCATATAGAAGACAACCACTGACTACTGCTGCCAGTTACTTGACTGAAATGTTACTATTAGGATGAAAATTTCAGTAATACTGCAGATCCAGGGAATTAGAAGTAGTCATAGGTGATAGAATTTTTCTTGTTTGGTTTGTTTTTTTTTAATGTAAAGGTGTTCTGTTTTGGTTTTGTTCTGTTTTTATGTAGCTTACTGTGTTAAGGTGTAGTATTCGTAGGTAAGGAACCTTGCCTCTGAAGGTTGAGCTTCTTTGGATATATGGGTGGTTATGCTTCTGAATTACAATATCTGATAGGCTTTTGGGGGGTGACTGCAGGGAGGAATCCAATTTTTGCTTTGCATGGGTTTTGTTTAGTTGGTGTCCCTATCGTGATGGCCCTAGGCATAGGATGGGAATCAGGAGAGTTCAAGTAATCTGTTCCAGAGAAACAGAGTATTCCAAAGAAGTGATCTTAGAAGAATTTAAGTGAAGAGTGTTAGTCACAGAAAGTAGCAGAATAAATAAATAAATAACAAATAAGTAAGTAGTGTAATTTCATAGTTTTAGGAATAAGTCTTGCCCAAGATTTTGTATGTGAAATTGAGAAGCAGCAAGGATCTCATTGTACCTTGAGCTGAGAATTCTTAAGAGACACTGAGTAAATGTTCATGTACTGACTTGCTAATGTAATACTGCATTAATACAAATATAGAAAGCTGATGCACCTGATTTATCACCTGTCTCTCAGCAGGCTAAACTCAGTGTTCCCTCCAGATTTTTACCTTGTGTTTAGCAGGACCAGTCTGACACTGTGTCCTGTGGCTAGTTCTAGCTGTTGACGTGAAAAATTCATTGCTTCTGCAAATTTCTTGTTGATGACTGATTTCTTTGATTCCTCCCTTGTTATCTAGCTTTGATCTAATTTAAATGCCTATTAAATTTGATCGTTCTATGCAGAGTTAATATAATTGTCTCAGTATAAAACTTGCATAGAATGCTGTACAACAGTCTCGTGCTTATTAAAAGATACACAGAACCCCATTAGGGTTATCGTATCCTGGCAGCCTTTCTCTGTTTACTCTTTCTACTTGGCCTTTGGGTTGGAAGCATATTGTAGCGAATGATGATCCATGACTTGAGTTTCATAGAACTGTTAGGAGAAACGTGCCAGCAAACCTCTCATTTCTATTCCCTGATCTCAGGTAAATATAGGGATAGAAAAGATGCCTCTTAAATGTGACAGCTGAAAGGCAGTGAGGATGGAATTCAGTTCCTGCAGTTATTGTAGGATAGACTTTTAGCTTTTTTTGTGGCTTTTCCCTGAGCCTGGTTGTTCAGTTCCAAGCATTTAGGGCCTGATACAAGAACTCCTAAGTATATATGACTGCCTCTGAGGTCTCTGATTATATGCAAATACTACAAAGCAACAAATATTCTAAAAATCAGCTATCCTAACACTGAAATACCGGATTCTATTATTATTTCAGGTCAGCTGAGTTGGAAACTATGAAAGTGGTGAATAACATGTATTAGTTAAGCCTCAACAAAAATATATTTTCACATTGTCATGTCCTGTGGGTTTAACTGATGCATGGTTATTTGTTAAACCACAGTAACTCAGTGTGTGTTCCGCTGTCAGATTGGGAAAGCAAATAAGGTGTGCTGTGGTTTGGGTTTTTTTGTTTTGTTTTGTTTTACCTAGGTTGTTTATAATAAGCACTGCCCATGGAATAATCTGTAATTTTTTTGAATAAAGATTTGAGTTGTATGCAGTAAAGCAGGCATGAGGAGGATAAACACTGTGTACTGGTTGAGGCAAGGACTCTGTAGGCAAAAACGTTACTAATATGCAGCTAAAACCTGTGCTATGAGGGTGTGTTCAAGGTGACAATCTTAACAATCACTTCTAAACTTTGGAAACCATGACTTTCTAACATTATTGTTTTTAATAATGAATTTTTTTTATATTTAAGAAGTATATAATGCCATATATTATCCTATGATTCTAATACAACACTGTTTATATTATTTTTCTAAGTTTGCATATATTTTGACCATTTTGCTAGTTACCTAAGGGGAATGGTGATAAACATCTGTATTTGATGGTTTTTATGTGTATACATGTTTTTTTTTCCTTAGAGAATGGTTTTTCTTGCTTTCCCATGAAGTACTGAACCCTATGTACTGCCTATTTGAATATGCTGGCAAGAGCAACTATTGCCTGCAGATAAATCCAGCATCAACAATCAATCCTGACCATCTTTCATATTTCTGTTTCATTGGGCGCTTTATTGCCATGGTAGGTTAGATTTTTAAGGTTTTATTATTTGCTGTAGCTATACATTTATTCCTGAACAGTATTTGTTTTTACAGTTATTAAAAGTTATATTAATCTCTTAGAAATGGAAGATTAAGGCATGTAAGGTTATTGAGCCAAAATATTCCCTGAGAGTTAAGTCTCTTACACAGTCGAGTTTCCTGGGATAGTGATGAAAGTTAATATGACATTCAATATAATATTTTATTTTTATCAATTGGATGTGTGTACTTCATGCAAACTGCTGTTTGAGTGTCTGAATACTGATGCTCTGAAAAATGTGACTAGTATTTTCCAAAAAAGGCTCCTCAGTTAGACTTGGTAGACCTTACTGAATTTGAAAAAATGAGTTAGAAATGTTTTGCGGAGTACACTGAGCCTTTAATTTAAACATACGTGCTTGGATACAAAGGTCAGATACTGAGGAGAGCAGAAGCTGGCAGGGAGCTGATTCTCTGCCATCAGGTTTCTCTTAAACTACAAGCTGACGAGGCATGTTGTATCATTTCTTCTTCTGGTATCGCTGAGTCAGTTTTCTATAGTGGACTCCTGCTCTGTCACATTTCTTTTCTTCCATGTAGTGATACAGTCATCTTTCCACATAATCATCATGATGTCTACAGGTAGCCCTCAGCAACATCCCTGAACATGGTGAATAGTGAAACCAAAAAGAGTAGATAAAAGTGCATTTTCAGATTGAAGAGACTGTCATCTCCTGTTGTTCAAGGTTTTTGTATGAAATTAGAATAAATACAAGCAAAGTGTAAGATCAATGGAAAAATACTTTCAGACTTAAAATAAGTTAGATTTGGGGTTTTTCTTGGTTTTGCTTTTCTTATAGATATTTCTTGCGAAACAAATTTGTTCAGTTTTGATAACATCTCTGATTTCGAGGATTTTATGGCCAAGTTCCCCATTTCTGTGCTGTCATGAAAATTTATTTCTTTCGGTTAACACTTTCAATAGGCTGCCAACATTTTTCTTTCTTTTAGAACCCTCAGGAAGCTATAATGCCATTTAGCAGGAAGACATGATAAAGCCTATTAGGTGCTAGTGCCAAATTCTGTTTCTTTTAGTTGGTGATTTTTGATCGTGCGCATAAGATAAATCCATAATTGAAATGTTAACTTTAGGAAGACTCATTCATAAAAGTCCAGATCATAGAAGAGAACTGAATTAAAGTATTTAATGTAATTAAAAGACAGCCTTTCCTTTCCTGAAGTATTTTGGTACTTTTATTTTAAATTTTCTGAGGCGGGGCTGGGAGAGAGAGAGAGACCTGTGTAATGGTGCCTAATGTGGTCAGTTGCAAGGTTTGAGTATATTCATGGTTTATACTGGATGGTACTTCCTGCAGTACTTCCTGGGATACCCTCTAGTGGCTTAAAATAGCTCAGGTAATAATGTAGGTAGGAATCATTTTAAGGAGTCTAGATAGGCTTTTTAAGTGCAGTTGTAGTTTCTGTCCTTCTCACAGCTCTAAAATAGTTGTGACTTCTTTTTGTTTTAAGTACTGAAATAATCACAGGCGTTTTTGACTGAAACAGGGTTAAATATAAAGAATACACGTCTTACTCTGTAACAAAAAGCTGCTAAATGAGGTTGGCTGAGGCAACTTTTATATTTTGCTGTAAGATTATCATAGACATTAAATGAGATGATTTAAGAGCTTACTTTTGCAAAAAGCAGGAAATTGTATGGCTAGATGCTGCATTTGACATTTAATTTTTCCATTTCTATCAGCTTGCTCTCCCATGAGAAGTATAGACTAGTTTAAAAATAAATAAATAAATAAATAAATAAATAAATGCCTCTGAGAGAACCCTTTTAAGCTCTCCTAAAGCAGAAGAAACTGCGTGCTAGAGTAAGCCTTAGGCAGGAAGTTAGAAGGTGGGGAAAAAAGATGGAGCCTTGCCTTTTTCTAGAGAAAATGGGCTGTTACATTGGCTATTCTGCTCATAGAATTTCAGCTGTAAGGAAAGAGAAGCAATGAATGCCATACGTGGCCTATGTTTAGGATGATGTTTTAAAGAGGTAGTTTAGTGAAGAAAGTGTACTTGATAAGGATGAGGGAAAAAAAACTTTTTCATAGTTATAGCTGTGCTCTGTTAGCTCGCAGACGCACTGAGTCAGTATAGAGGTTAACACTGTGTATGTGTGTGTGTGTAATGCTGTGCTTCAGTACTAGAAATTAGCTTACTCCCTTTGTGCACGCGTGGTGAGACAAGTGTGACCATGTTCTGGTTGTTTTTTCAATTTCATTTTTGCAGTAGAAGGGAGAATCTCATTTCTCAGTTCTGTTACCTATTAAAAATATGATTCCCAAAGCTCTTTCTGAAGCTGTCTGTGATTGCATTTTTAAACTGTTTTTTACAAGCTGCAGTAGCATTGTGTAAAGGATGATTTTGCAGGATGGATGTATGTAGTAAAAAATGGCAGTAGTACTCAAGGAGGATCAAATGTTATGATCAAGTAGGATCAAATAACACTTGGCATATATACCTATCCACATAATAAAGAGGAAACTTAGTAATTTCCTCTTTTCATAGACTTCATCCTTTTATGAGAAGTTTTTTTTATAATCAAAGAATTTCTAAATTGTAATGATAACATATGCTTGGATAAATTTTGTCAATTAATCTTTTTTTTTTTCTTCCCATTTAATGTAATGTTTTGTTCTTTTAAAATACCAAGCTGCTACTGCTACTTGGTGCTTTTTATTATTTGAAGGAGAAAAGAAAAAAAGAATTCAAGTCCAGAAATACGTCAATAATTCAGTACTTCAATAAAAGCTAAACAGACTTTTTTCTGTTCAACAGGCATTGTTTCATGGGAAATTTATTGACACTGGTTTTTCTCTGCCTTTCTACAAACGAATGCTGAGCAAAAAACTTACTATTAAGGACCTAGAATCTATTGATACTGAATTTTACAACTCCCTAATTTGGATAAGGTTTGTAGATTATTTTTTTTGTGTGTGTGTGAAGTTTTATGGATTTTTTTGTTTATGTAGAATTCATTGCGCCTTTTTTTTTTCTTTTCATTCAGGGATAATAACATCGAAGAGTGTAACTTGGAAATGTACTTTTGTGTGGATATGGAGCTCTTAGGAAAAGTAACCTCACATGAGCTGAAATCAGGAGGTTCAAATATCTTGGTAACTGAGGAGAACAAAGAAGAATATATTGGGTAGGAAGGTGTAGATGTTGAAAAAAGTGTTCCATATTTCTTCTGTTGCTCTAGTCTTTTTTGACACAGTATATAATTTGTTTTTTCTTTTTTTTTTTCCCTATTACTACTTAATTCTTGGGACTATTATTGAAATGGTATCTTGGTACATTTTGGTATCTTGGTACATTTTGATCTCTCCTATTCCACCCCATACACCCCCGGGGGGGGTGGGGGTGGGGGGTGGAGAAGACCTGATAGAGAGAAGATGACCTGTCTTGTTATTACATGTACAATGAGAGAACAGGTGAAACTGAAAATGAGCAAACGTATTTTCAGTAACTTCAGGTAAGAAATCCAGGTGGAGGGAAGACATGTATTTGACAGAGGATTTCAAAATTGTTCAGAACTTTGTTGTCACTGTGGAAACTGAAATTCAGAATGATGTATAATGTGGTGTGACTTAAACTATTTTTTCTGTTTGTTCTGTTGTGCTGCTCTTTCCTGCTTCTCTCCTAGTCTTATCACTGCCTTTCTTTTTCTGAACCTGTGTTTCTGATCCATCTATTCAGTGATCTCAAAAGCAGATGTACACAGATCCTTTTCTGTGATACAGTGTATGTCCAGTGCTGCACATAGTTTCCACTTAAATTAGCAGTCTCAGTGAAATAGTTTCTATAGTATGTATATATATTTATTGTCTTTTTTTCTTTTTATTCAGAAGTGGCTTGACCATTTTAGTTGAAACTTAAAAAACATTACCTCTTCTTCCAAATCTTAGCATAAATCAGAAGCTCAGAACAGACAATGACTACTCTTTGTTGAAGCTGGAAATAGTCTTATGCTGGAAGTATTGGGCAACCATAGTTATAGGTATTATAAGAAACAGTATTTCTTATTATTCTCTGCCTACATGGTGTTTTTTGCTCAAGAACAGAATATTTTAAAATCAGTGGAAATTTTTCTTTTCTACCATTGAAACACCAGGATTATGCACTTTTTAAGCTAAAGCAAATTTTGCCATAACAAAATCATAATGCCCAAGTAGCATTATTTTCATGAAAAGGCTGCTGAATTTTGATTAGTGAAAGGTTAATAATAACAAATTTTTAACTGGAATGGTAGTCTAAGTACTTTACTGTTGTCTGAGTTGGGAGATTTGTGATAATATTAGTATGGTAGTTTCCTTATAGTCTATGGAATCATACAGTGTAAAAAAGTAAGACTGGAGGGAGCATTACCTCATGGGAACACACACGCAATCATACATGTTTGAGCTTCTTCATGTTGAGTGCTAATTGATGTTTAATTTATGTTTGTTTTTTTCCATCCCAGGCTAATGGCTGAGTGGCGATTTTCTCGGGGAGTTAGAGAACAAACCAAAGCTTTTCTTGATGGTTTTAATGAAGTTGTTCCTCTACAGTGGCTACACTATTTTGATGAAAAGGAGCTGGAGGTGAGGTTTTCTGTTGAACATTTTTACCTTTTGCAAAGGTAACACATATGGAATGATTAAATGGATAGGTCAGCTTGAATCTCTCATCTGTGGCATGCTGCATTTGATAGCTTCTGGAACATGGAGAATTTAATAGGAGCAGTGGGGGTAAATCATGGTGAAAAGCCAGGATCTATTGAATCAGTGTTTTGTGGTGTTCAGCAGTTGGGAATTTTAGATTCCATCCTCAGTATTAAAATGTGTTTTGCAAGTTTCTATGAAAGGATCAGAATATGAGGTCATAGATGGATCTATTAGTCATAGAAAACTTTTCCCTCTGTGGTAGATGGGTAGAATTACCTTGTAACAGATGGCATAGAAGTTGATTCTGGTGTATAGTGAACGCTTAGTTTTGCTTACGTAGTCTAGGATAGGTTCTAGGGTTATTACACTTAAGGACAGAAAATTGGAGGAACCAATAAGGTTTGAAACTGAATTTTGCAGATCCTTAATATGTAACCCAAGGGCTGATAACAGGAGTCGCTTGCATGCACCATGTTTTCTTAACAATCAACCTGACCTGTGTTTACTGTTGGGGTTGTGATTTGGAGCAGGGACAAAAGGCTCTGTAGTGCTATGCTTATTTATTTCTGTGAGACCTGCCAAAGTTCCCTGTATATAATGAGCAGTGTTCTGAAA
The DNA here is from genome assembly GCF_018139145.2 of Gymnogyps californianus. NCBI lineage: Eukaryota > Metazoa > Chordata > Aves > Accipitriformes > Cathartidae > Gymnogyps > Gymnogyps californianus. Next base: position 29,302,973 of record NC_059472.1, on the reverse strand, counting down.
GCTTTGTAAGTTAAATGGGAGTTTTTCCTGAGAAAGAACTTTGATCTATCTTATTTAGTGTTCAGTTTTCTAGGATGCTTTGCCTTTAGCACTTTCAGCTTTCATTGCCTCTCGTAATGAATACTTTGCAGACTTATACTTTGCAGTGTGTTTTATCTTTACTAGTAGTAGCAGCAATGTAATCATCATCATCTTGGAATACAAGGCAAGGTTTTAATGGGAAAGATAATATCCTCTTTAATATAAAATTTCCTTTTATGGGAAAGGTAATATCTTTTATTATTGAATTATTAGTCGGAAGAAACTTAAGTTTCTGCTATGCAGGCTTTCAGACCATTTACATACATAAACAATTTTGGAGGAGTTCTGTAAACTTAGGATAAAGGAAAATCTAACTGTGGAGTAAAATGAAAAAATTACCAGTCCTTTTCTGGGAGCAAGAACTTCCATTTTTGTTAGCGTGTCTCATACAAGATACAAAATTACCTCTTAATTTATGTGTGTAGACATGTATATTGTCAAGTAATCATTCCCTTTTCTAGGTTATGCTCTGTGGTATGCAAGAAGTTGATTTAGCAGACTGGCAGAGGAACACTGTTTATCGTCATTATACAAGGAATAGCAAGCAGATCATATGGTTCTGGCAGGTATGTTGATCAGTAAAATTTCCGACTTATTTAGATTTTGTTTTGTAACACAAATGACATGGAGCAGAGGGATGCCATCTGAATGAAGGTTTTCACTGCTTCCTTTTTCTTTTCAGAGAAGGAAAGGAGGATTACTGGTTCTTAGGGAGCATGCTTTAGGGTGGGAAATGGCAGGTAGATACCTGCATTACATTTGGTTGTCTGGGTCATGAATACTTTTTCTATATCTTGTCCTTCTTATTGGTTATACAATGATAGAGTTTTTTGTATTCTTAGCAGTGATCTACCTTCTAAATGTTCTTATATGTAGTACACCTGTACATCTGAAATGCCATGTATTATTTATGATTATTGTCATATTAACTGTGCCAGTCTAGCGCTGACTGATTATAACTCACATTTTAGTGAAGTTGGCTAAGAATTATTTTCAGAAAAAAACCTCAAAAAATGCTATACAGGCTCCCAGTTTCTATGAATTTCCTTAAAGAGAAGTCACAGCTAGGCAGTTCCTGTCTTGTGATAAATGCTTTTGACGAAGTTCCTATAAGAAAATGATGCAAATCAGTTATTTCCTAGCTTATTTATATTGTCAGAATAATGTAAGATCTGATGATACGATCTCTTTTTAAGAAGCTTGGTACTGAAAGAATCTTAACCAGAAGTTCAGGTAACTTGGATATGGTTTCAACATTTACAGAACAAAAATAGTCATTTTGTTATCCAGGTTTTTCTGAGTCAAAATTCTAGTTGTATCAATGCCCCCTCTCTTACTGAGATGTTCTCCATCTCCCCTCTCTTTTCTTCCTCTGCCCTTTCCCAGTGAATTTCCTTACGAAGTGATGCAGCTGTTCTGGATGGTGTTTGCTCTCACTGAGGCTGCCACATGCAGGGAATACTTCAGTCTTGAAATACCCAGAGCCTGTGGCTAGGCTATTGCTGTGTTTAATCAAAATGGCAATAGTCTTCATATAAAGCATGGGCATGATTTGTAGTTTAGTGTAGAATAAAATAGATAAAGGTTTTTCTTATTTGCTGTTCCCAGCATTCACATTGTAATGGTCGACAGTGTATATAATCTGAAATCACTGTCTTCTCCTTCCACTCAATTTTGCTGAAATCAAGAAAGGTAAACTGTTCTCAGGGTGGTGTCTTTTTAAATGGAATTATACTTTTTCAACAGTCTCGTGGGGTTTTTGTTTTGTGCCAGCTATGTTAAAGATTTTTATTAAGTAATTTGAATTTCTGTGCCTAGTTTGTAAAAGAAACAGACAATGAGGTTCGCATGCGACTTCTGCAGTTTGTCACTGGCACTTGCAGATTACCACTGGGTGGATTTGCTGAACTTATGGGTAAGTAAAAGATGACCAAAACTTTTATATTGTAACTGTTCCATTTGCAAGTGAACCATGCTGCAAGTGTACAGATAGCAGGAACTTCATGTACATCAGCTTTTATATCAGAAAACCCATGAATACATTTATAAATGATTAGCGAGTGAGCTCATTTCTATGAGAAGAATGTTCATATTAATGTAACATGGAGTAGCACCTAATGAGCTCTGTCTGCTGTATCTGAGTTGTGTCTTATGTCACGTATATATCACGTGTGCTACTTAAAAGGAACAGATTACACTTTTTTTAATCTTCTTTTCTAGGAAGCAATGGTCCTCAGAAATTCTGCATTGAAAAAGTTGGTAAGGAAACCTGGTTACCAAGAAGTCACACTTGGTGAGTTGTTACATGTAAACTTTCTGTACCTTTAGTGGTTCTCTCTTCTGGTCTTGCATTGACCAAATCGAATGAAATCTAATTTGAATTGGTTCTCTATCTCCATCTTCAGCTTCTTTGATTGCTCTGACATGCCAATATTGAAAACTTTTCTGGTTGCCCTGTTCTTAAATTTTGCTACTGCACTGTACACAGTTTGTCAGTAACGATCTATCAAAAGTATGATATTCTCCTTCTTGCATAGAACAGAGAGGCGTTTCCCTAATGCTTTATTTTAGAGAATATTAAATAACTGAACAAAAGTCATGTTGCTATTAGGTATATACAGTTATTAGATAAACTTATTATACAGTAACATTATAAAAGATAAATGTATAGTCATGAGAAAAAGTAGCGTGAAAGAAATCACAGCAAATGTTCAAAACAAGGATGCTTAGCCAAGAATGCAGATGCTTTTTCCTGCCAGGCTTCAGACTATTATTGGCTTGGCATTCCTATGCCAAACTGGTGCAACAGGTACGCGGGTCAGTTTCTGGTATATATTGTGTGCAAAAGGGACGCACCTTCCTTTGGCAACATTGTGACACTAATATTCATCACACTTTTAAACTATTCAGGGAATCCTCCATTCTACCATTTTCTCCACTGGCGCTGTTTTTTCAAGTGATTATTGCAAGAGTTAAACATCCCTCTTTGTCTAAGATAATTTTGGGGAAGACATGGAATGAAACAGAATTTTGGCAGAAGCCTTTTAGGGCAAAGTTTAGAAGGAAAAAAAACCCCTATATCCAGGCATGTGTAAGAAGGAGAAAAATTCAACTTTTTCATGCTCTTGCTGGAATTTGGAGATGCGTCAAACTAGGATGATATTAAACTTCATGGTGAACATTTCCTTTTCTGAGTATTATAGTTCTCTGTATCTTGGGCTGTCTTTAGTCTCCAAAGGTTCTGTTTTTTATCTGATGTGATAACAGTCTTTTGTTTCTTAAAGTATTCCTCTCAAACTTTGTCTGTTTTTACTGCTCATAGAAATGTCAAGGCAGTGAGATTGCACTGACTGCTATTTCTTCCTTTCTAATTGCTAGATCAGTTTTAACTTCTGCTATAGCAGTTGAGTTCTCTAGTGTTCTACATAGGATTTAGATGAACTTAACAAATTTTTTTTTTTTTTTCTGCTCAGTTTTAATCGTTTGGATTTGCCACCATATAAAAGCTATGAACAACTAAAAGAGAAGCTGCTCTTTGCCATTGAAGAAACAGAGGGATTTGGTCAAGAGTAGAAATGGCTTCTAGTCAAAAAGGAGATCTTGCATAATAAAAGGCCCAGCCAACTAAAATTGCACACTTAATTGTATATAAGCTTTTTGTTCTGTACAGTGATCTTTCTGGAACTCTAAAAGTATAATTGTTCTCCGTTCTTCCACAAAGATATGCAAAACAGTTCAGCCTTTTCTACTTTTATTTATTGCCCTTCCAAAAGACCAGAAAAACCCCTCATAAATTTTGAAAGCAGACAAGAGACTTATTTAAAATATATATAAAAAATATAAATATATATACTAATAGGCTCTAGTTTTATAGAGCTGTAAGTGTATGAAAAGTTGCAGCCATTCAAAAGGGCCTGGATTTGCTTTATCTTGGCTTTATTATTCAGAAAAATGTTTAAACTGCTCTGTGTTCTCTCTTAAGAAACATCTCCAAGTTTGTTTTATTGCATGGCTGTTCTAAAAGGTGTTAAAGGCTTAGGCCAAACATATCCTAATTATGTAGAAAGATGCTGCTGGTATTTGAGACGACAGAATATGTTGTTCTGTCAGTTTAATTTTTTTAAATACGTAAATAGCTGATATATCCCTCTCTACTGATGTAGCCAAGGTCATGAATAAAGCCTTTACTACTTGCACAGGAGTCATGTATAGCAACATGAATGTGATTTAATGTTGAAAGGAATTGGTGCCACTGTTCTGACTTACTGTAGGAGCTGAACAGAATATTTTAATTCATTTGAGCAGCATTGAAATTTGTTTACGTATTACCTTGGGTTATTACCACAAGGATGTTAGGTAATATTCAAAGAAAAAATAATAATAAAAGAGTAAATATTACACATTCTCTCCTTGGTCTGGTGTCTTACAGGTTTCTTTTTTGTTGTTGTTTTTTGTTTCCCTTTTCAATCCGTGATGTCCTTTTTACAACTTTGTAGAGTCTATTAATGTAAACTGAGCTATAAGGTATACAAAAGGTAATGTGAACTTTGCTGCTTTCTGTGTTCATGTTCAGTTTCAGTTACTGGATCTAGTAAACCCAAATAAAATGAAAGTTACATAAGCTTTGCACAGACAAAAAAATTCTTAAGTATTAAATACTCTCATTCCTCTTAAGTTCTTACAGAAATTCAGATGTACCTGAATTAAGTATGTCTAAAACCTATCATTCTTTTATGTAGGTCAAGTTTGTCCTAAGTGCACAATAATATAAAGCCATTTTAAAATTAGTTTATTGGCATTGAGGGCATTTGCTGAACTGCAAAGATGTGTTTTTAAAAAAAAAAAAATGAAAGTTTAACACCTTATTCACATGAATTATATTAAATGCTACTTTTAGCAAACTGTGCTTCCTTATTATAGAGTAAAAACACGTTTAAAATTACCATTTGTATTACGCTTTAAGTATTAACTGTAAATTCCATTACATTTAACTTATACAGAATTTTGTACACACATGAAAATGACTTCTTAGAATATGATTAAAAACACTTCTGTAACATATCATATTGCACTGTTAAAAGTGTACATGCAGAAAAAATAGCTATATCTGTTCATGTATCTTTCCAATACAGCAACTGAATTCTGCCAAAATTTTATTTTTCTACATACTGGATTTTCTTGAGGCCTTGGATTCAATACGCACAGCTTACTGTGGAGCTGTTAACCTGCACGTAGCTTTGGTAACACCAGTAGTGCAGTGGGCCCAACAGACTGCTATCTTACGTGAACTTTCTGTAAGATTTTCAAAAATTTCCACCACTTCGAGGGTTTTTCATGCTACACCAAATATCTTCTGCAAAACCATTTTCATAAATATAGCATTAATTTCAAGTGCAAATCCACTTAAATTATGACTTATGCTGGTTAGAATGGAGGGAGCTTTAAAAAAAAAAACACCAAAAACAAATGTGAAAGTGTGTGTGGCTTGCCTAAAAGACAGTTAAGAGGGCTGAATGTCACAGAGTTGAACTTCATTAATTTGCACTAATGACTGACTTGATGACCCACTACCAACTGCTGAATTTTGTGAATCTGTGAGTAAGTGAACAAAATAATAATAATAAAAAAGACAGCACATCACAAGAATGTAGTTGCTTTATTGTTTTGATAATTTTAGCTGTCTCATAACTGCAATAGTTTTTCCTGTGGGTAAGGGTTAGTAAGCAAGGAAAAAACCAAACCCAGTGGCCTTCTGTACATGTATATGATCTATTAATCGGTTTCAAAGGGCTGACTGAAAGCATGGCTCTTGAGGAAAAAAAAACAACCCATAACGACTTATGTACTTGTGCGTGTGCACGTACAGTTAACTTAGACTTTCTGGGAATTTCAGTAATACTGCATTGCAACTCTTTCTTTTCCTGTTTGCATTCCCTATAATTCAGCTGTACTTGGGGGGAGGGAGGAAGATAGCGAAGAGAGGGAAGGCAGCAAAGGCTGGAGATCAGATGAGGGAGCCAGTGAGGTAATATGACTTGAAGGAACTATCGTGTAGTTCATGGGTTCCTGTTTGTTCCTTTCTTCCTGCAAGCAACTCAGCTGCTCTTCTCTGAACACTCAACAATCTCTGCTTGGTACCTGGATGGCCTTCCTCTTCGTGCAGATACTGTTTTCTGCAGCAGAAAAGGCACAGAGTAAGCTGCCTCTGCCACAAAGCTACTAGAAGCAGTTTTGTGTATGGCAGATGTTTTGGGTAGTGTATGAATGCAGAAAATTTGAAGAATCTCTCTGAAACACTACATGTCATCCACCCCGGGACTTGACATATCAAAGACTTCATTTTGATGCTCTACTAATAGAAAAGTAAGAATTACTTTACCGTAGCGGAGAAAATTATCTTTTAACTAGTTTTGTGATGTGAGGCTAAAATTAAAGCACTAGATTGTCTTTCAGCTGTGGATTTTTACTACTGACTTGGCACAGGCTTGGTTTGTTAGTGTAAGCAATTTATACCCTTCTTCATCGGCCTCCTACAGATCACAAGATCCTTTTCTATTAAAGCAAATACTAGGTAGTTGTAGTCAATTTGTTCTAGATTGTTAGACTTTCTACTGGCAATACTATGTGTATTTGATTGCCTACCATTTTTTCATTATTTGGTCCTCACTGCATATGCTGATGTCACCCATAAAAGGATTTTCTTAGGTGTTCCCTACTTCACCTTTTTTTCTTTCTAAACCCCAGCCCTTTTTGCAAAGTCAAACACTAGCATTTAAGTGTATTGGAATTAAGATTGCTTGTGCAGCCTTAATGAGAAATCTGTAGGAGCATCTAACAATTTGAACGTATATTACTCTTGAAGGCCGTTGAACCCCACAGAAGGAGAACGCTCTAGAAAAAATTGCAGCTTTATAATTATGTCATGGCCCTGTTCCTCCTTTCTTGAAAGTTATGCTAGTCATGTTTCTTATTCCTCATACATAATTTGTAGCCGAACAGTGTAAAAAACTTAATTAAAAACCTGCGCAACCACTGTCCCAGCCTTTCCCCTCCAGTATATACCCTGCTTGTCCATGAAGCCCTTTATTCCCATGTAAATCAACAGACAGGATCACATAATGAAACAGATCTTCTAGTTGACAGTTTAATTGAAATGACATAGATAGCAAGTGTAGGCTATACTTTTATTAACAGCTTCAATAAAATGAAGTCGTGTTGGGGGTCTTTTTCCTATGCTGCTCAAACCTGAGGCACTGAATTCCCATTACCTTGTTTCTTGTTATATAGAATTAAGCAACTCCAAAGCTTCTTTCTGTACCTGAAAGAAATAAAGATAACAAAACAGTGCCAGGTAGTTACAGCGTCTTCTAGCAGAACTCACCATGCAAGCACCCAAACGTTTCACCACAGTTCTGTAAGTTCAGAACCCTCCTAAGACTAGTCGTTTTTCTTCTGTAGTTCAAGATGCTCAACACTTGAAACGTGAAGGGGAATAAAACCACTTACTTAAGCCAGTGCCTTCAGTGTAATTCACTTACTTACTATATGTAGTAAGTTTATTTGTGTTGAATACAGATGATTAGCTCTTGATTTGCTGTAGTCCAATAGTAGCATGTAGTAAGTTGTCCTATGTCTGACCATAACCAACCAACCTAGGCTTTCAAAACTCTGCACAGCGGCTAAGGAAGTGTGAGAAGACTGTTTCTGAGACTCCCTTTGCCTGGGTATTCTGGGTAAAATGTAATAAAATTTGAATATGACCTCTAACATCTATATTAAAAAGACAAAACAAAACAACCAACAAACTTCTGGTCCTGACAGGGCAAGCAGTGCAGACAATGTAAGCCAGATACTGCAGATACTCAGAGGTAACAAATGTTCAGAAAACCTACTTATGCCTACCTCTGCCAAATGCAGAGACAAGAATTCCAATTTCTTTGCACAGGCCAGTTTCTTTCTTACTGGACCACCAAGTCTCATTTCCAAAGGATTTTGCATTTTACACATTCACCCAGAGAATGGAGAGAATGCCACCTCTCTCAGTTCAGCAGCTCTGCACCCTTCTAGGAGATAAGGAAATAGATGTTTGTACCAGGAGGCCAAGCACGGCTGCAGCAGATAAGCGGTTTAACAACTTGGCCACTGCACAAAAATCGCTACTGACTCCTTCTGCGTGGTTTCTAAAGAAAGGCAAGCTTTTGTGATCATTGGTTTCACATGTGCCTCCAGCTACTAGTAACTGTCAGAAGAATTGACCAATTTCATACATAACCCAAGACCACTACTCCTTTAGGCTATTAAATTCCCATAAATTTTGCAAAGCAGTGGAGGAATGGAACCCTTACTCCTATTTCTACTGAAAGATGTTACTCAAGGAGCTCACTTTTGGGACAGTTTCAGCCTTACTGGAGAATCTACAGAGGGAAACCTCAGTAGTGTTTTTTCTGAGGTGTGAAGTGCAAAATCCTACCAAAGGATTTCTTACAATTAGGACATTCAGAATGTCACAAACACGTTTGGATGTTTTCTGTAACAGTTAAAGCATCTCACACTGCACCTTAATGCTAAATGAATTAAGAGATCAATCAACCGTAAGAAAAATCAACTGGAAATCAGACTTTGCTAGTCCTGATGCTAACAGGATTGTTTATGAAAGATAGATAACTGCAATTGCTGTGGTTTATACTGAATGCAGTATTAGGTCTGAACAAGTCTAATGGATTACCCCTCCTGGAAGTACTCTGTATGTGTTTACGTAGGAAGCCGATGCCTACCCATCCAAACCAGGACCCCTCTGAGCAGTGCAAAAGGGTAATCAAGTGCCTCATGTCACCTGGCATTGGAGATTCGCTGTCAAAGATACATTACTTCCATTTGTCTCAATTCAGATAGTCTGAATCTCTCCCTAGGGGCCTGGGAAGGACTGCAACGTGAAGTTTTATGGATCTAGCAAGTTTTTGATACATCCACGCTTTTTTCCTTCCTCCTGTTCATGTGGTTTTTAGCTCTTTCAAAATATGATTTCTACTTTTCCAGTTTTAGGCATATGAAAAGTGAATCTCTGCTCACAGAGACACAGGTTAGCTCAGGTGCCTGCCTTAACTTCAGCACCACAGTTAAGGGTGGGTTGTTGTGAGCACTACAAGAGCATCATGAAGAAGAAAGAATAATAGTTCTTTATTATAAACAGAATATTTCCAACCATTATGTTCAGAAGCAGTTGCCAACATACTAGAATTTTTTGGTGTCTGGATGTGATCCTGGATCATAGGTGCTGAACTACAATGTACTCTGAGTTAACTTTAAAAAACATTCCACTGCCATGACGTCACACGTGTTGGTTACAATATATGATTGTACGATTACAGTTCTTAACTTCCTACCTGTTTGTCCTCTTCTGTATGTGCAGGATACTCCTTCGCTTTGCTTAACCACAGAAGAGCCATCTTTTTATTGTTTAACTTCAAGTATGTCTTCCCCAAAAAGAGCAAATTTTTGCTGTAGAAATTTGGGTCAGCTGTATAGAGACAGGAGAAAAGCTTTAAATGAGAGTGAGCAGCATATTATGAAAGCCATGATATAGTGTCATTCCTTTAAATACTTATTTCACAGAAGATGAATAGTGTTTTGGCTTTGGATCAAAAGGAAGCCAATGTAAAACTTTTACTTGCTAGATTTTGGTCTCATACAGTTACATTAGCTAGCAGCTTGTTAGTTAATATACTAAATGAAACTAGATTCCTCACAAAGAGCAAAGCAGTGAGCTTAATGCATAACAGCTTCGCTTTGCAGATGCTGTGCTTTTTTGGACCTAGTAGGTGCAACATGCAACGCAACCAGCTTAGCAAGTATAGGCAAGGAAACAAGGGCACATTTCCTAGCTTCAGACCACGCACATACAGATACTAGCTCAGCTTCTGCTGCATAGGAAGAAAACTTAAACCTGTTTGTACTCACATTTAACGTTTTTTAAGGAGGGATTTCAGAAGTTGCTTTTATAAAGCATGCTTTGGTTATCAATCCTTTTTAAAGCCTAGTCTTGCCTACTGTTCGTACTTATAGCACAGGCTTTCTCTGCTGCTGGATCTAAGGTCAGGATTCAAAACATATGGAGTTGTTCTGCAGGCAAATTTTGAGATTAAGTCCAACGTTCCAGTTCACAGGTGCATTACTTGACACCCAGGGGAAGATACACAATGAACTTTTCCTTTTAACTTCACACCGATATAACTATATACAAATCTTTCATAGAACACTGTCTTCCCTTGTCTTCCTTTATCTTTCAGCTAGTCAGTTTTGCTTATGGCTTCACTCTAGGAGAAATAATAGGTCCATATTTTCTTTTACATGGGGACAGTTTTACTGCCAGTTAGATTGGCACTCTGATCCAAATAGCTTCTGAAATAATGAAGTGTGCTTTCTCTGTTGTTCTATTTAGAATACAGCGGACTTTTGAACTTTAAGAAAATTCAGAAAAAGTGACAAAATTCCCTTTTTCGCTTGCTTCTTCCCCCTGCATTCCAGTTGAATGCCTTGGGGAAGAGCACTTTGTAACTAATGAAGGTACAAATTTCACTTTAATACTTATTCTGAAAAAACCCCTCATGTTACACTCTAAGTGATGATAGTAAGCATATAACATACTTTGAGTATCTCTGATCAAACATTCCAGTGTAACAGTCTAGTGTGTTGACTAGCACAACAGCCTGAAACGTTTGTCAGCAGATCATACACTATTAAGATAATACCAAAAGCTAGAGTACCAAAAGCAAGTCATCATTCATAAAAGATACTATTCAGTCCAAAAAAAGCTGTAAGTATTACCTTCCTCTGCCATGTGGAAGTAATGAAGAGCCTGCAAAAGATAAGGTTGTCTTCTTTAAAATGGAGAATAAACTGAACACAGTAGTCAAACTAAAGCCTTACGTGCATGCTTAACATAGCTGAAGGAGGACTTCCTGTCCATGATCTTATTTTTGTTAATTCAGCATGCTACTGATGGTTCTCATTCAACGTACAATCAGATCTGACATCATCTCAACAGAACTAGTACTTATCCAACTATTCCCCTGCCACTTCCTCCATAAGTACAGTACCTCATATTTGTCCCTAGCAAATTGGATTGTGTTTTTCCAGTCTTCAACTTGTCAAGATCATTTTGAATTTTATTTCTACCATCCAGCATATCTGCAGTTTCCCCCTGGCAGTTGTCATGTATAAATTTAATAAATGAAACAAATCTTATGATTCAGGTCATTAATGTTGACAAATACTTCAGGGAGAACTGGTTCCTACAGAGCACCAGTTAGTATCCTCTTACATGAGGATAATCCTTTATGAAATCCACAGACATTTTTCAACTAGTTTCCCATCCTGCACATCAGAAATTTCAGTCCATTCCTACCTCTTCCCGACGTTACTAGCTGGAGGGAAAATACTGTCAGAGAACTTAAAAGTGTGGACATATCTACAAAACAGGTTTTGTACTGAAACTGCAGAAGTCTTACCAGTATGGCTCAACTACAGGTTCTGGGACAAGTTTGCTTCTTCAGCCACTTTAAGTGCTACAGAACTCAATGCTGGGACTGGCATGATTCTGCAGTATTCGAAATCCTGGCTGACACTTTGTATTCTTCCGAGAGTGACTGTCAGCAAAACTTACAAGCTTGACATTCCATTAAAGAGTTTTATTTTTCAATCAGAGCTTACATTGCTTTCTGTGTAACAGCAAACAGCCTTCTACAATTACTTTCTAGTGACTCCTGCCCCCCCACCTTAAAAGAACACAACATAGTGGGCCAGTTATTGGTTGATCTAAACAAACAAAGATTGTAACAGCTGCAGCAAACTCTCCTATTACCAATTTAATTTTCAAGTTTCTATATATGCACAAGTGTTTACATAAGTTGCATACTGTGTTAGACACCCTAGAAGATATAGACCTGGACAGTATGTTTTAGGGTGTATGACAGCAGGAATTTTCATAGCAAAGATGAACGAAAATACTTTCAACTGAAAAAAAACACCATATGTAGCCAGGGGATGAGAAGGTATTTGTTCGTGGTAAGTAACAAAGCAAGCTGTTGCTTTTTGCATTTAATATAAAAGGAAAAATTATAATAGTCCTGTCAAATAAGTACATGGTATAACACCACCACATAAATTATCAGCACTGGAACTAGTACAGACAGTTGTCTGCAATAGATTATAATAGTAAATACAAACTAAGTTACATATGGCTTGTTATTTTCTGCTGCACAAACTACATGAAATATTTTTCACTATTCTGTGTGCTACAGCTGAAAAAAATTAAAGATTTATATGTTTTTAGATATGTCACTCTCCTGTTATACTCTCATTTTATTAATGACAGTTGTACACTCACAAGTCCATGCTTATTCCATAAGCAGAGGTTAGCTTTGTCAGGAAAGTTAGTATAAGTGTATCAGCAGCTTTGTTGGGGGAATAATAATCTGTGAAACATTTCCATATTGTACCTCTTGAAATGTGGAGGTTGGTGGTGTGGCAAATAGCGTCGCAGCTATTTTTCTTTGATACCATGGCATTTCAGCAAAGGAGTAACACCTGGAGCAAAAGGAAACATTTGTATATACCCTTCACATTTTTCTCTTGTTTTCGAGTAACTTTCTCATATCCTGGATGTCATAATTGTTGTTTCCAAGAGTCACAACAACTCCAGCCACACTGCAAGTCCTATAAGCAAGTTCTTACCACTGTACAGCAAAATAGCAGGATGTTTGAAGTTGCTGCGTGGCTCTGCTAAAGGAGTTTTGGTGTGTCTTTTACTGGGAACTGCTATTACATTACACAAAACTGGAGACGATTATTAACCATGAGACAGCTTTTGAGCTTGAATGATTTTAATGATTTATATTTGATATTGTTCTAATATATTTGCAAAAACAGGGCATGAGTTTGTGTATTTGATACTGTTCTAATATATTTTCAAAAACAGGGCAACTGAGTAATGTCATTGCCTTACTTCAACACTACCTTGTTTTTCTCAATTATTAATATACAGCAGATCTGCAGTACATTCCTGAAAGACTCTGATCTATAAGAACGAAAATAAACCAAAGAATCAAACTACTGTGCTCTAGGCTAGGCCGTTCTATGCTGTCTTCCTGTCTATTAAATAACAAAGGTAATCAGTCATCTATCTTAGAGATGCTGAAAGGATTAAACATTTGTTAAGTATTTCAAATATGTAGAACATTCCAGGTGTAAACGTTAAACAATGCTATTCACTTTATTACCCTCCCACAATGAGTATAAAAATATTATTAAATAAAAATGGAGCACTCTAGAGGAGGTGAAAAATTAATAAATGCAAATATGGAAGTGTTCAGAGGAGAGGGGGCAAGGCATGGAATACACAGTCTGATCTGAAATTTTGCCATCGGATGTGCCTTATCAGAAATGCCAACAAAAGAGGGTCAATCCAGGACAGACTAGAAAGAGAAAGGAGAAAATTACTCAAGAATTGGCTGATAATAAATCCCAGTTTCAGAGGAAGATGCTCTGGGATTCAATAATGAGTATATTTAAATATACAATATGGGGATATTTTAGTGCCAAAAGCAATAATAATCTCACATTCCTGATCATCTTTTCTAATTTTCCTCAGGAACAATGTCTTAAGTACTTTGCAGAACAAGCTTCCTATCTCAAAACTGACCTTGAGGCTCATTCACAGTTGGAAGCATATGCTTCTGTTTAGAAATTTGGACCACTGCAATTGTTAGGTCACGTGGGAATGAGTGGTGGACGCCAAAAAACTGAAGTAAGTTTGTAAACTAATAAAAAACTCTGGAGCAGTAGATTGCAGTTTACTCTGATACTCATGAGTCCAGAAAAAAAACATAGAGAAGGTGGCTGTGGTTTTCAGTATTTTTTTTTTGTTTTAAGCTACAAATACATTGGCTTTATTGATTTTCAATCTCTCAATCTTACAGTAGAGATTTCCTGTAAAACAATGTAGCAGCTTTGGTCTCTTTCAGACAAATAACCAGAAATGCTGTCTGGAGCCTCTCACTAACACATAAAAGATACTGCTTTCAACCCCACCGCTTCCACAGAATGTCCTGGTTAGTATGGAAAGTTGTACTTCCAGTCCCTTCGCCTGCTATGTAACAGCAATTCTTAGTACCAATTTCACTGAGCAGTAAATTCAATTTCAAGAGATTTTTGTTAATGCATATGCATTTATAAGCTGCCTTTACTTAAAAGTTATATTTAAAACACAGTATCATGACAGATAATAACAGAAGTATTTTAGGAACACATCTCACTTTTGATAGCTTTTCACTATACACAGATTGTATTAAGTTGCAGCCATCACTGCAATTCAATGTAAATTCAGCGTTGAGTTTTGTCTCCGTTCACACCAGTAGAACAAAATGAGTACTACTGACAATCTCTGATGTCTGCTATGGAAACATACTTACGTCTGCAAAATGAGTTTTTAATAGTTCCATACAGTAAAACAAATAAATTGAATGAACAATTATTTTTCATCTTTTTGAACTGCATAAGAATTAACAGCCAGACTTTTTCAAGGCATAACGTCCTATACCCGTTCAATAGGTTTTCATGTTTGCATCAACTAATTACAAGCCACTGAATTATGCCAAGCATTTCTGCAATTCATATAGGACATTTTATATTCTGGCATTTTTCTTTGCCACATGCTAACTTTTGTTTGAAAATACGCCTTACCAAATGCCTATAAGATGAATTGTTGTAGCATCTTTTGGATTCAGTTCAATGGCTCTCTAGTGAGGGGGAAAAAAAACCACAAGATGTAAAAAGTTGTTCTGCCACATCTGGATTAAAATACATTAAAAAAAGTAGACTTGTTATCCTACTGTTAATTAAACCAGATTAATAGTGTGTAGAATTTCAAGGTGATAAGGTATTTATTCAGTGCACAACTAAGTCGGCTCACCTCCAAAAAACTGAAGACACTGACAGATTTCTAAGCACTTCTGTTCACTAGGTCATTAAGAATTTCACATGAGACTTGGCATGTTCAGATTTTGATGTAAGTTCTGGTGATATAAAATCAGTAGTCCTTTATCTTCTCCAGTATTTGTCCTTTACTGCTACACAATCCACAGTTAAAAGGACGGCTGCACATCCATTTCTCAATAGCACAGTTACATTTTATCTAGTCCTAAGAGGTGTCAAAAGCACTTCAGCTATTTCAAGACTCCCTTCTACAGGCACTTAGTTTACTGCAGGAGATAATTTGTACTCCTTGTTGCTGAGGCATTCAGGACTGTCACAATAACCCAAAAACCAAAGTGTCACCAGGAGATTTGAACAGAAGTACACTTGCAAATTTTTGCCAAAGAATAGTTCACAACTGCCACACAATCTGCATACTGCACGCATTAATGCTATCGTATGCAAAAAACCTGTTTACATTACCTGGAAGTGCTCTTTGATTACAATGGCATTTCCAATTTTAGTCTTGATTCCTTCAAAATCGCCAACATCACTGAGGCAAATTGCATACCACTGTAAATCAAAGAACAACAATAAAACATTTAATACAGCACTATAGCTATTAACGTTAAATTAAAAAAAAAAACCAGAACAGCTGCCACCACCACTAACAACAACAAGCAAGAAGTATTTGTTATGAACAGCTCAGGCAGCATCAGAGCAACCTGCTGGTCTGCATGCATAAGGGAATCAATGTCCTCTTCTCATCCAGGATGCTACCACAATTAACTATACTTTGTTACCTCTCTGCCTGTGAGAGAAGCAGCACAAAAAAAAGAGCAGAACGAAGCCAGAGCCTGAAGGATTCCCAGTGAAACTCTGTAGAGCTACTACTGTGCACAGAAACAGCATGCTGAATGTGGGGCGTGTGCAACATTTTTAAGGCTACATCAGGGAAGGACGAGCTGATTACATCAGCTGTAATCAACCCGATCAGTCACCTCTTTCCATGGTCCTGCACACATTTAACCAGTTCCCATTTCCTGTATAGAGGAAATTGAGCTGCAAAAGTCTGAACCCTGATCTTCCAAAAAAGTTAGGGAGAATTAGAAGTCTCACTCATTCTCAACTGAAAAGTTAAATTATGCTGAAGTTTGCTGAAACAGCACAATGACATTTGTTCCAGTTTCTACTGGCAGAAATCAAAGAACAAGATTTCAGTTAAGTTATTTTGCTTGGCTCACCTTGTGCGCTGCAAAATTTGATTCATTTTTTTCAAGTGCCTTTTTTGCATACTCAAGGGCTTCATACGCCAGTTGTCTTTTCTCCTGTGCAGAAGTACTACTAAGCTGAGCTAGATCCCGTGATGCCCGCGCCAGCCGCCATAACAACTCTGCGTCATCACTAGTTAGGAACAGAAACACTAACGTTTTAAAGCAATAATGGAAACAAAGCAAGCAAAGGTCTTAAACCAGTCTTTCAATATGTATCTCAAGTGGGTGATAAGACAACAGCATATCATCTGTCATTCTATGCTATATACAACCCCAAGGTAACACACAACAAATGAAAGCCCTCCATTATAGACTGTCTGACAATACCTTTGTTCTGCCATTCTGGTCTGTGAAGCAAACATATCCGTAGGAAAGGACTTTGTTTTCGCAAAAAAGATGCAGATTTAAAAAAACCCAACAGTACCACTCAAAACATCAGAAGGAAAACAAGGACTACTTTGTTCTTAGCTAGATGGTATTTTTTCCAGCATTCCACTGATTTAACATTTACTAGGAATGTTTGAAATAATATGCATCTTTTTCCCTACAATTGTACCTAAATAATGAAATTCTTCCTAGAACAACAGTGAAAAAACAGATTAGTCATACCACCACCACATAAAGCTGTACATTTATTTATATCACTATATCAAATGGTGTATGGTATGTTATAGCCAAAGATAAGGGATTTTTAAGTTTTATTATTTTGTTAACGTATTGTTTTGAAACACTGCTTGCACTTTACTTTTAGCTAACTACCAGTTTAATTTTGGCTTACTATTTTAATAGAGACTTTAATATTATATTTAGGTTTAGAAAGTCTTTCAGAGGTTCTGGCTATAAAACTCCCCCTCCTGCCTCCCACCCCCCGCCCCCAACAGGAATACTGAAGTCAAAACTACCAGAAACCAAAAATATTAAAAAGCATACACGAGTTATTGCTAAACTCGGAGTATCAATAAAAGCCAGTTTTCGTATCTGGAGTAAAACTGAGTTACTGCTCACAGCGCAGCAGTCCTGCTCTAATTAAACACAGTAACACAGAACTAGCAGACTCATTTTTCAGCCAAGTCACAGAAGTACTGCTACTGGAATCATTACTCTTCACAGAATAATTAGTATTGTTATAAACTTAGTAGCAAGCTCACACCTTGCTTATGACATGGTGTCTCTTACAGGCTAGGACCTTCACTTAACTTCCCAGGCTTTATACTTGCGCCCCTGGCAAGAACGAGGCGGGGCGGGGGGGGCGGAAGAACTGAAGGCAACTGAACAGTTGATTTCCCCCAGAAGTGTTCTAGGAGTGAGATGCCTTGTCTCCTCCAAAGGAATGGACTCTTCAGTTTGCAACGCATTTTCTGCTTTTTCCTTAAACAGCTTGTCCCAGTTTGCTTATCAGTAATGTTGTGCAGTTAAGACATAACTACATGACTAAGGAGCTTTTTTTGTTCAGACTCAAATCCTAACATGAGACAAATGAAAACAGAATGAACAGCTAGTCAGCAATGAAGAAGAAATGAAACAGTAACTCTCAAAAATTTTCAATACCTGAATTCTAGGTACCTTGATCATTTAGTAATGCGTAGACACATTATGAGTTTTTGCATTATATTTTAAAGGATTCTTCAAGTAGCAAAACAAACAAGCAAAAACCCCTCCTTTGCAGGACTGAAAAACTTGAGTGTTAACCCTCACCTTCAACAGCTACCAGTCCTTTATTCATTTTTCCATTAGGAGGAAAAAGATCAACAGTCCTTCTTTCCTATTTACGTAAGAGTGAAAGCAAGGTTCTCCAGCATACCACAATGAGAACTTAGTTGAAAAATTGATACAGAAGAGCACAGAAAAAAAGTCACAGTAGTATCTCAATGCAATCAAGTACCTATTTTTATGCTGAACCAGCAACCGATACAGCTTTTCAGTTTCTCCACTCCCATACAGGTAGTCTGCTTGCTCTATAACTTCTTCCACTTAAGAATGAATTAAAATTGTGGAAACAGAAGAACAAATTATATGTAATTAGGACACTATAGCAAAACCAAAACATTTTAGAGCAAGAAACCTATCTGAAACACAAAGAACAACTGATGTAGTTCTTTTCTAGGCCATCATTCCAAACAACTTACACACACAGCAGGATTGAATAAGCCACATTTACAATGAACAACTAGGAAGAGAAACAGTGCTGAATACACGCATCTCTCATGAAACTACAAAACAGCTTTCAGCAACAGAGCTTTGGATGCTTAACGGATTTAACATTCAGAAGTGTCTTTCTCAATGCATCAGACTACTAGAAGCAATTTGTTTTCTTCTTTGTGAAAATGGCAGAACGGGGGGAAAAAAAGTATAAAAAAATATGACCAGGAGGGCAAGTGCAGTAAAGATCTGACAGTAACAAACCCCCTTCATTAGTATATGTACAGAATTTAAATCTAGTAATAAAAATGAAAAAAAAAAAAAAAATTTTTTTTTTTTTTTTAAATACTCTTCATTCTCAATCTGGTTCCATAGTTTTGCCAGACTATGACTACAAATTGAGCAGGTCCCGTTATCTTACTCAACAAACCAAAATGAAACACTGCTCAAAGGTTTTCTGACTGAAGTCCTTACGATTTTCACAAACACGACTCCAAAAAATACAGTTCATCTACTGAAACCTCTATGTGTTCAAGATACTAAAAGCAAAAATAATTTTGAAAATCAGAATTGGCTTTCTAGAGTATCAATTTATGAACTAAGTACCCATTGTTCTTATGATACTTTAATTCTTTTTCTAGAAAATACTTTAAAACACAACAGAGATGGGGGAGTACGATTTCCACAACTGGCTGAATATAACAATATATAAATAAATACAGTATGTATATACTACATAAAACAGCATTCCAGAAATGGAAATATCAAACACCACACAATACAAGATTCTAGCATGAAAACAGATGGAATTAGGAGGAAAAATACCCAAAGAGAAGCAGGTATATAATTCTACTGAATTATATAACTGTACAGAAGAACAAACTCGGAGTTTACTCTTCTGCCAACATTAAAACATGAAAAAATTACCTTTTAAGTCAAAAGCCTTGTTTAATTTCTTACAGAACTTTCAGCTATGCTTATCATCTCTTTGATATTAGTCCTGGGTCCATGATCAAACTTCTAAGTCAAAACATAAGCTCTACTCCCCCCTTCATAAAAATTAATTGTGTTTATAAGCTTTCTTTTTTTGAGTTATCTACTGAACATGGTAGTCATGTTTCACAGCGGCACAGTTTTACTTATAGAAGAAAAAAAACATTGAAGGCTACTAAACACAAAAGCCTCCTCTTCAGCTTAAAAAGATCCTCTAATACAAATCACTGAAGATCAGGAAAGCATTTTGGATAATTTTTAACCGTGCCACCTCTAAATGCCTTCTATCAACCATTTCAAAGATAAGATAAGATAACGGTCTATGTGGACTTTGGATTTTAGTGTCCAAGATTAGCTTCATGGTATGTCTTCAGTATAATCTTCAGTGAACTGTTACGTTTGCTTGTTGAGACTCCCTGAACACTACTAACATATCTAATGACTAAATGCTCACAACTCAAACTTCTGAACACATTTCCCACCAGGCATTTTATGTAAATTATTAGACTTTTATTTCTTTAAGAGTATTTTTCAGGTATTTCTTTTTTACTCTTATTTTCACCATATCTACTACTTGTCTTGCATAGAAAGCCCACTAACATTGCTTTTCTTGGCAATGTAAATGCCAGATTCAAGTGAGAGTACTAGAAAAGACCAGAGTTAACTAAGTAGTGTTATTTATGTTCCTCATGGGAAATTTTCTTGTTTGTGTACTGAGCAGCTATCTTAAATCTATTCACTGAAGCTCCTTCTATTACAGCAATGAAACAGTTCCTTATCCGTTCAAAAGTCTATTGTCTGAATTTTTATTTCTATAAGCATAAACATCTAAAATGTTCCTCTCTTTGAGACACCGAAACAGGTTATCTGAACTGACTACTATCTAATCTACACAGTAAGCATACATTTCAATTAGGCTCATTCTCCATTCAGTTAGGCTTACTCTAAAAACCCCTTAATTTACCATGTGATAGACAAGTTCTAAGTCTGCAACGATATCCCCTTTTAAGATAGTTACTTTTCTTCCAGTAGTGAGACTATTCAGACCTTAAGAAGGACATTTTATCACTTGTTCTATTCTTTTCTGGTAGGTAAAGCAAGGCTTTTCTTCCCCTTTTCAGTGTGACAAAAACAGAATTTTGTTTGAAATGCAATCTCAGTGCTGCTCAGCTAGCTTAAATGGGAATCGCACTGTGTTCATCTTGAAAATCTGAACTAACTGAGATTTCTAGAAATTGATTAAGGTTTGGTCTGCATTCCTAACTGAACCATATCTTTCTCAATAAGAGTTATTTAAAGCTGGGGCAACCAGTTAGGTATCATACACCTTGCGCATGTGTTATATCCTAGACAGGATGAACTACTAGATCTGCTTTCAATAACACTTGAAAGAATCACCCGTTAAACTGCTGCAAGACTACCCTGAACCAATTCAAAAGCATCCTGTCATGGAAACACACTGCATACAGTCTTAATAGAGAAAATAAAAAGCATTACACCATTTTCCTATATAGTTCTGGCACTAAAAATTTTAAGTTTCGCATTAGAATAACCTACGAACTTCAAAATTTGAAAATGTTACCTTTGAAGCTTGCGTGAACCTCAGCAAAGCCAGAAATCAGCTTGTGAGCTTCATAAACCAAAAAGCACCCTGTTGAAAGCGCAACCCCCCTTTGAAGGCTTTTTGTAAGCACCTGCATGGGATCACAAGATATGTATTAATAAACATTGTCACTCCGAGTTAAAGAAGCTTTTCCTCGTCTCTAACGCCAGTTATATTTCAGATTTCGAACGGAGAAAAGACTTTTAAAAGTTAAGAAAACCTTCATAAGTAAAAAACACCACGTCATCAAGAGGGTATTTTCTTTTTAAGCTTTTTCAACAGAGGCTCGTAATTACGCTTTAAAATCTGAACAGAGCACTAGACTGAAAATAAACCATAAATATGGAGCAAACATAAGGTGAGAGGCAAAAAAAGCAAACTTGTGTTTTTCAAACAAGCACAGGGATCCCAGCTTTTGCAAAAATGAACCAGCCCTTCGCTACGTCCCGCGATGCCGGAGTCTCCACAGCTGCTCCCTCCCCCCGCCCCCCTCCCCGCCGGCAGCTGAGAGGCCCCGGGGAGGCGAGTGGCGGCCACACGGCCCTGAGAAGACCCTGGAAGCGGCCGCGCCCGCGGCCCCCCAGAGCGGCAACCCGGCTACCTCGCTCCCGCCGGCCCCGCGGCGGGCGCCGGGCCCCCCCCGGCCCCACGGGCCGCACGTCGCGCCTCCCGCCTCCCGCCGGAGCAGCCTCCCCAGGCAGGCGGGGCCGCGGCGGAAGGGCCGCGCCACCACCAGCGCCGCCACAACAGCAGCCATCGCCACCCAACGCCGCCGACACCGAGCGCCGCCGCCAGCACCGCCCCCCGCCGGTGGAGGAACCGGTCCGTCCCCCAGCCCTGCCCGGGCGAGGCGGGAAACAAGGGCGACGGTCGCCCGTTCCGCCTGCCAGCCCGCTGCCGCTCCGAGCGCCAGCCATTGCGCGACCCCGGGACCCGAGCCACGCCTCGGCCCCAGCCGGGCCGCCGGCCTAGGACGCGGGGGTGGGTGTGAGGGAGAGGGAGAGTCTGCGCATGCGCCCCTCCCCCGCCGCGACCCCGGGGCGGGGCGCGCCCGGTTGGCGTGGGCGTGGCCGCCGCGGGCGCCAGGGGTCCGCAGCCTCCGCGCTGCCGTCGCCGGCCCCGGCAGGTGAGGGGGCCGCTGCCGCTCCGCGGGGGAGCGGCGTTGCGCGCCGTGCCGCTGTTTGGGGTGGGATTGGGCGTTGTCCGCCGGCGAGGCAGAGCGCTCGGGGGCCCGGGGACGGCGGCCCGTCGCCTGGCGGGGCCCCGTCGCCTTCCCGTGCCTCAGGGGCCGAGTCCTCCGCCCGGCCGGCCGCGCGGGCCGTGCGTCAGCCCGTTTGCCGCTGGGTTTGCTGCTCCTCCGGCCCCGGGGAGAGGGAGCTGATGCCTTCCGCGCCTCGCTCCTTCGAGCTGCCGCCCGCCTCAGCCGCTTCACCCCTGCGGCAGGCGAGGGCTGCCGCCTCGTACAGCGGAGAGGCGTCCCGGGCTGGGGCTGGGGGCAGGGCAGGGCAGGGCTGGGGCTGCAGGCGGCGGTTCGCGCCGCGGGCGGCAGCTGCCCTAACCGTCTCCTCTTGTGAAACATCCCCTCAGGTGGCTGGCCCGCTTCCTGCTCCGAGGCGCAGGCAGCTCTCTGCGGGGGATTGGACGCGAACTTCTGCGGAGCTCGAGGAACCAGTCGTCTGATTCGCCGTCCCTCAGGTAGCGAAACTCGGTGAAGTTAAAAGCTGTACATTTAAGTACATTTAAGAGCATTTTAAGTCCCGGGTGCCGATCTCTGTGGCGGTGTAACGCTACTCTGAAAAGCGCCTTCACCCTTTAGAAAGGAGACTGTCGGAAGTCATCATCGTTCCTAAAAAAACATATGCTGTTCTTCCCGAGCTGCTGTTAGAGTGGGTTGTTGTTTTTTCTTTCTTCATTGCGGTTGCACGATATGTGTAAGACAAAACTTAGCTGACGTGCGTGTTGTCATAATTTACTCTTCCACTAGGGAAAAGTTAAAATATGAAACTTATTCACTTTTGCTTCCATACTCATATCTTCAAAGTGCATTAAGTATCCTCAAGGTAATATGCGTCGCCCTGCCTCCAAAACTTACATTTGTTTTCTTGGGAGTTTTGTGTCCCTGAAAGTTCAAGTTAAAGATGTTTCTGTGGTGGTACAAAAAAGTTTATTTAGTAAAAGTAATTGGAGTCAATCTTAATCCCAGATTTTTTTTTTCAATTGACGTTTTAAATTTTATGTTTGTATATATATAATCACAGAGGTAAGATGTTTCAAAGGGCATGCAGAACACCAACAAGCGTTAGAAGGAGAAAAAGTAGGCAAGAAAGATGTGTAGAGGAGCAACGAGAACCAGACCAAGGTGTTTTTGTTTTTCTGTTATGGTGTTAGGGAGAATGCAGTGTTTATATTTCAGAATTAATCTATACAAATCCATGATATGTGACTGTTAGATTAATTTTAGTTCAGCTATTGAAAGCAAAAGTCCATTTCTGGAGTAACTAAGCCATTATTAAATGTCATCTGCCAGAATTCCAAGCTGGCAGTGCTGTACCACAGTGTTTTTACAGCCTTGTGTTATGCCCAAGGCATTGACGTTTCTCCAGAATTTAAGGCTAGGGGGAAGCCATAGTAGCTGTTTTGTACAAACACCACCAAAGATCCTTCTTTTAGGGGTAATAAAACTAAAATCTCAACTCCACAGATAGGTTAATGTTATTACCTGGGGTGGAGTTTAATCCCCCCCCACCCCCCTTATTCTGATTTAGAATCAAATGCTGTTATTACCATGGTTTCCTTTAGGAAATACCTTTTGGGACAAAGTTGAGTAGTAAGATATGTTTTTTTCCTTCCTTATTAATTCTGTTTATTTTTCAGTGAAAGTCAGGGTGTTCCTCCAACATAAATAATACAAGACTGAGTTAGTATTTGTAGGTATTAGGTCCTGTGAAACACAACAAAGTTACTTCTATTCTTGAATCAGTTAGGCTAAGATTAATAACAGCCCCTTCTAGCATCACATTTGAAGTTGTGGTGTGGCTTGTGGAAACAAGTGGACAGGAAGTAGAATTATGGTGGTCTTTACTGTTTTATGTTTAATTTCTTTCGTTTATCTTTAATACTGCTTTAGATGAGATGCTGTTGCGCAGGGATTTAAAAATTACATTATTAAGTATTTGAAGGATTTCTGATTGTAGGAGTTTTGGGGCTGGGTTGCTGGGTCCGAGCTTCTGTTTAAGAAATAGTCTTAATGATTTGGATCACTTGCTTCATACTTTCTTCTGTGGTTGAAAGAAGACTGTATCCTGTAGATCCTTCCCATCCTGTAGCTGGATCAAGTGCACATGTTCACTCAGTGCTTTACGCAAGGCACAGTTAGGAGCCAGCTGAATTAGTTCTAGTGGTGGCAACTTGCTGCTGGTGCTTCTCATATCCAGGAGGGTTATTACGAAGTCCTCATGTTAGGTGATTAGCACATGTGCAATAATCTGATGGTTCCAGGAAGTAGTGTGATTGCTGTGAGCCTGTGTTCAGAGCCACTGCCTATGTATATGTGGGGCATGTATGATGCCTCCCAGGTACAGTGAATGCAGAGTACAAGTAGCTGCTATGATACAGAATTGAAGGACAGCTGACTGGAGAGCTCTTGATTTGCCTGTAGGAAGGTTTGAAATATATCTGGGCTATAGTAAAGTGTAATTTTGTGATTGTCAGTTGCAAGGTAGTGTTATTGTTTATACTGAGATACAAAATGGTGTGCCAGACCATTGTGGGATAGTGTTTTTATGAATTTTTCTTAGACAACCTTTAGCGGCGTAGGAAAGCATAGGTTTCCTAGAGCATAAGCCACATTGGGAGCTTGCAAGCCACTGATTTTGGTCTACTTACTTTAAAACACTGTCACCTTATTGGAAGAAAACCATTACATGAATAGGACAAAAAAGGTAATCTGATCTTTGTTCTTAAAATCTTAAAGGGCTTTTCTTGCTGGACTTTTTAAATATCTAATTTATATTACACTTTGTTCTCTAGCAAAGGCTCTGAGTTTCCCATAAATCATCTTTACAGTGCTGCTGTCATGGATGCGTAAAACTGTTGGACAGTTTATTTATTTTAAGAGGAGCTGTAGTTCCTCAAAGTATACGCATTCGAACCTGTTACTTTGATTGATATATGGGAATAACAATTCTTGGTTTTAATTTCCTTTCATTTCACATTTTAAGGCTACTATTGAAGCTTTAGCATTCTGCTGAGAAGCCCAGAGGCAGACCTCTGAGGTAAGTTACCATGAACTAATTTTTAAGAACTGGTATTTGTAACAGTGAAGTGTCACAACATGCCAGACTTGAAATGGACTGTAAGAAGGATTAGTCTAAAACATGTGCTCACTTGCATCTTGTTTCTGCAATAAAATGCAGCAAGTTTTAGTGAGATACAAGTTTTTCTTTCTTCTGGGCAATGTTAATTATGTAAAGTCAGTGAGTGGCTCTACACAGAGAAATTCCAATGAAGAATACACAATTTAAGATACTATTCAAATTACATAGTTGATAGATTGTTTTCCATAAAGTAATTGATACAAAAACATTCTGATGAAACATATATGCAGGAAACACATTTTCCCCTGGTTGAATGCTGTCTGTTTAAAACAACTAAATTTTGAAGTCAGGAGATCAGTGTTTCTTCATTTTCTTGTTCAGGGCACAATATTACCTTTTATAGTTTAGCTCACTTGGATCAAAACATCACCCAAAATTCTTAAAATACTTCTATGTGAGGAGGATGCTGGGAAGAGCCGTCAGCATTAAAGATGTGCCTAAAGGGTGAACACACATAATTCAGGAATAAAAAGGTCAACAGAAGGATGTTTAGAAATGGCTGTTTCTAAGTCATCTTCTGAACAGGCATCCTAGAAGTCAAATTAATAGTTTCTGGTCTGTGCAGTGGGATTTTTTTTTAAATAGAATCCTAAATATGTTCTTTGGCAATGTAACTTAATGATAGATTTTTATATATAGAAACTGTCTGCAAATAGTTGCCTGACTCGTTACACCAGTGTGCTACCGATCCAGTAGATAAATATTTGAACTGCCTGAGTATGATGAAGCTTGTATGATTAGATGATTCACTTCCCATAGAGAAAACAGTATCTCCCTTCTCACACACTTCTATGCCTCAGATCTCTTAATATTAGCTCTTATTTTTGTTTGGCATAATCCCCAGTAAAATGAGTTCTGTGGTCATTAGGGTTTTATTAGCGTAAACTCACTTGTTCAATTAAGAATGATGTAATTCCTTCATGCATACTAAATAGTGAATGTGAGAAGACATAGCTTACACTCAAGGTTTTGTGTGATTCTTCAAATACAGAACAATTCAAGTTGAGTTGTATTACTTTGAGCTGCTTCTGTTATTCAGCTTGTCAGCACATCAGCTAGTGCTACGGGACAATTTTATCAGCTGTGTTGCCTGTAAAGAGAAAAAGAGGAGCCAGAATTCAGATTTAGAGGTATGATTTTTAGAGAAGCCTCTAATTTTCAAATGCAGTGATGAAACTAGGTTATGAAACAGTCTTAGCCTTTGTAACTTTATATGAAGTGTCAGCTCCTGTGAGGTGGTCTGTTTCCTTGAGAATTGAAGGGTTACCTTTGAGATTTTTTTAAATACACATTTATATACATGTAGTCCAAGATCACTAGAAATTGTGTTGCTACTAGCCCCATCAGTGGAAAGAAGCATCCGTTTGTCATAATTTCATTGCCAGCTTCTTGCAGCAGACGTGGCATTTTCTGGGATTATGTTGTCATTCTGTGTTCTTTGCATATGCAGCTGTTACAAAGAGATGCTAGAGGACTATGCTGAGATTATGGATTGAGCAGGTTAGATTGTCAGATGGATGTTGTCTCCCAGGTTACTTTCATTTACATCTTGTTTTGTCCATCTTTGTGCCAGCTCTTCACTGGAACCCTTCTTGTGAAAGGCTGTTGCAAGAAGTGCTGTTATTGCTTGGTCTGAGATGCAATAGAAGAGGTTCTAAGGAATACAGGCCTAGAGGTCTTTACCACAAAAATTTCTGTTTGCAAGAAATAGTATCTTAGTCTTGTCTGAAAGAGCGGAGACTGAACAATTGCATACACTGAATGTTCAGGACAGTAAAGCTTCATATGTATTATTTCAGGTTTGGGCTTGGTTCAAGACTTTCATTTTTATAGTCTGTCTGAATAATTAATTTCTTTCCATGTTGTCATCTGCCCAGGTTCGTGGGAAATGCTTAATAATCCAAGAAGGATTGGAGCACTGCTTGTATATGGTACTGCCTTTTTCAGTGTGGCACACAGTTTACATGAAATGCTTGAGTGTAGCATTATAACTAGAAGATTAGCTGATCAGGAATAGATTTCATTAGCAGCTTCTGAAATGTTTCCCCTGCTTTTTCTGTGTCCATCTGGGCCCTGAGGTAACTACAAAATAGGGATTTTTGGTCTATTGTCATTAGTAGTTCACAGAAACTAGGAAATGTTCTATGACAGCAATAGCTTACATCAGAACAGGTTTAAGACTTGTGACTAAAGGCGGTGATGCCAAACCCAGTTAGAGTAGTGCTCACTTCATTAGTCTTTTTGTCTTCTTGTAGTTATGTATTTCTGCTTGTCAAATTGGGAAGCACCTATAGTTATGAACATATCATTATACTACTCTGGAAGGTTATCTGGGCAAGCCTGTACTCTCCTCTGGTATTGCAGCATTGACAGGATTCCTGCAGTCTGACAGTTCCCGAGTGCTCTGTTAGAAGATTATTCTGATACTAGATCTGTTCCTTTCCAGGTAGAATGCCATGTTTACAGTTTCTGTTGAAAAGCAGATATTGGCTGGGTTATTTGTGGATGCCAGTTATCTTCAATAGAATCATTAGTGGAATTCAAAGAACATTATGATCAGTGGAACTGCAAGACAAGACTAGTCCTTGACTTACAGTTTTGCTTTGATAATGACAACTCAAGCAGAAGGACTTGTGATATACTTAGTTGAGCTAATCATGCTCTTGAGTGGCCTAGACATGGCATAGGATCAGGAACAAGTATCTCCCTTGTGACCATACATTGCTGCAATTTCTGCCGTACAGTTTATATAGTAATTTTCAGTCTTCTCCTGTCGAGAATTATCTGTGTTTTTTTAAAAGCCTGATACGCTTCTGTGCCCATAAAAGCTATTCCAATAAAAAGGACTATTGAGCTGTCATCTGGCCCAATTCTGGTGTGCTTTACCTCACTTTATGGTGTACCCTACATGGAGGACAAACAGTTGATAGCTTGAGAAAAGCAGAGGTTTTAATTATATTTGGCCAATGGGGAGCATAGTTACTTTCCTAACAATAACTAATTGAATGAATAAGCCTCTTGTTATGTGGTGTAATTTACTGGCAGTCAAGGCTCATCCTACCAGAGCCCAAACAATATCATCTGTCTATGTAAAGTTATTCCAGTATCCCAAATGTGCAAGTAATCCAGTCATGTATCTAGAATATTTTGCATCTGATTTGCTTGCTAGATCTGGTAGTGTGTTGTAAAATGGTATTTCAAGAGGTGATGCACTAGTGGAGCCGTGATTTCTTATTTCCCCCATCCTGAAGAGACTGCATTTTGCCAGACTCTCTACTCCAGCAAGTCTTCAAAAAAAGCATGCTTACTTACCTGACAGTGACTCTGATCCTTGAGGATGTTTATCATCTTTAGGAATCCTACCATCCACCTCCCAAAGCTGTTTTGGAAGTTTTCACCTAACACAGGCTTTCAAACTTGAGAATTGGGTGGAGCTAGAGTCGCTCTTCCTTTTATGCAGTATGGGATTACTAGGATTCGTGCAGCATAGGCAGAGCTCCAACAGCTACTGCTGTTTAACACACTTCTGAGTTCACGCATGTGAAGCATCTGTGTGCCCTGTGCAAGTTCTGTAATGACCGGAATGTTGTAAGAGAAGTATCTGTTGTTTACGTACTGAGTTTTACTACTGTAAATACTGTTTTGGGTTAATGAGATACGACTTTTTCTCACTAGTAAGTATTTTACGTACTTTTAATGTTTATAATGTTATTGAAAATCAGGTTTTATACAACTATTTACTGTAAAATGTATCAGTCTTATGGTATTATGGATAATCATGTTGTCTTTTCTTCAAGTAAAATAGCAAAATTATTTCTTGAAATGCATTAGTATTACAGACCTCTTCAACCCATTAGACAAATATTCATTCCTAATGTTCTCAAAACCTCTGAGGAAAATGCCTTGCATTATTTTTCATCTTGGATTTTGCAAAACTGGAAATGGAAGAGATTAAAGGACCATCTCAGGATTTGGGAAGTTTTGCTTTTGTATCTGGGTTTCAAGTTGAGTATCCTCCACTTGGATCAATGCATGTTCTTGTTATAAGTTGTCTTTTCTCTAATATGGGTGCAAATATTACGTCTCAAACAAGAGCATTTGCATTTCAGGGAAGGGAAGCAGCTTTTTTTGTTCTTCCTTTCTCTGTGTGCTAAAGGATGCTTTTTGCACAGCACCTCTTTTGCTAAATCTGCTGTTTTCCCACATTAGATGCATAGTGGGAGAGTCAGTGACATGTGGAGGAGGAGAGGAAGTAACAGAATTGACATATTCATGTGAGAAAGTACTTGTGATGTAAGAGAAGTGGGACATGCACACACACACACACAGGCTAAGTAGAAAAAGCTGACCAGATTTTTAGGTTGACTGGATGCTATCCATTTACTAGTGATTTTGGAAATGTTACTTTAACAAAAGACATGTGGCTACAAGTCCCTTCGGGAGGGAGGAAATAAGGAGTTTCAGTAAAGTTAGAGCAAGAAAATTTTGACTGTTTTGAGAAATATGTCTCAATTGAAGTTTGAATTCTGTTGAATTTCATGAAAACCCTTTCTACTTGCTGTTGCAGCATCAGTGGCTATTAGAGCATCATTTTGTCAGCAGAAAGTTGTTTTTCTGGGAACAG
Organism: Gymnogyps californianus; assembly: GCF_018139145.2. Taxonomy (NCBI): domain Eukaryota; kingdom Metazoa; phylum Chordata; class Aves; order Accipitriformes; family Cathartidae; genus Gymnogyps; species Gymnogyps californianus. The sequence continues at coordinate 29,272,913 of NC_059472.1, read as the reverse complement.
CCATTAAGGAGTCATGCACTGGTTTGCACTGGATTCTATGGGCAAAACCACTGACTGTTAACGAGCTCTGTCTGGCAGCCAGGAAAGCAATAGGGAATGGAAAATACCAGTATAAAAAGAGAACCAGGAAAAAAAGGGGTAGACTGCTTTTTAGAGGTATGCTTTCTAAACTTAAAAAAACATTGGTTTAAAAACAATTTAAATACTTGGAACTTAGAGCTTCACTTTTTTCCCCTCAAGGACAATGACTGAAACTTTGTAGAGTCATGGGAGCAAAAGATACTCAAAGGTGGAATCACGTTTAGGTATTTGGGAGGTGCAGGAGGATTTCCATGAATCTGACATGCTTCTTAAAAATAATGTATGTGCATGGATATTTGAGTGGTTCCTTTACATATAATTTATATTTACTTCAGTCTCCAAAAGGTCCATCTCTAAGATAGCAAAACAGAGGTGGAGAGGCAACGTGTGAAGTGTCCCCTAGTGGAACACAGGAAGCCTCAGAAAAATTCCCTCAGACCACCAAGACCTGTTTTCAGTTCATTGTTCCTCTTTTCCATGTTCCTTTCCCTTTTTGCCTCTAAAAAAAGTTCATTTTCACTGAAAGTCATATGAATGCAGTGAAAGCAAGAGAGATGGATTGGGTTAAGCATAGTTTCATGTTCAAGTGCACTGTATGTGTATGATGCAAGTGAGCTGGCTAGATAGATACCTTTCCTTCCTTACTCTGTTTAGTGTCTCATGCACTTTCAAGATAAGTTAATCCAGAGGGATGCTGTGTCTAGACCACGGACTTACTGTAGAGAAGGAGAACCTGAAACTAAAGAGGCTTGGGAACTTCCAAGATAGGCTGGTTGTGGAAAGATTTGGAAGTTTTAGTCTCTGAGTCAAGGGCAGTTGTACTGTAGAGGCTCACCTCCCAAAGAGGTGTTGGAAATGATCAACTGTTTTCCTGAAGAGTATAATTATAGGGTTGGTTTTTTTTAATAGAGAAAATATCTGCTGCTCAGACCTCATTAGGCTTGCAAATGCACGTTATCCCAGCATGGGATTCATAACTGATAATGAAGCTGTTTCTGTAGGTTTGTAATATCTGCTGGTCTTCTCACTTCCAGTGGAGAATGACTGAGATACTTAAGAAGAAATGTGAGAAAGCTTTCCGTTGTTCTTTTTTTAAATGAACCTCCAGAAAGAACACTTCCTCCTAATTCTCAATTGTTACTTGACTTCAAAGTTGTTTATCCCTATTATTAAACATTGTAGTTGTTTTTGAAGATTTACTAAGGCAAAATCACCTATTCCTGTTACCCACTTAAACTCCTTTTCCAATTCTGCCATGCTCATGGCTTCAGGATGTAATTTAAAGTTTTGTAATGCAAAGTTTTATTGTCAGCAGTTCAAACCACTGTGCTTTCTTCATGGTGTTTTCCATTTGGTTCCTCAAGCATTCTAAGAAACCTAATCTTGCTTCTTATGTGCAGATTTTGAAATGAAGTTTTATTCCTATGTGGCAAAGCCGAGAGTATGACAGTAATACTGTAATGTTGATACATCATAAATCTTAAAACTTGCATTTGGAGCCTCAAATCTCACTCCTGACAAGCTAACAATTCTAATGATCAGTCAGAGAATTAATGCATTGTGACAATCCCACTGTTTGCTTTTTAGTCCGTTTTTAAAATAACGATTTCTGTTGCTGTTTTCTAGCTTAACAAATGGCGGCACAGTGTGTGACAAAGGTGGAGCTGACTATTGCCTGCACCAATCTCTTGGACAAAGATGTTGGTTCCAAGTCAGACCCGCTGTGTGTGCTTCTCCAGAACACGAGTGGTCAGCAGTGGTATGAGGTACAGTGTGATGCTTCTCATGAATCTGCTAAAAACACAGTCTAACTTGTTGGACCTTCTAAAACACTGGAGCATATGATTTCATTAAAATATTTTAATTACATACCAGCACCTCTGAATACTTTTCATTAGATTATGTCTATAATAGTTATAGAGGCAGCACACTAATAATCGTTTTCTAATAAATACTTGCACCTGTCTGATTTTTAGCACTGTTCCCCCAGCCATGTGTGGACCAACAGAAGAAGCCTTCTAAGTGCTTAAATGTGCTTTTATAAATACAGTACTCCAAAGCTAGGGTCTCATCCTGGATTTGACAATATACCATTTTTATGTTGGTCTTCCCTACACGGTAATAGATACTCCTTACAGGGAGCAAAGAAAAACAGGTCCTCAAATATCTCTGACTTATAGCAGTGGGTTTTGTAATATAATGCGGTTATTTATATTTGATGAAAGGTTTGTAGGAAGATAAGGCTTTATACTTTTCGGTTTAACCCCAGCCAGCAACTAAGCACCACGCAGCCGCTCCCTCACTCCTTGAGGAGAATTGGAAAAAAAAAGTGAAACTTGTGGGTTGAGATAAGAACAGTTTAATAACTAAAGTAAAATAAAATATAATACTAACTAATAATAATAACAAAATAATTGTAATGAAAAGGAATATAACAAAAAAAAAGGGGGAAAAAAAAAACCTAAAACCCAAGAAAAAAACAGTGATGCACAATGCAGTTGCTCACCACCTGTTGACCGATGCCCAAGCAGCGATCCACCCCTCCTGGCCAGCTCCCCCCTGTTTATATACTGGGCATGACATTCCATGGTATGGAATATCCCTTTGGCTAGTTTGGGTCAGCTGCCCCGGCTCTGCTCCCTCCCAGCTTCTTGCACACCTGCTTGCTGGCAGAGCATGGGAAACTGAAAAATCCTTAGCTTAGGATAAGCGCTACTTAGCAACAGCTAAAACATCAGCATGTTATCAACATTATTCTCACACTAAATCCAAAACACACTGTACCAGCTACTAAGAAGAAAATTAACACTATCCTAGCCAAAACCAGGACAATACTTTATAATAAGAAGAACTTTTGAAAGTCTTTAATAATATCTTACTTGATTTGAGTGCTTCTTTCGTTGGTGAAATACTGGATAAAGTGATATCTTTCTAACTGCAGGTTGATCGCACAGAAAGAGTTAAGAATTCCTTGAACCCAAAGTTTGCCAAGAAATTCCTAATTGATTACTATTTTGAGCTTGTTCAGAAACTTAAATTTGGAATATATGACATCGATAACAAAACCTTTGATCTGAATGATGATGACTTCTTAGGAGAATTTGAATGTACACTGGGACAAGTAAGTATGCAGATGATTTCCCTTAGAATTTAGAAAATGTAAGTTACTGCAAATCATTAACCACTTTTACCTTAAATTTATCACTATGTTCTTGTGTAGTTGAGGTACTCTTAAGTTGAATAGGATTCCCTTCATTTGTTTTTTCAAGCCTCAGTTCAGTGTATATACATGTTATGTGCAAAAGGTCTTGGGATGATGCCCTGAAATGTACTCTAGGATGGTGACTGTCCAGATTGCTGTCTGAAAGTAAGTGGACTGTCAATGAGCACAAAGTAGTAATTGCTATTTATTTACTCTAATACTCAAATCCTTATTTTTATGCTCCTTAAAAAGAGAATTGGTGTATAGCAACATAAGAGTGTTCACAAGGGCCATGTTAACCTTGTAATTTTCTTTCCGCTCAAGGCAAGCAGTGATTCTGGTTCTGCCTACTGTTGATTTCACTCCCATTTCCTTGTCAAATTCTGCTATTGGTGCTGTCACAATCAAGCAGCTTCTTTTTAACTTGTTCTTTCTAATAGATCCTTTGAAGGCACTTCTCAGGAGAGTCGTCTTGGGACTTTTCCTCCCCTGTGGCTAAAGTATTTTTATTTTAAGCGCATTGTGAAGACAGAAGCATTGTGAAATGAAATTCAGTAACAATTTAAAATTAATCATTCATTCTTAAAGTAAAGAAGGACTTGTAGAATGAGTAGACACACTTCTGAGAAAGCATTGCCTGACGAGGATAAAATAAAGTCATCTAGAAGCACTGCAAGGGGAGGCTGATGTTTGTTGGTGTGACAAACATTGTGTTTATAAATATGTTTGCTGAAGCTGTTTATGAAATGTGGCTTGCATGTGTTTGAATGGTATGTATGAAAAACCAAGAACAATTTGAGATTGGAACTAAAGGTATTATCTTTGTCCATGTATGTGTATCATGTTACTAGAAGACGTTTTATTTCATACTGTCCTGAAACTCCGCATGTGTTCATCTGCATATGTATTTTAAAATTTTGAAGTGTGTCAAGTATTACCTATTTATAGGAGATCATGGGAAGTAAATGTAATGCTGTCATCTTCATGATAAAGGAAAAATTCCTAAAATGAAAATACCTCACTATCTCATTTCATTTCTTTGAAAATCTATTAAATTGTGCTAATAATGCTTGATACTCAAATTTTGTCTTGGCAGATAGTTTCTAGCAGGACTGTAACAAAACCATTAGTACTTAAAAATGGCAGACCTGCTGGAAGAGGAAGTATTACGGTAAGACAATTAAGACAATAAATCTTTTCAGCATTTATCCTTAAATGTTTTTGTGGGTTTTTTTTTTTTAGTTAGTGGCTTGAACACAGTGTGTCTAATCTACAGTGCTGTAAAAAGTATCTTAAAGCATTTTTTTTTAACTTCTACTAATATTTCTTTGTCATCCAAAAGGAGAGCAGCCCACCTTCTGCATCTATAAGTCTCAATGCATCCATCAAAATAGTTAGGGCATCCGATGTGCTACTGTTTGGGCAGTATCTTTAATTGTCAGTGTCATCATCTAGTGAATCCCAATGTCAAATTAAATTGTTCCTCCCTCCCCCCACCCAATTTTTTTAATGCTTCATTTGTGAGCAAACATGATTTTTTTTAATGGACCTGTCATAGGATTGTTGTGGATATGAGAAAACTATGTAGTTCCTGAATACAAAATAAGTCTTTTATTTTGTTTGCCTAACTAGATTACAGCAGAAGAAGTGAAGGATAACAGGGTGGTTGTATTGGAAGTAGAAGCAAGGAAACTGGACAATAAGGTATTGAAGTGGTTGCTGTTTCAGAATCAGAATCTTGTCAAAACAGGAAACACAAAATGTTCTTTTTTTTTTTCTGAAATAATTAAATCCATTAAGATTTTTCTTACACTAAAAAAGAAATTGAAGAAAGATTGCTTCAGAGTAATTTCATTGACTGTTTTGAAATTAATTATAACGTATTTCTAAATAAGACAAGTGCATTGGAGGGATAGTCCATGAACAGCATGCTTCCATTTAAATCTTTACATTTAATCATAAAGATAAGGGAGTTTTGGTATATCCATTGGTTTGAATAGCTGTATAAATGATTTCCTGTTAGCTGTCTGAAATAAATGGTGAAGAGTGTACTTGGAGTGTATAAATCTGTTACGTTAAATATTTTGGGGCTGCCTAAAATGACTGTATTTAGAAAGACTCTTAAAAACAAAATTTAAAAAAAATTAATAATGGAAAAAATGTTATTATTTTTCCCAGTCGATTTAATGATACTTTTTTGAACTGGATGAAATCCTTAGTTTCCTAACTGCCCGTCATAGTACTTACTAGTGTAAGTATTCTTTTGCTTGAACTGTTAGATATTTAGTATGTGGACACTACAGAACTTTTATCCTAAATTGATGAACATGCCCCATTTTCTTTCCCTCTTTCACAGGTGGTAATACAATCAGATTTGCATTTCTTCATCTAAAGCTTTTGTTCCCTGAATATTTAGTTTACTTTTTGTTAATCTGAGTGTGTTTTAACTAGCATTTAATGGCATTCATGCCACAGGCTGTTCTGGGATAATTACATGTTCTTTAAATACAGGATTTTTTTGGAAAGTCAGATCCTTATCTGGAATTCCACAAGCAGACTGGAGATGGAAACTGGGTGATGGTTCACAGAACAGAGGTAGGATATTTTCAGTCAACAACCTAGAGATTAAGGTTATTTGATTTCCAGTGTGTCACAGCACTAGAGGTACAGTGCCTTATAAAAAGAAGAGAGTGGTCTGGTAGTTGACATGGAGCCAGACCAGTTAGAAATCACCTCAGCTCTTCCACTGATTTTCTGATAGAACAGGAAGCCTGCCTTCCTCTGGTTCTGATTTATGCCATCCTATTTTAAAGGAAAATACTCTTTTTAAAATTATTATTTATTTATTTATTTATTTAAACTTTCTGCAATCTAGAAGAAAATAAATGTTTTGAAAAGGTACTGCATACTCACACGGGGACATTTGTCTCAGTGCTACTCTGACGGTAGAACTTGGGCATTCCTGTGACTGTGCTGTTCTTGTGTCAGTGTCACCTAGCTGTACCATTTACTAATGAAAGTAATTATACCGAATGCTTGCATAGCAAGGGCAAGCCAAGGATAATGCTGAGTGAGGGAAAATGTGCTTGAGCAGCAGCAGCCTTCCACCCAGGAGGAGGTGCAGAGGTCCCGTGGCAGCAACTGACAGGGTAGGAGTAGGTTCAAAATGTCTCACTCCAGTGGAAGCTCAGGCCCTAGTCACAACTGAGGTACTGTGAGCATTTGAAGTGGTGACCGTATTAATTTTGAAGCACGGATGTTGAAGAAGTATCAATCCTTTTTGTGTCAGATTTATAAAAATAGTTTCTCTCATGAGGTGGTTCTTCCACATAAAATGTATCTTTTCCATGAGGATTTCAGTCATCTTCAATTTCAGTAATGAATCCAGAATTTGCTGTTCCAGCCTAGAACTGGCTGGAGGATTAGTTCTTTATGTTACTATTATTTACTGTGTTCATTTTCAAAAGAGAGATTTCTTTCTCTGCACTCCTATAGTGCTGGAAATACAAGTATTACTATTGTTAGGTATTATTAATTAAGTATTGCTTGTTGTTTGTAGTTTCTTGTGCTTTATAAGATCATTATTTGATGTGTTGAGTATATTACAGATACTTTCCAGTCGACAAATTCTGAAGATCCTTCAGTATTATTCTTAAATATCACTTATTTAGCGTTCAGCTTGAGAGACCTTTTACCCTCATGCACTGTTTCTGCTGAACTATACCATGAATTTCTTGAGGGAGTATTTCCATAAGTGGCATTTCAGAATAAATATAAGCTGGAGTGAATTGTAATCTCCAGAGCATTGATGTATTCAGAAATTCCAATGTAATCTTTTTCCACGTTTTTTTGGTAAGTCACACTTTTATATATGTTTGTGTGTATGTATATATGTGTGTGCTTATTAAAAAAACAACAATGTCAATATTTATGTAAAGATAAATTTATTTTTTTTGCAGTGTAGTAGCTGAATGATGTAGTAGATCACAGTGCAGTCTTGAAAAATATGGAGTTGAAAGATACCACCTCTTTTGGACAATGGTATTGCATGTTAAGAATGTTTAGTTTGTTTATATCCTATATGTTAGGATTTGGATTGCAGGAAGTGATTGACAGCAGCATTAGTCAGCTGTTTTTGCTTGCAAAAATCATGGCATGAAGGTATGACCCGTTGCGATGACTACTTTCCACTCCTGTGAACATACTATTGTGGCTTTTTTTTTTTTTAACAGGTTATTAAAAACAATCTGAATCCTGTTTGGAGGCCCTTTAAAATCTCTCTCAATTCTCTGTGTTACAGTGACATGGATAAGTCAATCAAGGTAACATATATGAAATGTGTGTATGAATTAATGCATTAAATTAGAGTATGTAATAAATGGAAGATGTGTTATTCTAGTTATTGCCTCTTTTTGTTTCAAATTGAATTCAAAGTATTAGGTTTCTTATTCTTATTTGAAAGTCACAGAGATACATGCATGTTTTAGGAAAAAAAAATCTCACGTTTGTGATGCATTGTCTGGTAAAAGTTGGTCTTTGAAAGTCTGGGAAAACAGTTGAACATAAGTAGCTTTGAAATGTCCAATTCAGTTTCTTATTTGGATCATACAGTTTTAGTGTTGCATCAGCCAATATTGGTGGTGTTAAGATATTGTATAGCGAAAGATGCGTGGTAAAGGCTAGAATATGCTTTGTTCCACGTTATGGATTTTGTAATACTTTGTTACTGGTGCAAAAGGCAACGCTAATGAAATTCTTAACATACTACCTGATACAATTAATTACACTTAATATACTAGCTGAGATACATCTGATCCACATCTGTTATCTTGTGGATACCAGATATAGCAACTTTTTTCTTCAGATAAAACTGAACTTTCTGTTAGAAAGTCAACCAGCTATCACTGTGAAGTGATAGTTCTACCAGCGTTGGTCTTTAACTCTTTGTATCTTCAAATCTTATCTTGAATAAATTATGTTTAACTTCTGAATGTTTTTCTTCAGGAATTCCCTTTGGTTGTTTAGCTTCAATTCCACCCCTAATCAAAATGCCATTTATAAGCTATTATGAACATGTTAGGAACCTGATATTTTAGCATTTGTAAAAAAAAAAAACCAACAAATGAAACAAACCGCTATACTTGCTGTTCTTCCTCTGGGAAGGAAAAATGAGAGCATGATCTGCATGTGACAGGTGTTAGTCATATGACTTGAGGCAGTCCTGGAAAATACTTAACAGCCACAGGGATCTGGGTGTGACAAGCACCTGTATAGATTTAAATACACAACTATAGAGCAGACTAATGAACAACTTTACAAGCCCAGAACCTGCTTTCCTTACTGCTTCTGTGTTTTTTCCTTCTCGTTTCCTTTCTGCTTCCCTTTTCCCCAAAATAGCTGTGACAGCTCTTACATCTCCATATACTGTAAATATATTTCTCTTTTTCAGTAAACAGCCATACTAAAACTATAGACCATTGCTAAAATATATCTATTAAGATGGAGTTATTCTCAGCTCTATCATCATTTTAATAAAGTCTGTTCTTTAGGATCTTACCTCAGAAGTGTAGGTTTATTTCCAGAGGAAATAGATTTTACTTGGAGTTGTTATGGACTTGCAGACAGACAGTAGTATTATGTCTTAACTTAGAAATCTGGGAGCTATCACTTCAAACATTAAAATGCAGACAGAAGTGTATTATAATGTTGCTGAAGGATTAAACAATACTTTTACCACTTTTATATGCGCACAGTTGCATACGTAATGAGCTATTTGTCATAGTAAGTAAAACCACCCACTTTTCCATAATGAGTGGCTTTTCACATATTTAATGGCTTAGTTTGTGTATCCCCAGCAATGCACAAACCAAGTTGATTCTTTATCTTCTGGATTTATTGCTATATTCCATGTGAGTGTGTTTGCAGTCAGCGAAGTTTTTCTGTGTTGAAAATGTGAGCCTTTCATCTGGAGCAAGCATGCCTAGTTCTGCTGGGGAAAATATATATGCAATTTTATCACATGGTTCCCTAGTGCTGTTGTGTGTCCAGGAGAGCATACATGGAAAAAAAAAAAATATTTCTGTCTTGCCTGGAGTAAGTATTGAAAATTGGCTTAGATGGGTCAAATATATCAAGCAAGACAAACTTTGATCCCTTTAAAAGGAAAAAGAAGAAACTGTGCTAACTGTGAACAGGTATCGTAACTATTGGCTCAGGAAACATCTTCAGGTTAAATTTCACGTACTGGAGCACTTGGCTGAGTATTTGATTGGCTTAATTTATGGCATTCAATAGCATCTGCCATGAACATTAGTCTGTTGGTTCTGTGGCTGCTTGTTTGAGATTTAAGTTGCTATTCAGTGCATGTGCATGCATTTTATTTATTTATTAGTGCATTCAGAATGTTGTAGGAGTAGTGCAAACCGCAACATAGAGGCATGTTCTGCACAGTGTAGAACTTGCATTCTGCACATCGTATTTTGTACTTCAGCATTACTGTTTGTTTTCGGAAAGTTAATTCCTCTCAGAAGCTCAAGTGTATGTTGAAGTTGTTTGTTTTCCTTTGTTATTCCTAAATGAAGTAGCCAAGTAATCAACTAAATTATTTCTTGAATACAATGTACAATTTTTTCAGTCTGGAAAGACAGACATGAAAATAGCTGTTCAGTTTAAGCCATATATATTCAGAAAAGTTTTTCTTGAAGTTTATGTTTTGATTCCAAATAATGGAGGATTCCTACTTTGACTCTTGATTTATTATTATTATTTATCATTATTATTATTATTATTATTATTAAATTATTTTAATTTGTTTTTCTGTGATTTGTTTAAGTTAGCTAGCATGTCTGTGTTGCTAAACTGAAAGAAAATGTCAGAAGTGGATGGAATTAACATATGCTATTATAGATACCCAGCTTTTTATCTAGAAAGGCGGTTGGGTGATATTCATAAGTTGAGCTTTTAAAAAACAAAAATTGAGAACACTGTAAGGTTAAACTAACAGTGGTAAAATTGTGCTCATTCAAACTGATAGGTTCTCAAAGAGAAAAAAAAGTCTATTTTTCACTTGTTCTGCCTTCTTTGGTGGGTTGGGGTATTAAAAGATGAGTTGATTGAATAGTAAAACTTAGCATTAAACACTAAATACAGGAAAAGAGGGATTTTTAGGTGACATTCAAATCCGTGAAGTGTGGATCATAGTGACTGTTTAAATTTGCTAATCTTAAAAAATTCAAGTCTTGTTTCTAGATTTAGGGCTGAACCTATGTATTTATAAATTCTGAGTTATCTTGAAGATTAATAAAGTAATATAAAAGTATTAATAAAACTCTCATGATTGCTGAATAACTGATTTACTAAATTCTTAGCTGGATGGTCAGAGATAGTTTTTCGGAGGTATTAAGGAAATTTAACTAAGTCTGTTAATCTATGACAGTAAAAAAACCTACATTGTTTTCCTACTCTTCCCGACACCCCCTCACTCCCAAAATGTAGTTCAATATAATTGATGTTACTCAGTCATGCAAGACCTGAGACTGCTTAGTATTCTCGTCTCTCCTTCACTTCAGTGGAAGATCTGATCTGAAACTGGGTATGTTGGCTTTTACCCAATCTTAATCCATAATTTTTAGATGCAACTCTCTGCAATTCTAAGAGTGCAATGCGAGAAAAACTCCATGTTATAAGAGATTTAGGAATGTTTTGGATGTTCAGGTTTGCCTGAACTAGAAATGCTGTTGCAGTGTTTATTGCTTTTGTAGGGCCATTTCTGTTACTAACACTGAATAATGCTTCATTCTAGGTTGAGTGCTATGACTATGATAGTGATGGGTCTCATGATCTCATAGGAAGTTTTCAAACTACAATGTCAAAACTGAAGGAAGCATCTCGGTCCTCACCTGTGAGTCTTACATAGTCTAAGCTGCCTGTGTGTTTGTGATAAGCTGTTTTTCTCATTTTGGAGCAAAACTTGTGTTACTTGACTTGTAGGTATCGAAGTTGTACTAGGCTACACCTTAACAATGCTACTGTAGTTGAGGCTGACTAAGCATTTACATTATGCATCCACTTTCCTAGGATTAATATCTTGGTTACAGTTTTTAATATTACATATCTAAATATGCAACCGTCAGCACAAATGAATTTCACTCATCATAAAAATACAGAAATCAAAAAATTTAGAGTGTCAAAAGACAGAATGCAGTACAAATTTCACAGCAGTTAAAAGGCCAAAGCTTGTAGTATTTTTTTCAGGTTTTACTGAGTCCTTTATTTCAAGTATGGCACTTACCAACTATCATGCATGCTTTAGTGGACATGAAAAAATGCAACATTTATGCTACTGCACAAAAATGCAACTGACTGTGTTACGTTAGGTGGCTCTTATTTAAAATGAAATTATCCTTCCTGTTCTTACGAACTGTAACAATTTGCAAACCTTTTAATAGACAAGGTTTACATTTAGAAGAAGAAAGGTGGCATAGCAACCTTAACATAAAAGTCTTTGTTTTATGGACACGTGTGTTATCAAAATATTTTACCATCTCTTCCTTTAATTCTGTAAAACCTGCAGAACTGCTCCTGCATTAGTAATAATGGGATATATATACAAGAGTGCCTGCTTGTACTTTTCTAACATCTTGAGTGTTGCATTTGTACTAAATTGTTCAGAGCTGTTGAATGTGAAGAGTCAACCTTGACTGTAGTGGTTTTTTGATTGCTGCTTTGTGCCCTGCCATGCTTTTCTTTTAGATACCTGTTTCTGAATTCATTTTGAATTATACGTGGTTCGGTTTAATGCCTCTTAAGGTTTTATATTGTTTGTAAGGAATTTTGGATTCATATCCTATGCATGTAATTCATATGCTGCCTAGTTGGAGCTCTTAGGTGTTTTTCTCATTTTTTCTAGATTTTCAGGGGCCAGATGGTATCGGTTTAGCTTTCAATGCTGACAGTGATCCTTATTACTATTGTAATTGAAGTGTGCAAAAAATAAATCAGGGAGCAGGAGGATTTCATAAAATCATTTTTGCTGCTTTTTTTAATGAAGATTTTATGAATCTTTTAACAAGATTTTTTTTTTTTTTAAAGTTGCACTTTTGTTATGGAGCAGTATCGTAAATTAAACAAACTTCTCTTTTGAATTTAAAGAAAAGGTATTCTAAGTTATAATCTGCCTGTGCTGGTTTTGGAAATGCTTTAAGAAAGTTATTTTCAGGAGAACTGTGGCTATATCTACCCTAAGTAACTTACTGCTGTGTTGGTAAGATGAAGTGAAGATAAGAGACAACACAAATAATGTGCTCCAGGTTTCTTCTGCTTTTAAAAGGAACTAACCTCTAATCCTGCAAGATCTGATTAATTTGATAATATCTGTAAAATATTTCCAGTGCACATTAGAATTTGACTTTATATACTCCAAGCGTGATCTTTAGTTACTCCCACAATTCTGACATCAGCTGCGCCTGTGGGAATTTGGCACAACTTCTTTCAAGTTTACTTGAGGCGAGCATGGGTGTGACTGTATCCTCAGTTGCTGAAAAAGCTGATCTTGTATGACTGAAGTGAATGGGTGGCTTTTCATTCTCTGGAGAATTGCTCATTTTTTTAAAAAATTTTTTTCCCCTTCCCTGAAGGTGTATCTTCCCCCCAAGCATTCTATTAGTGAGCTCTGGTTGGAGGATTATAAAATGTAGTTGAAAGATTGTAAATGCTGTGTATCTGGTGGCTGTTATTAGTGATTACCTCACCAATTGACGTAGTACAAAACCAAGTCCCTAAAAGACAATTTCCGTCAAATAGAATTGATGCTGGTGGTGAAATGTCCAAAAAAAGAAGGGAAACAAGAGGCGTGTAGACTTCTCAGGTGCTGACCTCGTTAGTGCATTTTTTCACTTGAGATTAATTGCAAGATCACTTTTTAAAAACTTAATTAACTTAAACCAAAGCAGCGGAACCTGTTTCTGGCACTGAGCCAGAAGGCATGTCTGGAATACCTGTGTGATGGCAGGAGCTGCTTAACCTGGCTAGCTGTTGATTGCACTTGGAGGCTAAGATATTGGTTTAGTTGATGAAGCCTCAACAACTGATTTTGGAAAGCATAAACATATACCTCTTATTTTTTACGTTACTGCCAAACCTGCTGGAAACAGTGACGCTTTGCCTGAATCACCATGTCTACCAAAAAGAAAGTTGTTAGCAGAATCTTCAGAAGGAAAATGGTACAGAATTTCTTTGTGTGGTTGAAATACAGTTGTCTAAACAAACATATTTGTAAGCTTTTGGGTAAGAGAGGATTTCTGTCTTGATAACGGGGTTTTTCTTGCTGATTTTGGGCAGGCTGGGTTTAATTTTTGCTTGATAGTGAAATAAACTGCGTTTTTAATACAAGCCCGAAGTATCAGTCCCAGAATAAAGAATTTTAAAATTTGTTGCATAAATGATATTTATAGTGCTTTTGTTGGATTTGTTTGCATTCATGCAGGTTGAATTCGAGTGCATCAATGAAAAGAAAAGACAGAAGAAAAAAAGCTATAAAAACTCTGGCATTGTGAGCGTTAAGCGCTGTGAGGTCAGTAATATATTCTGGTTATGACTCTTTGTTTTTAAGTGTTCAGGCATAACAATTCTCATCTAGTATGCCTTCACCCTCTAACTGTAAGAAACTTGTCTGAAAGTTCCAGACACAGTAAATATTTAAGGGCTCTGATTCATATAAGGAGACAGATTGACAGCTGAATCACATGTCTGTCCTCCTCTGTCTCCTCACTTTCTCTTGAAGATGCCATCTATATGGCAAAGGTCGCTTACCAATTTGTAAGGCCATTCCTGAACCACTGCATTTCCCAACTCACTGTTTTATGGTGAATTAAAATCTGGTAAGTCTGTCATAATATGTTGTTTTATAAATGATAGTGCTTTTGGAGCTGCTTTGTTGTCTGCCTGTAATTTTGTAAAAGGCCTGATTCTGATGCCCTGATTGTGTGATGGTGCACGCTGTAAATATCCTCACTGCAGTGGGTGGGTGGGATATCTATAGAGTAAAAGTAGTGCTTTGCATGGGTAAAGATAACCGATCTGGAACCTCAAAAGTTGCTGCAATACTACTTACTGGTTTTCTCCCATTAAAAAAAAAAATTAATTTCTATCTTTAACTTCTATTTTTAGATCATAGTAGAATGTACATTCCTTGATTACATCATGGGTGGGTGTCAGCTGAATTTCACAGTAAGTTAAATCATTTATGTAAAGTAACTTTTGAGTTTTGGAACAAACTGAAGTATATAATTGATTGCCTGTGCTCTTCATTTGATTATTGTATTTTTTTGTTGTTGTTGTTCTGTAGCATGGAGGGGGGAAGCCATTTTTCCAGAGTCCATCTAGTCTGTTTAGAAAAAATTACTTTCTTTACTCATGGCACAAAGTTCTGAACCTGTAGTTATGTTCGTTAGGAACTAGCTGAGCTGTGTGGATGGAGACCAAGAAGTTTACACTTCTCTGATTTACTTCAAGTTTCCTTTCCATAAGGGCTCTTCCCCCCGCCCCGACCAAAGATTTCACTTTTGCCCTTGATGGTGGTTTTCAAGGCCCTTTGCTTAATGAACACAACATACAGAAGCCATCATATGGGTTAGGACTCTTAAGTTACGTAGTTTGCAAACCAAATGCAGCACAAATAACAGTAAGATGTCTTCACCCTGGTAGTATGCCTCATCACCAAAGCAGAGAAGACCCATTGAGGTCAGAGAAGGAACTATCTCTGGGCTTCTGTGGTGTCTGGCTAGTCGTACTTCTGAGAGGAAAGGTATGTATGGCAAGATACAGGATGAAGTTAATTTAACAGCTATTGAAGAGCTGCTGTGAATGGTAACTGAAAGTAAACACAGTGAAAACCTGACAGATAAAAGTAATTTCAGCCCTTCTGAGAGATGCAGAGCTTCTGCTGGTTTTGTAGTGGCATTGTTTTAAGAGTGTTAATATTCCAAGAAACCTGCATCTAAGTATTGTGCCTGTTAGATTTGTAGATGTCCTGGTAACTACTGTTTACAGCTCTTTCATGACTTTCACTTTGGCTTTGCCAGAGTTAAGAAACATAATTTTACCTCTAACAGCAATTTGATATAAATATTACATTTGACAGGTGGGCATAGATTTTACAGGCTCCAATGGGGACCCTCGCTCTCCAGACTCTCTGCATTACCTCAGCCCTAATGGAGTTAATGAATACCTAACAGCCATTTGGTCTGTAGGAATGGTCATTCAGGATTATGATACGTAAGTTTTAGATTTTTATTTAAATCATTTTTTAGATATGTATAGATTTTTGTGGTAGTTTCTTAAACCAGTGTTGAAGATGCCAGCAGATATATCGGAATGAAACTTCTGAGCTGAAATGTAGAGCTAAAAAAGACTTCATAATCACTGCACAATCACATAATCACAAGCAGAAGCTTGTGTTTACAGCAGACAAGCAAGGCTTTTCATCTGTGATGTAAAGAGCAGCATTAATTTAAATAAATGCTTGCATTCTTGCCAATTTGGTGTTGAAGACTGGTTTTGGTCCTAGAAACAATTACGGGGGGAACTTCCATTTAATTTTGCCTCTTGATGCTTAATAAACAGCATTTTAAATTATCAAAAGCAGCACTGATTAGCTAAACTTACTGAACTATGACAGCTTTTAAAGGAAGGCACTCACTTCATTTTCTTTAAAATTGCTTTTTTAGAGATAAGATGTTTCCAGCCTTTGGATTTGGTGCACAAATTCCTCCTTCCTTTCAGGTAATGGAATATGTAAATGCACTACGTAAGACAACTAAAAGCACTTACTTCAGGAGGAGATTGTACATACAGTCCTGACTATGTCTTTTGTGTGTTGACAGGTGTCGCATGAGTTCCCATTAAATTTTAACCCATCAAACCCATTCTGTAATGGTAAGTCTGAGAAAGTAGCATCAGACCTAGAGAATAAAATGTCTAAGGTGAAGGGATAAAAACACTTGAAAAGTGAACTGTGAATCTTGTTGCTCTAATGAAATAATGAGTTTAGTCGTGTAGCAGGAAACAATCTTATAATGTTTTCTTAGTTATTAGAAATAGCATTTGGTCTCTCTTCTGTACTGGTTTGTGAAAGAGGTGTTTTAAACAGCTAGGGCACAGTACAGGCAAGCTGGGAATGGTTCTCTCGTGTTGTCAAGCCACTTCATTCTACTTCGCTGCTGATGTGGAGTTGTCTGGCTTGAGTATGATGCTGCTAGTGCCTGTTCAACGTGGCCTCTCTTGATCACACTACTAACTACCACAGGCTGCCAGGCGAAGAGAACAGTTGTAATTCAGTTATGTGCACTTGAGTGTACAGTATTTGGCCTTGCTATTCACATAAAGCCAAGGATGTTAAGCATGTGCATTAAGCATTGGTCAAGCTGAAGGCCTCCATTGCTCATGAATCATTTATTTTTTTCATCATGGTTAGTTTTAAATCTTTGCATCATCACTTTAAATAGCTGATATATACGGTGTTTCAGGAAGATCGAGTGTTTCAAAATATCCTAATTCTAATATGAAAAAATTAGTATGATCTGTTTGTGTTCTTTAGGAATCCAAGGCATTGTCGATGCATATCGGGCTTGTCTTCCTCAAGTGAAGTTATATGGGCCAACAAATTTTTCTCCAATTATAAATCATGTGGCAAGATTTGCTGCTGCAGCTACACAACAGCAAACAGCATCTGTAAGTTCTTAATGGTAGTGTGTGTATTTTTCTTACTTTTTTCTTTCCCTTCTAGTTTATATTTTTCTCTTTAAAGCTTCTAAGTGTACTTGTTTCGACAGCTAGCCATATACCTTGTGAATTGGTGCTTGCTACCCTTAAAACGAGATAAAAGCTAACTGATTTTTGCAGATTGTACACAATTCTCTCCTAAATTAACTAAATAAACTCTTCAGAGTTGAAATATCAACTTAAAAATACATGGCACCTTTATAGTACCTTCTATTCAAAGCTCTTGCAGTGCTATACAGGTGTTAATCTAATTTAAGCCTTTGCATATAGGAGAGTGATTTAACCTCAGCTGAGAAAAATCAACTAGACTTTGTTTCACATCAGATAGCTGAGAGAGAGAATTAAGTAAGGTAACGAAGAAATGAAGGATATAGCTCCTGACATCTAGGTACCAACACAGATAATTAACTGTCTGTACTATAAAGCTTTAGGTGCTGTATGTGCTGTGCCCTCCTCCCTATTAAAATTGTATGTGTGAGTTGTTGACCATATTAAGAAATAGGAAGTCTGAAGAGCAAGTCTTGAGTATTGAATCATTTAGATAACAATCCATGCAAGTTCAGCAAGTCTGAAGCCATATATATCCTAAATCATTGATGACAGCAAATACTGGTATCTCAGATGTCATGTAAAATCAGAAAATAAAATTAGCTATTTTTGCATATAAAAGTACCTGTGGAAACCAATTTGGAAAAGAGATATGGATTGTCATATGCCAGGAGGTTTATAAGGTTTTGCCTTGGTAGTCTTTCAGTAGTAACTGTCATCTCTCTCTCTGTATTAGGAAAGTAGCAAAGCCTCTTGTACTTCTTTTTTTTTTTTTTTTTTTTTTTTTTCCCTGAGAGTGCAATATGCCTAGCAAAAGATTTATTTTGTCTGCCTGAAAGGATGTATTGAAGAAATCTTGCTGCCTTGCCATTTAATGTGTATCATAGGTATTTTGGGTTGTCTTTTGGTTTTGGTGTTGGTTTTTTTTTCTCGTATGGGGGAAGTATAAGAAGAGAGAAATAAATCCAATGTGATGTGCTGTCATGCTGCTGGTTATAGCCTTCTCTGATCATGGTTGCTTTGTAGACATTCTTGCTGGAGTGGGGGAATGGAGTGGTGGGGAGCAATGAGAAAAGGTGATACTTGAACACAGGAGATAAGGGAAAACCAATTATTTTGGAGGCAGATAAGGGAAGATGGGAAGCAAAGTGCTGAAGAGGAAGACTTCTAAGAATACTAGGAGTACCTTTGGAACTTGAATTTGTGCTGCCCAGTAGTTCTCTGAAATGAACCAAGTGAGAGAAGACCAGACGTTCAAAAAGTGTTTGATAGTTTCTGAACGTTGTATTTCTAGCTTGTTCTTGGTACTTCAATCCAGAACAGAGGCTAAGATGCCAACTTTTAGAAGCCCTGGCAGTATAGTGGAAGCAACTCAAATGATACTTGAATAAATTACCGAAGTACTGCAAGGTGGTTTCAGATGCCTTGGTGATTAACTTCATAAAGCAGCTAGAAAACATGGTTAAAGGAATTTGAAAATGGGCATGCTGTTTTTCAGCACAAAAAGATGTGTTTTAATCTATATTTAGGATTTTAGGGATACACTGAAAAAACGAAGCCTTGTTCCATTACCCTTGGAAGCACTCTTTTGTTCATCCATTGTTAACTGAATGAAGGGTAGTGTTTCATAAAGGTATTGGTGGAGCAGAAGGGAAACAAATACAACTTTCACAGGTGTTATCTCTCCAAAACCTCAATAAACTGCCTTCTGTCCCAGAACAAATACTTGGAAGATAGGTTAACTGTTGGTTTGTCTGGGGATTTTGGAGAGGAGGAGAAGGGTGATACCACTGGGTTTTTGGGAGGTGGCTGTTTAAAGATGACTTCATTTAAAAGATTGATTATGTTGTCCTTATAAATTTCTTCGAACTGTACAGGTGAAGCCAGACCACAACTTAGATGTTTCATTGTAAAATTCAGTGAGTGCATTGAACATGCTCAAAGTGACAACCGTATGTAGTCTGTATGTGCATTTTTCTAAGTGTAAATGCCTACATGTTTTCTGTTTCTTTGTCATAACACAGTGTTTGTTGATTTGACAGCAATACTTTATACTTCTGATCATAACGGATGGTGTCATAACAGACCTTGATCAAACTCGAACTGCCATAGTTAATGCTTCAAAATTGCCGATGTCCATTATCATTGTTGGTGTTGGAGGAGCAGACTTTGATGCTATGGAGTTTCTTGATGGTGACAATGGAGTTCTTAGGTCCTCGTCAGGAGAACCAGCTGTCAGAGACATTGTCCAGTTTGTGCCGTTCAGGAAGTTCCAAAATGTAAGTAATTTTAA
Organism: Gymnogyps californianus; assembly: GCF_018139145.2. Lineage (NCBI taxonomy): Eukaryota > Metazoa > Chordata > Aves > Accipitriformes > Cathartidae > Gymnogyps > Gymnogyps californianus. The sequence continues at coordinate 29,253,510 of NC_059472.1, read as the reverse complement.
TGGTATGCTTAATAAATTTTGTAAAGGTATGCTGGGTTTGCTAGGATATCCTACGTATAGTCCTAAGCTTTTGCAGTGTCTCTAAAATGAACTCTGAGGTCTGAGATGAGTCTTTATCAAATGCTAAAAAAAAAAAAAAAAAAAGGACAGAAGCCTTCAGGATCTGTAGAATTTCCCTTAGGTGAGCTGATTCATGTTTAAAAGGACTCCATTTCTGGTTTCAGCACTGCATGTCTGACAAGTTGCTGCAGGGGAATGACCTTTGTAAATCTCCCCCAGACTTGATTAAACAGATGGATGTGTTTTTCATTTGGGAGGAAGAACTTACTGTGGTTTTGTTCATTATGGTAAAGTGTTTTTTATTGTGGATGCCCATTTGTAAATGTGGATTAGTCTTGCGTTTTAGTGCGGTGTTAAAATTCAAAGCTAAATCAGGGAGGTCATAATCAGTAGAAATTGTGTGTGGGCACAATAGTGGTGATAGTTTTCATTTTCATTAAAGCAAATATACCAAAAAAATAGGCAGTGAAAGACTGGAGTCCCGATTTTTTGCTCTAGAACCCAATAAAATATGCACAGGCTAATATAGTCCAACTTTTAAATGTCATATCACTGGAAAAAGTTGATTTAAAAAAAAAAACAAAAACAATTTCCTCAGGATGGGAAAGATAAGATGTTCTAATTTTGTTTTGTTTCTTAATATTAACCCTGTTAATACTCCTTATACCTTCTTATTTTGTCTTTGTATTTTTCTTTTTACTTTTGATACAAGTTCTTTGTTTAAACTCAGAGCAACTCAGGCAAACTGAAAGGAGAAAGAGAGCAAAATCAATATAGAATATGCTTACTGAATAATGCACTCGAATGTAGATTAACTAGGGTCAATATTCAGTATAAAATCATATATTCAAATGCTTTCAGTTTCTAGAAAAAGGGGTGCTTTTGTCCCACGGATAGTCTTACAGTAAAAACAGTATCTCTAGAAGAGCTGCTCTGTAGTTACTGTGATGAGACTTGGTGCTTGGTGCACAGTAACATACAGTTACTGTGGATGAGACTTGGTGCAAAAGGTTGCAGATGATTAGACAAGCCCCTGAAGGGTCATCTTAAGCAGATAGTGGAAGTGTGTTTACACACAGTTTGACATCTGCACTGTGTGTGTGTGCGTGTGTGTTTCGTATGACAAAAGGTATGTTCAGACATGGCAGCCCTTTGCACACCCAGCTCCTATTACTTCAGTGGAACAAGGCAGCCAGCTAGTTCCTGGTAATGGGAGCAAGAAGGTAAAGATGTCAGGGAAGCTTCCACCTGTCCCACAAGGGCACTGTGTAAAGTCCTCTGTAAAATGTCAGACTTTAGATTGGCCTAGTAGAGGAGGTGCTTATTACTCGTCTTAGGATCTCCGTTAACAGTTGGTGGAAACTGAAACTTGGTGTTCTTTTTTTATAAGTCTCCAAAAGAAGCTCTGGCGCAGTGTGTCCTGGCAGAAGTCCCTCAGCAAGTGGTGAACTACTTCAGCACCTACAAACTGCAACCTCCTAAGAATCCTGCTGCGAAGTAAATGGGCTGAGAAGGGGGGCTGAGACTGTGCTTGCTTTACTTGCTGTATCTACAGACTTTGGTTCTCGAGATACTTCTGTATACATGTATACACACACCTCTGTATGGCAATGTCTGTTAGCTTTTTCCTGCAAATCACTTTGCCAAGTGTGCCTTTTAAGGGCCAAAATTGTAATTGTGTTAATTTTTGTTGTTGATTTTAGAGATGGGGCTTACATGGGTGCATTTTATTTTGAAAAGTAAGAGTGGAACAAAAGAGGTTGAGTATGCGGAGAGAAGGAGGAGAATGGCTGGAAGTGGAACAGCTGCCTGTTTGATAAATGTGACGAGTGGGAGTGTTCAGGTACTTTTGTGGGGATCAGCACTGAGGGCTGCAGTTTCTCAGTGATCATAAAACCAGGCTGAAATGAAAAAGAGGGTATATCCCCACCAAGCAGATACAAGTTTGTATGTGCTTCAACAAATCTGGAATACTTCAGGCTTCTGTGTCTATTAAACCACCATAACAAAATTTTGTCACAGGAGTTTCATCGTTAGACAAGTGCCAGAACAGAGCATAAAGGCCCTCCTTGCATGCCTACTTCATGTTTGCCACTTCGGTGCCTTTGGCCAGTGCCTGCCATTCAGGGCTGTGTGAACATGAGCCAAACAAGTCATTAAAGTATATATTCTTTTATAGTATGCATTCTCTTAAGGTAGTACAGGAATAACTAGGGTGAATCAAGGTAAACGTCTAACATCTCAGAAGAATACTATTGGCCTTTGAGGCTACTACTGTAAAGGCTGTAGGATGTGTTTCAGTGTGTATTGCACTGGAAAACAGGAACTCCAGATTTTATTTTGGTTGGGGTTTGGTTTTGGGGTTTGTTTTTTTTTTTTTTCCATAAAACAGTCATAACTATTGATCTTTAAAGGGCTTTTTGTGAAGTGGGAATTTACTTTTTAGTTAAAAAGGGGTTTTTTTCTGATTTGTAACTGCATATTTTCAAGCAAAGGCAGTTCTTGAAAGTGCTACCTATATTGGTTTTGTCATATTTTGAATCATGCTGCTTTTTCATGAGCCCAGTAATGAAAAGTGCCTGCAAAAAACCCAGTCTTTCCTCTTCCTTCCCAGTAGGAAGACATAAGAAAATCTCTAAGTTCTAATCCTATAGTCATACTGTGTTTCTCTAGGGCAAACAATTTCTGGTTTATTTTCTTGGCTTGATTTTTTTTTTTGTCACCATTTACACCAAGTGTTTAGTGGACAGATGAAGCTTTCTTGTCTCCCAGTTGCATACTGCTTGCTGAGGATCTCTTCTGATCCTGTCAGTGTGTGTAACATAAGTGGATGTAAAGGTCTCGTTTATCACTTCCAAAATGCCCATCTTGAACATTAATTTTGCAGTTTCACATTTGAAGTGGTTTAGAGTTAGACATCTGACTGATCTGATTTTGGATGGTCTAGCTGTAACATGTAAGAACAGAATGGACTAAGACTAAATTTAGCATACTTGGGCACTCAAGATTGCACTAGGTCATAATGTATGTGACTGTGTTTGTTACTTTTTTTTAGTTGCTGGAGCTGCTCTGTGTGGTTTGTTTTTTTTCTTTCCATGCATGTATAATCCTGTCAGAAATTTGAATTCACGTTAACATTGATGGATGAAAGATATATGTATTGAGATTTTCTTACACATCCTGTAAAACATACCGAGTGTTTTGTAGACAGTTGACTAGTTATCAATCATGAATGAATATGTTATTCTCCACTCCATTTTCCTTCGTGGAAGGGGGTCCTAAATAGTTTCAGTAGTGGAATATTAAGGAAGAGATTTTATTTCATATTAAGCCAAGCTCTTTCTTTTTTTAGATCTAATTCATGTGTTTATATAAAAATCTACAGACGTCTTTTTATCAGTGTAGTGCAAATGTGTTACTACTTTATACATAAATTATAATGAAGTGTCATGCCAGATATGCAACACAAAATATGAAGATCAAGGAAGTAGTTATAATGAACCTAAATCACACTGCTGCAAATTGATTTTGTATGATTTTGGAACAGTAAACTGTTTCACAGCTACATGGTCCATGTACAGAGATGACTGGATGCAGTATTGATGCTTTGTCTAGATTCATTGAAGTGGATGAGTACTACTGATAGGAGTACAGGATACTACTGAAGTTCCTCTGAGCTGTCTGCCAAAAATGTGATGCTGCATCTGATTTCTGTTACCAATTCTGTTTTAAGTTGCTGTGGAAGTGCATTTAAATGCATTTACGTATGTTGATACGTATTATTATACTAAATATCTGCTGCATATGAAATAAAAGCTTTTGTTTTGTCTGTATTCCATACATAAATTCTGAGTTTCTGCAGTAGCGGATTCATTATCTCTTATTGGAGAAGTGCCCCCATGTTCCTCCAGCTTAGGGAATTAAATAGCATATCAACGACACCTACTTCTCAATGTGCCCCATTCTATGTAAAAGAAAAGCGTTTCAGACCTGACAGCGGCAAGAGCCGTTTTGCAGGTATAACTTCTCCTAGAGGTGTACAGCTAACGCTGGTGAAAAATCTGGAAACTTCCAAGTTAGGCTGAAGCAATATTCTGAGTCAAGGAATGGAGCAGATTGTGAGTCAAGGGGGAGGGGGGTTACTGTGGTGTTTTGCCATTTTTTGTTTGTTTATTTTTACATGTAAAAAAATGCCTTATTAGCTTGAGGGTGACAAAGCAAAATACTGTCAAAGTTTTGTAAAGTGAATGTGACTTGTAGGTCACTTGCACCACCTTGTGATAAAAATGATGTATAGCAGTCTTCATAATCGGATGCTTTTTGCCGTTTAATGGTCGTAATATATACATATGTACAGCAGAGAAATAACCTGTAACCAGAATTTTTTACTTTCTTATGTATTTCAGTTCTGATGAAGTTAACTGATTTACAATGCCTATGCATTAAAAATATAATTTCAGTATACTGTTCTTCCGTTGTGCTTTTGTATTCAGCATTTTCAATGTAGTGATAAATACTGCTTTTGCAGTTCCTATGATGAGTATTCCACAGGCTGAACAGCTCAGATTTATAACAAGTAGTATCAGATGAGAGGAAAAATGCCTTTCAGTCAGTAGTTATGCATGTGCAGTGTATATTTCATAAAGCGTCTCATACTGGCTTTTAGCAAGAAGATGCTCTGAAACTGGACAGTTTTAGCAGTGACTGTTTCATGCTCTTTGCCACATTAGTGTTCTCCCATGCATGCTATTTCATATAATTATTATCAGGTTTTCCAAAACTTTTTTTCAGAACAGCGTCTGCATTTTAAGTAGAGAGGCATGGAGATTTGGTTATTTTTAGTTTTCAGATACATTGTCCTACTCCACCCTTCAGTTTCTTTACATTCAGATGTAGTAAAGTCTGAGACGCTTTACTGGGAAACAGAGAGATACTAGAGACACAGTGTTGCAGCAGTGTGATGCCATACAGAACCTGAGTGAGCTTTGATACTGGAAGTTGTGTCTTCGAAGTGCTGTAGAGTAATTCACTCAGCTTCTCCACCAGTCAAGAATCCACAGGGTAGAATTAGTTCCTGAAAGGATTTAACACATCTTACATCTTGACCTTTCTTGTGTTGTTCCTTCTGGTGAAAACCCTACAAATAGTTGCAGCTTGGATTCCTGGACCCTTCCTGCCCCTGCCTGCCCCGAAAAATGGAGGAATTCTGGGAAGGGGGAAAATACTCCAACAACAGACAAGTAGGATGTCAGAGAAAACCAGATGGGTGTTACTTCTGTGTGGCCATGATCTTCTGCAAACACTGACACTTCTTCTCTTTCGTTTTGGGTCTAAGGAACTCGAGGGCTGTGCGTAACTTGGTAACGTTGCAGACAGAACTGATGGGCTTTCCTGCAATGCTGAGCTGTTAAGAGCTGTAGCAAAGCAGCAACTCGTGGGATGCTCTGTTGCTGCAGTGTAACGCTTGCTGCTGCAGTCTCGGCCCTTACCTTGTAATATGTGTCAGTGTGTGACTGATGAACTTAAATATGCCAACAGTGAAAATGTTTGAAGTTACCTGGTAGCGTTTGTGTAGGCAGAAGGGGATGGGATCTTTTGCAATGAGAGAGCGCTTTACTCATTAATAGAAAAAAGTTAAAATATGGGGGGTTATGTTTTTTTCCCCCTTCCATAATGTTTTGACAACACACTCTCAAAAAAAATGTGAGAACCATATATTGTAATGAATTCATAGATCGTCATTATTCACAGAAGACCTAATTTGTGAAGCAGTTCTGCAGTATTTCTACTTTTGAGGTTGTATTGAGATGTTCCTGGATGTGCAATAGACGAATAATTCTTTATGATGCATCTTACCATTTTCTGCCTCTATTGTGGCATCCTTTTTTTTTACCTGTCAAATAACAACTAACATACAAATAAAGATGGTTCTTTCCATGTAGCAGTTGAACCCTGACCTCACCGCTAATGCGGCAGAACTTTCTTTTTGAAAGAGATTTGAGTTTTGGTCGTGTCAGAGGATGTGTGGAATATCCAACATAGGGAATTCAATCATCAAGCTTTTACTCGGGCAAAGCTCCCACTGATTCTGGTTGGGCTGCCAGCTTTGCCTGTGATTAGAGAAGTTCAAAGGCTCTAAAGAACAGGTCTACAGAATGCATAGCCCGCAGGATCATATATAGCCTGCAAAGTTGTCCTGGTTTCGGCTAGGACAGAGTTAGTTTTCTTCCTAGTAGCTGGTATAGTGCTGTGTTTTGGATTTAGTAGGAAAATAACGTTGATAACACACTGATGTTTTTAGTTGTTGCTAAGTAGTGTTTATACTAAGTCAAGGATTTTTCAGCTTCTCGTGCCCAGCCAGCAAGAAGGCTGGAGGGGCACAAGAAGCTGGGAGGGGACACAGCCAGGACAGCTGACCCAAACTGGCCAAAGAGCTATTCCATACCATATGACATCATGCCCAGTATATAAACTAGGGGAGCTGGCTGGGAGGGGGGATCGCGGCTCGGGAACTAACTGGGCATCGGTCAACAAGTGGTGAGCAATTGCATTGTGCACCACTTGCTTTGTATAGTTTAATTCTTTTAGTATTACTATTGTCATATTATTATTATCATTATCATTGTTTTTCATTCCTTTCTGTCCTATTAAACTGTCTTTATCTCAACTCACGAGGTTTTTTTTCCTGATTCTCTCCCCCATCCCAGGGGTGGGGGGGCAGTGAGCGAGCGGCTGCGTGGTGCTTAGCTGCCGGCTGGGGTTAAACCACGACAAAAGTGAATGTTTAATTTTGGTATGGTGCCTTCCTTGGTTGGCTGGTCAGCTGAGGAGCTGTGAAGCCTGCCCTTACGATTTCTTGGCTTGGCCTCTGCATAATGGTTTTAGTTCCCAAAACTGTTTGTCCAGTGGGGACTGAAAGTGGATAGGGAGAGAGAGAAGATGCAAACCCATGGAAGAGAAAAAAGTAATTAAGCTTGAGACACAGCTTCAGCCTTTTGTTTAATATTGCATCCCTTTCTGTGATGAGTCGATGCAGAAGGTTGACAGTCTGGGAGCTCCTTGTGAGGAAGCTGTATCTCTCTCAGCTGTGGCGCTCATAAAGGATTTACTTCAGTTCACAGGTATGACGTAGCTCAGCCCTGGTAAGGCACAGGGCTCGCTTTGCACCATCAGTCGAGGTCTGTGATGGAGGTGAACAACTGGAGCATTGCTTGAAACTATGCACCACAGAGCCAAAAAGTGTCAATCCTGCTTTTTGGAAAATAGCCTTTATTTTTGAAGTGGCCAGTTTAGATACCAAGATTCTTCAAAAAGTTAGCCAGTATCAGCTGCTTGCTCTTCAGAGAGCATTATTAATGCCCAACCCCTTGAGAAGATCAAGCGTGTAAATCGGCAGCCCAAGTTAAAGGTCACCCCTGGGATGTGGCGGGGGCAATATCTAAGTCTTTGCCATGTTTATTCACCAGAGTCAAAGACAACTGGAGCAGATGCTCATGCTTTCAGAGGGCTGGCAATAATTCTGCAACCTGCTTCCCCCTTGTGGATTTTGTGGTTTTGTTTTTTGACAATGGTTTTGTTTTGTAGCCCTCTGTCCCAAGCTAAAACATCCCAACACACAGCATCACAGGTTTCTGCACTGAGCCACGCTGGTCACAAAAGCAGGTCACTGATTAGAAGTATAAGGGGAGGAGAGGGAAGGATTGAGAGAAATGTAAGTAACCTCAGCAACAGTAGGGCAGTAACAAGAAAAAGGATAACTACGGGAAACCAGAAAAGAAAATAGAAAAGAACACATACAAAAATTAAGAGCAAACTGAGCAACAGGAACAGCAATAAGAAAGCGAGGATAAACAGGAGAGGGAAGAGGAGAAGCAGGAACAAGACAGAGTAAGAGATAAGGGAGAGCATGGATCAAACAGGAAACAAGTGGTCCTGAAATACAGTCTGAGCTCTAATTCCTATTACACCAAAAGTTCTCTCTTCAGGCTCAAGGTTAAGAGGTAAGTCTATAAATAATTTGTCCAGTTGTGTCAGGAGAGGAAGGAGAGAAGAAGAGCTGGGGTAGATTTTTCTCTTGCGTAGTCTCTACTTTTATCTTCTGTACCCAAAAGCAAAGTCACGCTAGCTCTCTGAATTCAGCAAGACAATAGATGGGGCCACAGCCCAAAGCACCATCTATTTATTTTTTTTCTCTTTAACTTCAACTGTAAGGATCTCTCCTTCTCCTGCTCTGGGGGATGGAGACATGCTAATGATCAGAGACTCGTTAGTGGTTCTTCTGTGCATAACTGCAGGTTTAGGCTTCGCGTCTGCACTCGGCTCTTCCTTTTGTGCAGGGGGTGCAGATGAGGCCGCGGGCTCCACGGGTTTCTTCTCCTCTTGTTGAGGCTTATTCTCTGCTTCAGCTTGAGTTTCCTAGAAACAAGAAGTTAAATGTCTTCCAATGCTGCGGAAGAAATTCAGGAAGTATTTCTATTCCACTGCTGTATTTGCAGTGGAAAGGCACAGCATGGATACTGTGGTTAATGGTATGCAACATATGTAAATTTGTATTTAGATGCTGAAAATCGGTTTCTAAATGAAAAATGCAATTTCAGAATCAGAATGTCAACATAAAACTTAGGAAAAGCTTGTGGATAGTGATAGTATCTGCTTCTTATTAATACAGCAGGATGAAACAGGCACGTTTTGGGGCACACAACCCTTCCTTAGGTCTTCCCTTCCTTTATGTACTTAACACTAGTAGATTAATAAAAAGTTACCTGTAAATCTTGACATATTGCCCAGTGCCCCAATTCCTTGGCCAAGCCTATTTGCTATTGAGTTCACAAATACACATTAAATTGAGCAATGTTTCTGCTCCAATCATAGTGTTGTAGTCATTTGTGTAAGCAAAGTTCTTTATTTAACTTAAAAAAATCAATAAAAACACAGCCAGTTCAGCTATAAAGACAGAAAAGGATTCTGCCACCTTTGGGTAAATATGTAGAACTGAGCAGGTTCTTATTAACATTTCTCAGAACAGAGTATAATGTGGGAATTATTTTTCATCAACTAAAATAACAGTTTTCTCATAAGTGCAATATATTAGAGATTTAATCAGTTTTCACTGTGTGGGCTACACTTTAAATTTTGTCTTCAGGATTTGTGACAACCAGAGATCTGCCTTTGAATTGGAAAGTTCACGGTGTGCTTGAGTCAGCTGGATCAGATTACTGTGTTAGGATATTTCTGTATTTACTGTTGTTTACATAAAATTAGAAGATCAGATGCCCTTAGGGTCTTTGTAAAGTCTATTTTATCCTTACTTTCTTTGAGGATTTTTGTTTGTTTGCTTTTTTCCTTGCTTTTTCTTTGCTTTTGTTTTCTCTGCTCTTCATAGAGTCCAGGTCCAGGAAGATTTGAGCCAGATTTTAAAATTAGTGTTTACAGAGATTAAGTACAGTGATTATATCTCAGCTACTGGGAGTTTTTGCTGTTGATTGCAGTAAGGCTACATTTTCATCTACTCTGTTTGCCCAAGCCCCCCCAGTATCTTCCAGCACCTAGAAGAATCTACTCTATTTTCTGTGGCATTACCTGAATGTCTTGTTGTCTCTTCAGCTGCAGCAGCCTAGCAAGGCCGCCTTTTCCTTTTCCTCCAAGCATCGCTTTAAACAATTTTGGAGTTTCCTTTTTCTGCGCAAAGAGACTGGCCAAGCCCTGTGGTTGTTGCACTGGTGGTCCTGGAGCAGGTTTCCCCTTCTCCTTCAGCAGCACCCTGGAGACAGGAAGGATGAGAACACACAGCAGTGCTGTGAAACCGAGCAAAGTTCCTGCAAAACTGAAATGTCACATTCATGGATGAGAACCTGGCAACTTTTCCAGCCAATTTTTGGGGGGTCGCAGGTCCAGTGGCAAGAGCAAAGCTGGAAAGGGTAAGGGTTTTACCCTAGGCTCTAGTAGAGTTGGAGGCTACTGTTCAAATTTGAAGTTGCTTACCTGGAGAATAAACAAGTGCAGGCTCAAATAAAGGTGTCGCAAAGCAGATGAGAGTTTTATAAGGTGAGAAGTAGTGCGGAGGGGGACGGATGCCTGGTACCTGAGGTGGCAGCCTCTTACCTGGCCTTCTGGATGCCAATTCACAGAGTGTTCAGTGCTCAATTGGGAGTCTAGCTGATGCTTGTGGAAGTAATATTTTACCAAACTAACTTCCAGCATGGCTCATCTCTCATAGGTCAGGTTAGACAGTCATAGTTATTTTTGGTCTTCTTCAGTAGAAGAAGACACCCTGAAGATATAAAAATTACTGCCAATCATGTGGCAGACTGGATTTTCACACCCTTCCATAGCTGTACTGATTTGCAGCCGTAATGACAAGAAGTGAGAATGAACGATGAGGGTAAAGATTAGATGACAGTTCCAAGATAGATGGAACCAGTGAAAAGCAGAGGGTTCCCATGCTTTCAGTTTCTGTTAGGTTACCGTAGAGTTTTCAAGGCAACTTTTCTCTCCCTGGAAAAGCCCTGACTTAAGGCTTTTTACGAACAAGGACTATACTTGCGGTCTGAAGTACAGTAAATCCCATAATACTATAATTTTCTCCAGCATCTTGTACTTTGTAATTTTGGGAATTTCAGAAGTGAAGATTTTGTATTTTTTTAAGTTTTATTGCCATAAATTTAAAAAAATACACTTCAGAAACTTGCATGGGTTTATTATGTAAAGACCATACAGTGACTATCAGACAGGTGATAATAGAACAAATTTCTTGCTTGAATAAATCCTTTATTTCAAGGAGCCCTTTAAAGGTGTGGGATGGCCAATGCAATCCCACAGAGATTGCAACGTAAACCTTCCAGGGCAGAGCGACTGGTAACTTGATTCCAAAACTGAACATAACTGCAATCTTTATCAAAACAGTGCACAAATCTCCTGTTGGTGCCTAGTTTTTCTAGAGACATGGCTGACCATATATAGAGCACGGGAGTTTTGGAAGAATTAGTGGGTGCCTAGACAGGTGAGCAGAACACATGGCCTCCAGCACAGGGCAGGTACTGCATGTCTTCAAAATTAAACAGGATATCCTGTATCTAGTCTGATATCTAGAGAGGGCTTTGAGCTCAAATGGGAGTGCAGATACGAAGGATGGATGATTAAGCTCCTGCAGTTGAGAAAGTCTCTCTGGAGGAAGCAGAATTTAATGGCTTGCCAGGATATGATTAGGGTGGGCAAGAAAGCAGAAGAAGGTAGTGTGGGATAGAGAGAGAGGAATAACAAGTTATGATGGTCGTACAACTGTTTAGAAAGAAGCTGGAGGAAAGTCAGGAAGGATAAATGCTGGAGACCATCAGTCAGTGGATTTGTTCCACCTTTCTACCTGTTGATGCTGGTTTTGAAAGTTGGGCAATCAGCCCATTCTGTGTCTAGGTTCCTTGTTCCTCAGGGACGTGATGATTCTCAAGATACTGTCGTTTGACAACCAGGGCTGTTGAAACATGCTGAATGCAACCATCTGCTAGCACTCCCACTAAACAAAATGTCACTCCTGGGCTATGTTTAGTCTTCTCTGGTGGAATGTCAAGTCTGGGAGCAACCTTCCAACCTTTGATAGCAATGCAAGGCAACAGCTGAGAACAATAAGAGTGCTGAAGTATACTAATAATGACAAACTGTTTCAAGTATTTGGACCTTTTACAAGGTAGCAAGGTACTCATTTTGTCATAATTTTATGACAAAATCTGACAATATTTTGCCCTTTCAAAGCTGGGGAAAAGGTGATCCTAGCAAGCTACAGCCAAAGCAAGATGAAAAGCAGTTTGCGTTTGAAATCCCATTTCAGAATCCTTTTGAACAAAATGCACACCTCTCTAATCTGTGTACTTCCATCTTGTTGGGCCTTACTTTAAATCCATTCCTAACTGCTGCTTAAGGTTTTGGAAATGCATACAAGTCTGTGGGTACATTGAAGCGTATCTGTAGAATTAATTGCGAGTGTTCGGTCGCATCTTTGAAAACCTACTCCTTAACTGACATCTGTCCTGCAGTTTCTCTCTTGACTGTGTAAGGAGTCCTGATATGCATCTGTATCTCCTATTTGTTTTGTCACTTTAAATACAATGGAGAAGACAACTACATTGAGGACTTCATTCTACTTACCACATTTCCACAACCCTTGGAATCCCTACCAAGACCAGGACTTCCACTAGATACTACCAGGCAAATCTGACTTCTAAATACAAATGTGTTTACATCTGTTACTCTTCCAAGAAAGGAATGCAAATCTGTCTAGAAGCCACAACTGTCCATTCTGCAGCTAAATAATGTGATTTAAAAACTGTTATTAGGACATACTTTGCTTTCTTCATGAGAAGTTTTTCTGAGTCAGGATAGTGCACCAGGATTTCATTGAGTGTTTTCTTGTCCAGAATGAAAAGGTTGGCAAAACCATGAGCCACCACATTGGCAGTCCTTCGGTTTCCTCCACCTGCAGCTAATAGGCTGGAATAAAAATAAACATCATCAGTCACATCGTTACTTGCCCTAGTGAGGAATCTCTTTGCTGGTTGTTCTCCATTAAAGTCATCGTAAAGCTCACTTACGTGTCCAACTGTTCTATCTGATGTTCTGTAAAGGCCCTTTACAGTTGGGATTAGAAATATCTTCTTGCCTCAGGAAGGCAAATTGTCACTACTGGTCAGGCATAGGTAGATGCTAAGGACTGTGAAAAATCTTGCTAGATAGAGACATTTCTCCCAAGAGACACCCACTGCAAGGAGTGCATTTGTTTTAGTCCTCATGTGAACTTGGCATTTCTTCAATTTTATTGTTGAAAATGATTTACATCAGAAGTGGAGCAGCACAAGTCTGTTATTATTGAAAGAGTTATTTACAATGAGTGAATGATTCTCCAAGAATTTTAATTTTCCTGAGTGAATAACTTCTGTGGGACTCTGGTTTTCAGTTTTCTCACATACCACATCTCATGTTTGAATTTTGGCAAGTTGAATGATATGGATTAGGAAGGTCTTTCAGGCTGACAGTTACAAATGTGTCTGCCAGAAAAAGAAGGCTATTTTGTTCTGAAAGTAAGGCATTAGACCAGTTTAGCAAGCAGCAGTTGGCCATAGGAAGGATATCCACGTAAAAATTAGATGTTGTACAAATAAAAATCAAATTGTTCATCTTGCATGAAGCAAATGAAAGGAAGAGACTTCACTTCTCAGCTGTGGTGATAAGTAAGAGAAGTTGCATTTTGCTTTTAGTACTAAAATTGCTTTATCACTGTATTCAAGGAGATCTACCCTAAAATTTGTCCCTGAAATATTTCCCAGTGAGTTAATATTTTTAGAAAATATTTAGTAATCTCTAAATTTAAAATTTATTAATAAAGGATAGCCTGGACCCCATAAAACATGAATTAATACTTATTTAAAATATTAATCAAGGAAATATAAACATGGGGTTTAATATTAAATATATTTATAGAACATTTATAAATATTAGATCATACAGAAAATATATTATATTTGATTTATAAAAGATAGTATGAGACCTCTGCAACTGAGTGTACAAGGCTATTTTTACACACACACACACACACACACACACACACACACAAACACTGTGTTTTTCTGCAACCCAAGACAGCAATCAATATATGAACTCAAGCTGAAAATGCAGTATAACGTCTTCTTTCTGAACAATTCTGTACAATTCCTCAGACAGAACAAAACTATTTGCACAATAAGAAAAGCAGCTAAAGAAAATTGCAAACAGCTTTTGAGTTCTGATGAATCACTTCTCAGCAAGTCATTGAACAATCATTTTCAGGCTTTCCTAACAGAAAGCTCATTTTATCGAGACAGACTAGGACTAAAGAGATCAGCTTTTTCATTATGGTGATGATGCGAGGTGAATTTTACACGTAAGGCAGTCCTTGCTCAAACAGAATCATCTTTGACTAAGGACAGCGTTATGGACTTCATCATTGAATCTGTTTTGGCTAGTGTGCTAAGAGTTACATGATAGACCAAATTTTTACAAATAACTACATTTGCTTTGCAATGGTTCTTGATAATGTAATATCTATATTAATAGAGAAATTTGCTTTTTTTACCTTACATTTTTTACTCCAGTTGTTAGCCTGAAATGCTGTAATATTAGTTTGAGATGATAACTTTCGAATACTTATGCTAGCAAATTTAATTTCGAGGTATAAAGTTGTCAAAGTGATGACTCTGCTTATCTTTTTTTTTTTTAATAGCTGATCTCTGTAGAAAGCTGCTGTTCATTGAGATTAGCAAATTGATCCAGGGAATGGCACACGTATCAGCTGAACGTGCAGGGTTGTGGAGGCTCAGCTCGACACCTATGTGTATACGGAGAGAACTGGTAAGTCAGGAAAGGTAAATAGGTCTGGATCTTGCTTCTGAGCAGGATGTCAAACACCAAAGGGCAGAGCTCATTGAAAAGCAGCAGCTGCCACTTCGTGGGAAATCCTGGGCCAAAGCGGAGAATGTAATCTTTCGCAAAGCTAAATACTCCCTGTAGTTTTGATTTTTTTAAAAAAAGTTAAAGTTACGAAACAGTTGAAAGGCTAAAGCTGAGACCAAACATTTAGAGATCTTCCTGTCAAAAATTTACATATAATGGAGAAATGTTTTAATTTTTCCAGAATTACCATTTTCTGATAGGAAATATTTCTAGTGAAATATCAGTAAATGGATGAATGAGGACATCTGGCTTAAAGTGTAAATTTCTCTGGGCTAATGAAGTGTTGTGTTATAGCTGAATTTCTCTTCTTCTCAATTGTCTGTGCAGACAGGCTCTCATTAAGGCAGCAATCTGTTTGCCTCTGATTCTGAGATTATTTTGCTTCCCCAAACTGGTATTATCTATACAGAAAAGTAGTAATGAGGGTAAGATGTTAATTGGAAGGCAACTCCTATTACTTAATCTGTTTCTGTAATATTTTTCAAGGATGAAATTGGCAAAGGACTTGTGTGAATATTAGTCTTGCATTGGCCTTCTAGTATAATTCAGGGAAATTTTTTGAAATAAACATTTTTTGTTTTCTTCAACTCCTTTGCCCTCAGAGACTTTTTAAGCACCATTTACATGCATTTTGAACAGAGTGAGATTAAATAGCAAGTGTCTTATAAATCATGTAGTTAAACCACTTGGAATGAAGCTGACATATTTCTCTAAACAAATCTTGAATCAGAAGTCAGAAGGAAATTAGTCTGATATCAGGTGATAACCACGCTATGAATTCTGAGGGGGAAACTTGGATGTGCTAAATGAAGCAGTATTTCATCCATTAAAGAATATTTTTTTTCATTTGCTTCTGCTATACAGTATTCAGAAGACCTTGACAAAACTTATATAGAAAGGTGCTATACAAACTCATTATTTTCTAACACTTTGCCACAAGGAAGAGGATAAATCTCTACTGATACACTTAGTGCTTCATGTCTTTGCTTTTCTTCAATTTTGGAGATGTCTGCCTGTTGCTGTGTCTTTTCTCCTCGAGTTTATCCACTGCCTGACATTTATACGCAAATTACTTGTGTCTGAACGGGTGTGCTGCCGCAGTAGGTCAATGATGAATAAAAGAAGACTGGAAGTGTAGGGTTATAGCATTGCTGAGGATTTTACTAGCCATATTGGCAATTATGTAGAGAGTAACACGTACTGGGAAATGAATCTTTAAAGGCCGTTGTGTAGTTCTCACATGGAAACAAGTGTTCACCTGTATTGGATCAAAAGTTTGAAAATCCCTTCCTTGTTTTAAAACCAATCATTATAATTTCCTAGTTTAAAAAATAAAGTCCTCACTCCAAATACAAGACTAACAAATAATTGAAAACTGTGTGCGTGTTACATATCTGGGCTGCTGTAGCTTTTTCTTTTATCTTTTCATTATTCAGCCTTACTGAAAACCAATGCATTCTCAGCCTTTCCACGTAACTTACAATACAGCATTTTGTTTTGAGGCTTTGCTCAGGTATTATATTGTCATACAGAGAAATACCTTTCAAATAACCTTCTCTCAAAGAGCTGATATAATTTCACTTTCCCACTCAATGAAAAAGTTCTGTATCTATGGGATATATCAGGTGTTTTCCACTTGGGATCTAAGCAAGTTCTGTACGCACATCACTGGATAAACAGGAATGTTTCCCCTACTACAAAGAGAGACACAAGTAGAAGATAAATGTAAACCTGGCACAGAGCTGATTACCGCTTTTCAAAAGGCAGATTAAAGCTACCAGCAAGAGGATTAACAATAACAAGAGGCAGCTGGAAGAAATCAAGGATCCAGTTTATCACATGCAGCAGCACATGTATTTCATTACTTTTCCTCAGGCCAACCTCAGTAGGGGATGCAGTGCCTAAAATCTAGCACTTGGTTGGCTAATTGGGGAACATGGCATATAAGAGTTAATGGATTTTGCATAGCAACCACGTGGACAATCTAAAAAACATTTGTAGCCACCAGAGAAAAATTTTCTCCTCCAGATAAACTCAGACCCAAAAATCTGGTCTGTCAGTCTTTTTCTTGTTTTGCATGCTCTTAAACAAATACATTTTCAGACGTGGATGCCTGATTTTTGGCAACTTAATCCCTAGTTCAGCTCCTAAATCAACTAGTTTTATTTGTTATTTTAGATTTTTTATCTCTTTTGTTGGAAATTAATTATCATTTTTACCATCTGCTGTGTAAGGGCACCTAGTCTCACTATACAGGCAGTAGAATGCATTTGGTGCTGCTGTGTTGTAGACCTCGGAACAGGAAGATGTGTTAAATCTTTCAAATGCTGAAGAAAAAAATCTGTCTGTGTATCCCTGTGTACATTGCCCAAAGCACTGGTCTCAGATCTTGCCGGATTAGTCTCTGATGCTTCACTTAGATTTTCCTTCACTTACCTGCATCTCCTTGCTCAGTGTCCTCTTGGTTGATCCTGCCCACTTTCTAGCCTCTCCATGGCGGCTGTCATGCTTACCACAGAGAAGTTAAACAACCATTGATTATTTGACCAGTTCTAAAGAAAGTATTAAAAATAGTGATGGACCTACCTGATCTCCCCAAATACAGCTCCTGCTCTTAGTGTAACCAGGACTTTTGTACCATCAGGGCCTCCAAGGACTTGAACTTCACCCTGTTTGATGATGTACATCTCTCTGCCAATCTCTCCCTGGGCACACAAACACATAAACATCCCATGTTTTAGCGGGGCAGTGGTTTTTTGTTAGAATAATCTGACAGACTCTTCTTTAAGTATCTTTCCACTCTCTCATAAAGAGGTTTACCGGTATTATGGAGAAATAAATGTTTGCGCTGCTTTTCCTAGCACTGAGCACAAGCACAAGGACTGACTTTGGCAGTTGTAATTGTGATGTGGGACAATATTTGAACAGGAGTAAGACCATCTAGGCCAGCTTGGAAAAAGAAGACTAGATAATAATCAGGATTGTAGCAGTCATTTCCATCAACTGTTCTGGTGGAAACTAAAGTACTTCAGCAGTGTATTTAATAATAAGAAGTGCAAAAAAGCCTGTGCTTCATGGTCTAAAAAGCTTCAGTTTTTACACTGTTACTTCTAATCATCGCTTACCTAATTTAAAAGGAAAATAAGATTAAGCAATCATTCCAAACTTTGTCAACTTTTATGTAATCACTGGATGGTTTAAGAGATTATTGGTTTATTTATTATCCTCCACGTGATCTACTAGGATTCAAAGGTGACATCAGTATATATAATAAAAAGCAGGCAAACTGGAGTAATATAATGGACTTCACAAACATGATCATAAAAGTCCTCACAACGTCTCAGTAAGGCAGGCAAATAACTATTTTTCCACTCGTGCAGCTGGAGCAACTGAGGCAAAGCAGCAATTTCATTTTAAAAGTGAAAAGACAACAGCAACAAAGCCAGGACTGAAAACATACGGCTTGCACTTCCTATCCCTTCACTTGCTCCTCCAAGCCTGCATGCAGAGCCTCCTCGGTAAAGTAGGACGAGGCCAACATACATCCAAAGAGGAGGTAGTTCCAACAGGGTTTTATTCCCTACTATGTGTTACAGCATTAATAGAATTACTATGGTTGTTGGCCTCATAGTAGATCTACACAAGTGAGAGGCCTTTTAGCTCTGAATCAAGTTGGAATAAATTGATACTTCAATTTCTCATAATCCATCCTTGTTGAGAACTGTTTGCATCTGACTGCAGTATCAAGACCTTGAATCTGTTACTGTCATTTATTATCTCTGTTGTGGGAGAGTCCCAACTGCAGTCTAAGATCCTTTCATGCTGTGCATTGTGCAAGCAAACACACCAAACTACTCTTCCACCCTTCCTAGCCAACAGTAATTCTGGGACTGGTCTTTGAAGGGACACACCTCATCCTTCGGTGCATTCACAAATGTTTAACTTCCAACACTGTGGAGTCAGTGGGACTAACTCAGCATTGGGGAAGAGGATCATATACTTAACTCTTGGAGGGAGCAGAACCTTAGTGAACATGCTGGACCAGAACTGCTAAAAACAATTTAAGGGGTTCTGATCGTCGCTTCTGGGTGTGGTAGGAACTGTGGGTCACTTGCCAGAACAGTAACAGTACTGATACTTCATCCCCTCCATGCTTTAATTGCATCCTACACTGCCTATGAGTATGTTTCCATGCCTTCTGAAAAGAGACTTGGACTCACTTGGTCAGAAGCTGAGCTATCTACCTGTGTTACTATAAGGCCATGTTTGAGCCAAAATGCTAAGAGAAGGTAGTTGTCTTTGCAAAGGGACAGTGTGACAGCATTCAGCTGGAAGGCTGGAGATGGCTCAGAGCTGTGAGCGAAGGTAGAGCAAGAGCAGGGCCTGCTGTAAGGAGTGGTATGGGATGCAGTGTATTTTCTACATTCTTGGATAATTCCACTTAAGAGTTTCTGAATACACAAATGAAGCACATGCAAAGCATCACAGAATGAGATCTGTAGGCTAGGTTTTTATGTGTATATATATTAAAAATTAAACTTGTTCCATTTTAAATACTAAAACTTCATAATGTATCATTAGATAAGCCATATTTACATTAAATACTTTCCCATATTACTATAATTTTATGTTTGATAATGTAAGTAATAAAATCCATATTGTCTTGTTCTAGGTTGAAATTTGAGAGCACATTTGTTATTATTACACAGAGTACCTTAATTACTTTTATGCTATCTAATTCACTCGGGATTAATTTTATTTAAAGGACACTGTTGACCGATATCTGAACTCTTTTTCTAAAATACATACTATAATTATTATTTGAAAGAGACAACAATGCTCACCTTTTTGCAGACAAAGTCACCAGGTAAATACACAATGGATTTCAACCTCAGCAGCATATCATATATCATCTGGGTATCACATCCCTGTTAAAATAGTTAGAATTGATTGCTCTGTTAATTCAGTAGCACAAGTGACTATTAGCGCCTACACTGGGCAGCAAAATCCAACAATACATGAATGATCCAGGGATTCACAAGTGGAATGCAAACTCAAAACATCATAAGGATCAGCTTGTAGAGCAGAGAAAAGGCTGAAAGAATTGTCATTTCAAATACTTATAAAGTTCTCTTTGGGTTGAACATCTCTTCATTTTTTACAAAGTAAGTTTCTGTACATCTAAATTTGCTGTGGAAGCTCAGTTAGTGCTATGTTCAGAGCTTTATTTGTCTTTTACGGGAATTTCTTTTACTGATCCAGGGAAAAAAAACAGATCATGTCAAATGTTGGTATGAATCTATGAATTTAATGTCTTCAGCAAATGTGGCAGAAACCGTGCAGCTGTGTAATGTTTATACCGAGATATCATGTGATTTCTTGCAATTATCCTAACAAACAAATTAGTGTTGAGGTTACTGTATGTCAAGACTACTTCTAAAAATGCAGTGTCTCCTTGTTTTTGGTGTCAGAAATCCAATCTTAAGTACCACATTTAAATTGTATCTCTGGAAAACTATCATGACAATAAAGAGAAAGCTCCTTTGCACACAAACTTGCTAAAAAGTAGCATTCACTACATCAAAGTTATGTTGCCAGAACACAAAGCATTCATGATCTCTCAGGCAGACCTAGGCGGTATACAGCAAGGTGGACTGTATTAAAAATTACATTCTTCTGTGGCTGACTCTTGAGATTAGTTATACTCTGAAATCTCTTACAGATTTAAAAATTTATTTAAGATAAATTTATTTAAGATAAGTAAAAATTTATTTAAAGGTTAGTTATACTCTGAAATCACTTGCAGATTTTTTATTTTTTTAAATCACTTTTTTTTAAATCTCTGCTTTGACACAAAAAATTCAAAGGCAGGCACTTGGCTTTGTCCTGACATGTCTCCATTAACTGAGATATTTCTTAGACCTATTTTGCCTTGCCTATTAACAAACATGTTCTTAAGTTTTGCAAGATGCACAAAACAAGGTTTCTGTCTCAGGAATACCACACATTTCTGCATTCTCCTGTAAAACTACTTGCTTTGAATAAGTCAACTTTATTGACAATGGCAAAGTTCACATCAATTGCAATGGCTAATTGCATTTTGGTTGGCATCTGCTCCAGTAATTCTGATTCATCTGTAAAAGAAAAAAAAAAAAGCAAACTCCATTAGTTGGCAAATATAAAGGAAGAAAGAAAGAATGTCCATAAAAATGAGCATTGTACAGAAAAACAACTTAATGGAGCTATTCTAGCATTAATGAGTTCAAACGAGGAAGCTGCTAATATGCTTTTACTAAGATACTGTCTTTTAAGTTACATATCTTGTTTAAAGTTATAACCAGAACATTATATAAATGAATAGACTTTGTGAAGTAGTAAGCGTCATATTGCTCTGGAGTTTTTGCTTTTCTAAAGTAAATTGAATATGCTCCTCTCACTTCTCATGTGCAATTCAGAAAAGGAGAAATGTGAATTTCACCCTATGTCTGTATCGATACAACCACTCTCACTTGGACTTGCTATGTAACTGGAATTGGAAAGCCTTACCCAGCATTCCCTGAGAGTCCCATGTGTATTCATACCAGGTTCGAACACGATTTTGGACCACTTTTGGAATAGAATAAGTGTTCATATAGGAGACAGTGTTGTCCATACAGGAACGGTAATAGTTCTGTCCTGCTGTAGCTGCTCCAATTACATCTCTCATCTGCAAACATCAGTTGTTGTTACTACGCATTTCAGCAAAAATAGTATTGATTTGAATATTTTGTCAACAACATATAAAAAGAATAAAACACTTGTTTGCAAAATCACTGATTAATTATACATTCAGCTGCATGTTTTGAATAGGTGTTTCATCCGCTTTTTCAGAAGCATTACAGATTTAATCTAATTGTGTTGGAAAGTCTATATTTATGATTTGAAAGGAATCATTTGCAGGTTTTAGCTTATTCTGTCTCATATTTCTGGACATGGATGAAAAATATAGGTAATACTTTTCTTAAAAATCCATAATAAAGCTACTCTGCATTTGGTGTGCAATGCAAGTCAGAAGTGAAGCAAACTGGACTAAATTTCTCTAGTAACATCAGCTGGCACCACTAGAATTAAGATCCTGCCACTGTTTAAATAGTTAGGAGAATCTAGATCAGTGCTAAAAATACACTTTGAGCTGAAAGGTGACCTTGAAGGTTTTAGTGCAGGAACATCTTTTGACATTCTAACACAAATGTAATTTAGTTGTTAGAAAGTGGATGAGTTAATGTTCATAGATATCCCTTCTTCAAAAGCATAACTATACGGACATGTTTTTAGTAGAATGGCTTCATATTGCAGTGGCCAAGGATTAGTGTGCTGGTGGGCTGAATTCTGCTCTTTATTACAGAGATGCAATTGATTGCAATAGGAATAACAATTTTTAAGCAACTGTGCTAAACCAGGAATCACTCAGTAATTTTAAGAGCTCTCTGTAAACGAGAATTATAACAAACTGCAATGAAGCTGTTTGTGTGTTAAGATTTAAGGTTTGAATCTGCAAATGACTGTACTGGTTACAAAAACTAATCTGCAGAATCTTCTTGGGGAATGGTGCTTTCATTGACAGTTATATCAATTTAGGAAAAAATTATAAATGTGCAAACTCTGAAGTTTAATCCAATATACTTGAATTCAATAGTTTTCCAGAAGAAATATTTTATATGAACTACTTTGTTTTATTTTTGGTAATTCTTGTTTGTGGATGAATTTTAAATCCTATAGCCAACAGTCTGTTTTGTGATGGTTATCTCTTCTTGCACTTCTAAATAGTAAGAGATATATGCAATTTTTAACTGTTTGATTGAACTTTTTGAATCCTGTATTAAAAATAAAAATTAAATTTCAGTTTTCATCTTTATTTTTTTGTAATAATTCTTCCAATAACAGACATGTACAAATCAAAAAGTCTGGAATGATTTCTACAGGAATCCGATAAGACACAGTCTCACATAAGAACCATGGCATTTGTTTTTCTGTAGGCAAGGTATTCTAAAACCTGTGGATCTAAAGCCCAAGTTTAATAGTTAAAAGCCAGAAATATTTCAGTTATATTCATTTGGAAATATAACTGATTTGCTGTGCTATGAGCTTTTTTTTTCCCTCCTGCCAAACGAGAACCAAGAGAAATAGAAAACAGTTAATTTTGAGATTAACAAATATATTGTAATTTATGGAAGAGAGCAGAATTCTAGTTTGACAAAAATAATGGGATTTCCATTAACAATATTCTATTGGTAGTAGTATCGAGCATGACATTCAATAATTTGTACATATTAATATCATGCCTACAATTATAATTTTTATCAGATTGAACAGTATAATGTGAATGTCAAGGAACTGTCTCCTTGGCTGTGAGGAAGAAAAAAGGAATCATACGTAGTTTCAAGAATCATTCGTGTCCTGCAGAGTCTTGGCTTTAAATCAGCTTGTGTGCAAAAGGGCTACGAAACTGGGAACTGATTAAACACATGTATTTCTCAGAAGAATAAGTACGGATGACAGTTAAATAGAGGGACATTCAGATGGAAGCTAAACTTTTTCCCAGAATTAAATTGAATATATTATCACTACATTACAGTAATTTGAATGTATCTAGTTATTGATTTTTTTATGTACCTGACCAATTAAGCTGGAGAAGACAAAGACACCCAAGAAAAAATTCAGCAGTTGAAAAACTATCTCAAACAGAGTTTGTGGTTCTGGAAGGCCACCAATGGTGATTAAAGTACGAACCGCCCAGTAGTAACACCTCAGATACCTGTGGATACAGACAGCATTTTTGTTATTGAGTGTAGGTACTTATGTGGTTGAAGTTAAGCATATACCTACCTGAATTGGTAAGCATCCTTTCAGTGATGCTTTTCAGTCCAAAAGACCTTCAGCATTTTTTATAAAGGGGTATGATTTCACAAATGATACAGTTATGTAAATCATATTGAGCTGAATGTTCTCACTGACAGCAAAATAAGAATATATGGGAAATGCAGCAGTTACTTACTGTTCTCCAGTAACTCTACGCAGCATTACAGAAGACTTCTGTAACAAATTGCCAAGGTGGACATTACAGTGTTAGAATGCTACCAGTGAAGATGCCATGATGTTAAAAGCAGTGTAGAAGTGTTAGAGACTTCCCAGAGTTTATCTGTAGCATGCTAGATGCACACACATCTGAAGGTCTCTTCCATGGCTTCACTTGACATCAGTGTGAAGCCTTATGGTGGGCACGACAAATGCAGTGTTGTTCTTCTTGTATCCATTCATTTTCCTACCCCTTTAAGCACGTTGGTCTTCCTCCCACTCTGATTCTGAGCACCCTTCATTGGCTCTGCCTCCTGGGTTATGTCAAACAGAAGTTACATGTTTCCACAAGCTGTGTGTTAATCCAGTTTCTCCAAACCACTTCACTTATTCAGCACTGAAAGGCTGACTCCTGTATTAACTTCTCCTAGTGGCTGGCCTCCACTACCCCTTTTGTCAACTTAAACAATTTCTTGCCTTCTTCACTACTTTCCCTCATGCCTGAGAAGAGCTGCCCATCAATGGCTACAAAACCACCTTGTTAATGCTCTTCACCAAATATAGCAGGGAGCAATGGTCAGTCACTAAGACTCTGCTTCAACGTATGGCTTATATTGACTCCTTCACAGTATCAGTCTGCTGTCCGTCACTTCTCATACCTGAAGTGTGAGCTCTTTGGACAAAGATTTTCTGTTCCATTTGTACAGCCCTCTTTGTACAGCCTTGTGCACAACAGAGCCTGGTGCATTTAAGCGGTGTATTTCTACTAGTATGATAATACAAGTTTATGAAAACAACAAAGGACCTGGACAGAATTAATTTTTTTTTGTTTTGTAAGGATAGTCATACTAACTCTCTTTTTTCAATATATATGTATATAAAGTGCCTTGGCATCTCTAAGATTCTGTTTTAAATTTTGTTCTAGAACATGGCACCCCTAGTAATGCAGCATCCCCCATACCGTGCAGTGGGGATTAATTAGTTCAAATCATCATCGTGAATGTGCTATCATTTCCTTCTTTTCTGAGCTAACAAGTAATTGGTTTAGGAATATTTTTAAAAGCCTCCTATTAATTAGAATTTGACTTCCTAAGTCTCTGTACAATCAGACTTCAGCTTCACTAATGATTAGGAGTGAAAATTTGTTTTCCTTAATTGTACAATGAGATTTTCTATTATTTCATCTATGAATATTGCTTCTGAAGCAATGAAGATTCCTTCTATTTGTTGAATTTTATTGAGTTTGAAATTAAAAAAACCCGACAGAAGAAATACCTTTGGAGTTGTTTGTTTTGAAATAGGCAGTCTTGCATGCATCTTCTCATGCCTACCCTGAATCTGAGGCCACCTGACCTTCTTGCAGACTTCAGGTGTACATTTTAATTTGGTGGCCTCCACTTTTAAACTCCTCTCTTATTAAGATATGAACTCCACTCCTATTGATAAATAGTCCATGTAACAATACAATTGGAGGATCAGTTTTGTGCAAATATGAGAAAATAAACTCACAATAACAACCAATTCCAATAAGGGTTTTTATTTAAATCACTCGAAAGTGTTTCCAAGTCTTTCACCTAAGACGTGAGGCTTTACCAAGCAATCGATTTTTGCTTTTCATTACAAAGTCACTTTTTTCTTGGTTGCAGATTAATGGAATGCAGTAACAATGATCACTTTTACCATAGTTTTCTACTTCTAGATTTTAACAGCCAGAACTGGCTGCTTTCATTCAGAGTCCTTAAGTAAAAAAATTCATTGCGTATCTGCCTTCATATCATTTTTCCTTGTTAGGGGTGCAAAATGAACAGCTGGATTACACCACTATAATATTTTCACTTGGGTTCAAAAAAAATCATCACCTATGCATGCTTCCAGCAAAGTATGCATAAGTGGCAGCTTTCTCTTAGACTTCTGTAGCATAAATAAATAGTAAAGAAAAAGCCTCGGATCTGTTTTGGAATAATTGCAGATTTAAGCATAAAATGATGTCTCTAGCTTGTCTGAGGGGAATTATCATATAAAGCATATTAGTATCGTATTCATTTGCCATAACTGAGAATGCTGTATTGCTTGAAACATGTATAATTTATAAATATAAAAGTAAAGAAATTAACATTACTTCTGTGCTAGTTACTGTAGGAAACAAAATTAATTAACCAACTCCCTCACCCCCAATGACCTTGGATGCCAAGGTTGCTAAGTCCACCATGACAGACAATATAATCTTCATTCTGGGAATGTCTACAAAGAACGAAAGCAGCCCCTCAAAGAAATTTAGGGGACACATTCTTCTTTTCAGTATTGTATATCCAAAATGTGAGAGATTTTTTTCAGATCTGCTCACCCCTATCTGAAGTTGTAGTTAATACAGTATATTCTTCTGTAATTTTACTTCTAAAGAAACTTTCTACTGGCAAAGTCACACGATATTCCCTATCTCTTAGGCACAGGTTTTATATTTTCTCCATTTACGCATTTTATTGTTTTAATCTGAAATGAAAGTTGCACAGTTGAAATATAAAGCAGCTTTTTTCCCTAAGCAGGGGAGAAATGAGATTGTAAATTTTGTTTAAGGAAAGCCAGAAAAACCAGACTCCTATTTCAACAGTATTAGCAGCTCTGCTTCCTACCAGCTAGTGTCTGGAAACCATCATTGCTCACCATACGGCTTACTAGCCTGCTATAAAATTACTGTTGAAGCAAACAATGTGAGACAAGAAAGGGATTTTCCCTCTGCACAACATAGAGACTATGTTTATCCTTCAGGCAATCAAACTACTAGATTTTTCCCTAAAATAAGTCCTAGGTATGAAAACATTCAGGAACACTGCAAATAAGATACCCTGTAATATTATGCCAATAGAAATATCTTTTTCGTAAAAGTCCATTTCAGAATACGCTAAAATTCTTACATGGTTTTGGTTAACACAGGTAAATCAAATCTTTGTGCATGTGGCCATCAGATTTTAAGGTGGTATTCACACATTCATTTCAGCCCAGGGAAGCATTATTTCAGGGCTATCACGTTTGACTCCTCCTAGATTACAACCAGGATGGGTTTAAGCAGAGTAAAGAAGTGGCCCTTATAAACTGGTACTCTAATGATCTCCTTCTTAGTAGCTCTTTTTCTTGAGTGACTTATTCATCAGGTGGCTGTGGGTATGATGATCTCAGACAGAATGGTGTAAACTAGAAAGCTTTTATCTAAAAAGTACAGCTGCAAGTAGCAAGTCTGAAAGCATTAGGTCCGACATACTTAGGAGTTGGGCTGTGCATTCACAGATTGTCTGGAGGCACCAAACTGCCTCTGTATAGCAAGCACTGCGAGTGTGACACATCAGACCTATTGCAAGTGCAATGTACAGCTGATACCCATGAGACATCTTTTAAGATACGCCAGTCTTACTGCGCATTGAGCAATTCATACCAAAGAAGTAGAGTTGTTCAAGACACATACAGTGACCATTTTCTGGGACTTCCAGATATCCACTAAGTCTGTGCCCAGAGCAGGAAGGCAGCAAGCCACAAAGAAACATAATCAGGATGCAAACAGATGTCTTGATTAATAAATATGCTGGAGAATTTTGCAGACTACCTGTGGATGACTTGCAAACAGCAGAAGAAATATACCATGAGCAAAGTGGAATGATTTGTTTTGCCTACATTTAATGCTGACCTGGGAGGTTTGCATGAGAATTTCAGCTCGCTAGTTTTAGTTTCCTTTATGGGCAGCAATGAAAGAGACAGATACTTCCATGGGACAATTCAGAACGACATTACGTTCCTGCCTTGAATCCCTTTGTAGAGGACTTGTCCATTTTCCTGAGGAATTAGGGAGACCGATCTCTTACTTAGGTAGTTAAATTAGATTGTAAATAAACACATATCGTTCAAATCATTCACTTAGCTATAATTAAGAGACCTTTTCAATATCCTGCTGCCGTGGTTACATAGGCTCTACACTACAATGTTGCATCAGGGATGCTATCCTTCTGCATTAGGAGAGACTGAGGTCTGCCTGCCTAATTATACCAAGCTCATGAGTGCAGTTTTAATGCTGGGAACATCTTGTGTGGCTAATTTGGGTGCGTTGCAGGGGGGTAAAGTTGACTGCCTTTTGCACCTCAGGTCAAAGGCTTTGATTGAAGGCTGCCATGCAAAAGACCTCAAATCTTGGACTGGCACTAACACTTTAGAGTCTGGACACAAGATGGAAAAGAATACAGGTAGCATAAATTTGCAGAGTTACTTTGATAATTTTGCTTGTGGTTTGAGTGCTGTGTACAGCTGCTAGTTATAAATTGAAGTTCACCAGTTAGTATGCCTGCTCAGGAACATATATATAATCAAATTGATAAGGGAAACTGTTGTCTCTGTATTCTTTTTAGCCTGGAAAGGAAAAAAAAATGATCCTAGTAGTGTTGACACTGTTAAGAACTGGTTTTGGCCATAACTAGCAATGTATTATGGACACAGCAGGGATTCTACATAAAACATTCATGCCACTAAATCAGTGCCGGATCGTTTGCTTTGAGTCAGTGTAATCTGAGACCACTAGAATTTTGATTTATTTGTCAAACTGCTTACTGTCATTTTTTTTAATTAGCTAAGAAGCTATGTTTTTCTTCTGTCTGAATGTGTTCCCATTCTATGTGAGACTGATGGCATTTTTTTGAGAGAGAACCCTAATTATAAAAAATCAGTGCTGCTTTACAGAAAGTGTGTTTTACTCTCAAAGGCTATTTTCTTACCCTTCAAGATAGTGACTTCACACCAAACTCGTGAAGTCTGACAAAATTACAAGCAAGAAGAGCATGTCTCCAAGAGAAATGTGAAAAGTTGTTTAAAGGGTGATTTATGACAGCAGTAGTATATTATATGCGGTTTTGCAAAGAATGTAATTAATGAACAAATTGAGCTTCCGTGGCTTTAACTATATTATGGCCTTTGAAAGAAATGAACGTTCATACATCTGAACCTACTAAATATGTTTTTATATAACTACACACAAAATATATTATGACTTTGCTATTTTCTCTTGCTTCCTCTCCATCATCTTAATGAGTGTCCTTTACTTGGCACCCAGCCTAGCGCTGTCACAAGGAGTTTGTGGAAAAGCGTGCCAATATCCAGTCCTTCCCACTGGAGACACTCTGCCACATGTTTAAGCATGACCTTCTCAAAAGATCAGAGAAAGTGGGTGGAATTTTTTCAGACCAATCACCATGGTATTTAGAGAGACTAAAATGTTGCATTTTAATGACACAATGCTGTCTGGCAGAAAAAAAATCTATGCCTCTGATTCCTTTGAGGGATTGTTCTGCAATCCTTCTAACAGTTCCCATGTGCATATGCAATCAGTAAGTTTAATTTATGACCCTTGTTGCTTTCTAAATGTTTAATTAAGTTAGTGCTTAGCACTGACTCATAAACCTATAAAAGCTGAAAGTGGTAAACTGATTATTCACTGCACCTGCCCTCCAAATATGTGTTAGTAATGAAAGCTGCTAATCAGCAGTCATGGTGCTAAAAGTTTGCTAGCCAAGCACTTGTAAAGTAAGGGCATACGCTGCAAGTAAAGGCATGGGAAAAGGAGGGGGATGCAGCAAAGAGCAAAATCAACACAAATCTCTTGCAAGAGAAAAGGACTTACATGTTTCCTTTGCCATCGTACACCCATCTAGTGCTGCCAAGTCCTTCATAGTCTGAAGCCCAATAATACAGGCATGCATTAATGTGCAAGATAAACAGCAAGTATCCAGTTGTTCGAATGACCCTATAAAAGTCAACAGATTCCTGTAAAACAACTTACATTTTTCCTTCCTTTTAATATGGAACCCACTGCTTTTTTGGATCGACAATGTTTATGTTAAGCATCCGCTAAGTAGTTCCCCACCTGTATTGATTCTGTGAAAAAAATAGCTGGCAGTTACCTGTATCTTACATTTGTCCAAGGTCAAATAAAGATCTTTCCTAAAATTTTTGACACAGGGTAATTTTTAAATTATGGTTCCCTGAGGACTTTATAATCCACTTCTTTAACTGGCTATGAATATTTACAGAAAGTTGAAGCTATATTAATAAGGCTAGAGGGTACAAATTAATGTGTTTGCCAAACTCTGTTCAAGATAGGCTCTAAACTTGTGAACCAAAGCTGAGAAATGTCTGAGGTCAGAAATGAACTGTTTTACAAGAGCTGTGCTAGGAAGCCTGCAGTAGATCTGCTAAATAGTATGATTTAGTGGCTACAGCAGGATTTATATCATTCCTAATCCCAGTTCTTATGCTCATGGCCAGTTCTTTGAAGAACACCAATGATGAACTACTTAAGCACCAAGCAGCTTTTTGTTTAATACAATAATGATCTCATTGTATATCCTCTGTTCAGTGCATGGGGATCAAAAGATCTTCTGGATTTAGCTCTCCATTCAAATATCCATACAGGCAAGGGATAAATAAGCAGGAAAAGTACAGGACTTGCCTAAACACAAGGAGGCTGGTATGTAATGAGTTCATCTGCTACAGCTAGAATTCAATCCAGTTTGCAGTACCTAGTAACTGAGTGCGTGGTTTTACGAAAATTTAATAAGATCTAACTAAGTTAGGTCTATAAACTAAGTTAATGGGAGATAGTATCTCTGTGGTTGCTTCTGTATTATGCACTCCTTTGCTGGTTCTTCAGGTGCCATTGCATGCCCTCCTTTCCCTCTTCATGCCATTGAGCAATCTACCTACCTGTACTCTTCTTCTTTAGGATGTTGACAAATGAATGCCACTTCTCTGTTTAAATGTTGGTGTGCTTCCAGGACAGCTCTGTTTAGGGTTGCAAGCTATTGAGAACAGCAAATAGCTGATGTGATCTGGTAATATTGCAATATTGACCATACTGGGTCTTGTGCACATGTCTGAATCCATGCAAGTGGACTCCTTGTGTGAGTCTGAGTGAGATCTGAGTAAAGGTTCTGGAAGCCTTTGCTACAATATATATTATATTTCTCTAGGCATATGTTGAATCTACCACAATGGGTAGATAAGATGTGGTAACTTTTGCCAGCTCTGCTTCTACAAACTCAAACTAATGTGTTTGAGAAGAGAACCCACCCAGGCACATACACTTGCTGTGTAGAAGTTTAGTTTGACATTATCCAGTTAATTGGTGCCTTAGCGCTCAAGTGGTAATCATATCAGGATCTCAGATCAAAACAACATTGCTACATTCAAATAAAATGCAGTAGTTTGTACAAACAGCCCTTCTTTTTTATATTTTTTAGCTCCCATTTGTACTCTTCTTCTGTATAACTACCTCTATTCTCCATTTTTCCTTTTTCTTTCCTTACCCTAATGCCTTCTGGTAAGCCAATTAAAAGATCTTTGCCATATAAATGTTTTTACCAATGAGTACCTCAAAAACTGGGAGTCAGTGTTTTCTGAAGTATGTTTTAAAACATTGTATCAGGGCATGGCATGACACACTTAATAGGTGGTTTTGCAAATACAAAATATAATATTTTGATAGCACAGTATGCAGGCATTTTTTTCCTACCACAAACCTTAGCAGTGCACTGATGGGAAAGCCTACAGATAATAAAATGTCAATACTGGTAACCCTATATATGCTGAGCAATATTGAATTCCATGTGCTCTACCATTGTTTTTCTGCACATGTTCAGCGGGATTTAAAATTGCATTTGAGTTATGAATAGCGTTCTATTTCACACATTTCAGGTTTCTGGCTTCTTAAGAGTATGGGGTAGAAAATGGATTCACTTTGTAATATTTATATTCTGCAATTTAATTCTGCAAGTGATTTAATATTGGAAAATGTAAGTGGGACTGTGACCAGGGAGCAAAGACACAAGCAGCAACACACAGTTGTGCCACTCAACCAATACCATGCTACAAAACTGTCTAACAAGGCAGAACATCTTTGTAGCGTAGCTGGCTCTGTCTTTCCAGCTACTTCGTACATTTTACAGGACCAGTGACATCTTGCCGTGTGTGTCTTAGCCTTTCTAAATGAGTACCTTCCCTGTTTTTTGACACGCACATCAACATCACATCCTTCAAAGTTAGGATAGTTTGAAGATACACACATCCCATTCTCAACCTGCCCTTTAAACAACCATTTCCCATACTTTTATATAGCGTGAAACTCTGTCCCTTGCAAAACTGCTTATTTGGGTGAAAATCGGTTTGCTAATTTGTTCCCATTTCCTTGAAATCCATATACACACAACATTATTGTTACATATGAACTAAATACTTGATTCAAAACCATCTATATTAAAAATCTATGTCTCCCAGTAATCACTGCAAGTATTATAGGAGATATAGAAAAGTCATTGAATTATGACTCCAAAGCAAAGGATGTAATATGGAAAATAATTAATTTAAAAAGTTCTCAACATTAGAAAAAGGTAAAAAAAATAAGCAAGATGATAGATGAAAACCCATTCTTTTTAATGAGTTTAGAAACTGGAGAAGATAGGGAGGCAGTGATTCAGAAACTGACAAGAAATTTCTTCATCTTGTAGAAATTCAGAGAAGCCTTCTCTTGTACCAACAAGAACTTAAAAAAAGAAAGAAAAAACCCCCAAACTACAAAAGACTCTTCAATAAGTTAAAGGAGAGGGCAACAAAAGAATAAGCTTTGTGGAGGTCAGGACCTCAAAAATACCTTAGCAGAACTTTCAAACTTCTAAGTTTTGTTTTGTTTCACAGGTATGTGAAAACACGAAAGAGATGATGTTTCAACCTCCTTTTCAAATTTAACTAGTTTCTAAATCTCATAAAATACCTCATTAGCAATGTATAAATACCAAGTCTACCATTTAAGTGCAATAATCTCTGAAATAGAATAAGATGGTAAACAACAGATTCTTATTTCTGCAGCAGCAGCACACAGGTACAATACATGCCCCAAAACCAGGACAGGGAAAAAAACATCTGTTGGTGTAGGAATTGCACAAGATAAACTAGGGCTGATGACATTGACAGTAGATGACAATAATGGTGACACAGTAGATGGGTTCACTGGGTCTTAGTAGCATCACTGACAGCTTGAGGGGCCTACGAAACTTGCCATAACCATGCCCATGGGCGGCTTGAGTTGGATCCAAAATTCTTCCTGTCAACGCAGAAGGTGAGAACATAGTGCAGTGGACAACAGTTACAATCACTATTTGAGATCTGTGCTGAATTGATTCTCATTCCAAGCTTAGTCAGTGCAGTGGAGGATTAAGTTTCTGTATGTGCCAGGTTCATGGTGAGAGCATATTTGAAGAAAAATGTTGACACAGGCTCAAGCTCATAACTCTTATTAAGTACAAATAAACAGCTACTGAGGATTTGGCACTGCTATTAGCAACCTAAAGAAACTGTTCTTTAGCTCTTTCACTAAAGAAACTTCTTTCTGATACTTCTGAGCAGTTAAATTTTGGCAGGGGCCTCAGTTCGGTGAACATTTTGCCTGAACCAGGCCAGCTGAACTGAGCTAGATTTCATACGTGAGTGAAGCTTTACATTTATTATTTTAATGATTACAATACAGATATATTAAAAAATCTTAAATTGAACAGTTAAAGATGTATCATATTCCGTCCAGTGCTTCACTGACAACTCATGAAATCAAAAGAAATGCATTCTGTGCCAAGTTTTGCATGCTACAAGAGTTTAATAAGCACATACCTGTAGATGTATGCTTTGTCCAGAATAGCTTCCAAACGATCATTAAACTCAAAGAATGTGTTATGCTGAATGGAAAACAAATGAAAGTAATCCAATCACTATTCTTCACTACAGGTCTTTTTATAACAGTACTGACATTAGTTCACCTAGACATTTTGGAAATAATGGATTTTTCAGTAGTCTGGCTTTCTTTAAACATTTAACT
Organism: Gymnogyps californianus; assembly: GCF_018139145.2. Taxonomy (NCBI): domain Eukaryota; kingdom Metazoa; phylum Chordata; class Aves; order Accipitriformes; family Cathartidae; genus Gymnogyps; species Gymnogyps californianus. The sequence goes on along the minus strand of NC_059472.1, from coordinate 29,220,029 downwards.
AAAAGGTGAACTGCAAAGCAAAGATGAAAATGGAGTTAAATGTTGTTTTGGGTGTTGAGTGTCCCATTAATCTGATTATAGAAATAACCTTGCTCTTTAGGTCAGACTGCTGCAGATGAATGACTTCTACTTCCTGAAACATATACAATTGCTTGGGCAGCTTTATCAGAGAGAATTACATGTATAAAAATCCCTTTTTTCTCATTCTGAAATTCCAATAATGCTCCAGTAAGTGATCATATGTATCAACAAACACATACTAGAAGATACCATGTAGTATCAATTGCTGCTGTATCGAAATCTTCCTGTTAATTATTTGTAGTTTACCTTTACTGATAGCCCTTAATATTCGCATGTAGCTTTTTTCTTTGTTTTTGTTCAGTACACATCTGTTTGCCTAATACGAGGAACAATCTTTCATATTGTTTTGGTTCTGATTTATGGAATTTTGAAGTTTTATTGAAAACTTGGGTGTGAAGAGCATCCTCATTTTATTCTCAGAGTTCTTGTGTCTCCCCTCAATTTTAAATGAAAGCCAATTCTTTGTCAATATATTGATTGTGTGAAGGGGAATGTATTTAGCCACAGAGTGGCCTGCTAGGTACCATGAAATGCAAGGAGAGGGCTGTCGTCTAATCCTTTCTCAGCCCCTTCATTGCACAACTCCAGATGTCTTTGGACTTGATAACAAAAGTGTGTTTATGCTTGTTAAATATGCTGTGTATAGTTTAAGTTGTCCTTAAAATTCCCTCCTTTGCCTTTAAACATCTGACATTACCAACAGAAGGGGACAATACATTGGCATTAATTAGTGATTAAGATTAAAAAACTTAAATTAGTTTTTTTTTGATCTTTGAAAACTAAACAGGTAATTTAAGATTAATCTAATTTAAATAATGGAAACAAACCAGCCTTAATCACAAAGCACCTTTTGAAAGTAGGAAATAATAAAGACAGAAGAAAAATAAGAGAATAAGGGCTTCATTTCACTAGGCTATATCTTGTATTTTTTGTTGGTTTGTTTACTGATGTTGTAACTTATCCTGGAGATATTTTCCAATTTCTAAATTTCATATCCCTAAATCTTATAAACAACTTCCCATTGGGTTGTAAAAACATTTATGTGTGGTTAGCCATCCATCACTAACACAGATCTTACCTTTAGCATCCTATTTGCTCTAAATGCTGGGTTAAATCCAAAGAAGAAGTATAAAACTTCAAATGGCAATACCGATATCACATCAAGCTGTTGAAGAGCAGAGGGGTCAATTTAAACTTCACAATAATCATAATGCATTTACTTGCTCTCAAAAACCGACTTAGATTGAATCATGATTGAGTATAATATTTGAACAGTCAGCATGATAAGCCTGTAACTTCCCAAGTACTGGCAGGAAAGATTATCTCTTTGAAAACACCAACAGCTTTGCTCTGCCCTCCTTTTAAGTGCCCCCTACCTGAGATTTTAGTCTGTTTCATGGGGATTATTAACAGTATCTCAGATATTTGAGTGGAGGTGGGGAGAGCACTCCACAAGCACTTCTTAGAAGTCCCACAGCTTTTAAAACCACGCTGCCTAAAGCAATCTGGGGGAGCACGATGAATTAGACTCCTTGCTTGCAACCTGCAGAAACCATGGGTTCCAAACAACAAATTCATCATAGGATGATAGGTTTGGTTGTTGTTTTTTTTTTTTAAATAGATATTGTCTTTTGTTATATTTAGATGCTGCTTCTTCCCATATCACTAAGATTTTCAACATCTCCCTGCAGTCCATCAACTGTGTGATTACTCTTCTTATCTGCCTACTTTATTCTTTCCAGGAATTCTGTGGAGAGAAGGAAAGCTGTGGCAAACTTGACTTTGCCTTTTTAAAGATCCTGTGATGCCTTGCTCTGTTGCTGATATCATTTTGGAACAAAAGAGGGATGTGGAACTGTAGGCTTCATCTCACTGTAATCAGAAATGCCTTTGCTCTGAGAGATGCAACTCACATTGGCAGCAACCAGCCTGCAGCACTGACCTTTTATTCCATGCAAGTAAAATGCAGTTAATACCTGAACTCTGAGAAAAAAGAAAACCAAACCAAAAAATTGATTGAGGAAAAACAGCCTTTTATGGCCTCTCTTCTCCCTCTCTCAGACACATGTCTAAGAGGAGGCAAAATTTAGTCAGAAGTGCTTTAATATCAGTAACTGTTAATTAGTACTTAATCATATGACAAATTCCCAGATTATATCTATATCTTGCATGTGGTGAGAACACTCAACTATCATTAGTTTCTGCAGAAATCAAGAGCACTAAACATACTGCAAGTGTGAACTTAAAATAAAACCATACGTATCCACTTAGTTCTCTTGCTGTAGGTTTGACACTGTATGCTGAGTGTTTGACACTCACTTGCCTGTATAGTGTATATCCTGCACTTTTGGATAGCTTAACCTCAAGTATATAAGTAGTGATACCACAGTCACAGATAAATTTAACTCTGAAACAAGGCAGGTGCAAAAGTACTTACAGAACAGGAGGGGGCAAAACCTGAGATTTCAGAGATGTGGGCTCAGTGTCACAGAGCTTTATGTGTATCAGGAATTCAATAGACTACCTATCCTCTGTTGGCAAAACCAATATTTAGGAAAAAAAATGAACAATTTTCCTAAATCAAATGCATCTTTGTTTTTACAAAGTGCAATGAGCATCAAAAATCTTAGTTTGAATTTTTGTTACTTGTGTGAGTGATGACCTATTCAGTACCACGAAGTACTTCATCAGAGTTCACCAAATAGAGTTATCATCTAACTTCAAGACTTTTTATTTTGTTTAATGAATCTCTGGCAAACTGTGCTATTGTCTTTCAGTGTGTGCGGGGATGACCTCACACAAATTCATTAAAACAGAGAATTTTACTAATTCTATTTTATTAATTTTTTATTATTTGGAATTAATATTTATAATTGCATTTATAATTATTCTGTTTTACAGTTAAACACTGTTTATGAAGATGGCAATCTTCAGCTGGTGAGCACTGACATGCCATCAAGCCAATGCTTTCTGGTGATGTTCTTAAAACAACAGTGATTTTCAGTGAATGAAAAAAAACCTGTGAAATCCTACTGTCAGAACTTACGTATTTGCATCAGTAACACAAGGGCTGCTTACCCGAAACTTCATAGAGCTGTGGTAGAATTTCTTCATTTCCACTCTGTCTGACTACAGTGATAATGAAAGGAGAAAAAGGCACAGTCAAAAACAGAATGTCAAGAATGAGCCTCTGCTACTCGACAATAATAATAATTCTCTTCTGATAGTAGGGATGATGACAGTTATATTAATGATGGTCTAAAAGTATGAGTGGAGAAATATCTGTAGGAAGAAGTAATACTTTTATTAGACCAGTTTACATTAGACCAGATTTTATTAGACCTGCTTGAAAAAATCAGGTTTGGGGTTTGTCTGATTTTTTCCAAGTCTGGCTGTTGGTCTAGCAAAGTATGTTACATTTTTCCCACAAATCTTCCCTCTCAAGACATCTGTACCAGCTGGTGCTTGACCCAAACCCCTTCAATTTCAGGGCCAAAAACTCCATTTGACTTCAGTGGTTCCAAGAAAAATGCAAAGAACGTTTCTGATGGTGCTGTACAAAATTAGCTCTTTGCAAGCGAGCATTAACATGCTAGCATTATTAGCATTATAATAATCAACATTGCATTCATTAGTAATGATTAGCTATTTATTTTTAAATTGCTCTCCATGGGAACTGATGCTAATACCTTAATAAGAAAGGGTAATCACAAGTATCTAAAGAAATGTATCTATTATTATACCTTCTGTATTTATACCAGGGACACTTTAAAAATAGCTTTAAAATCATAAGGATATTTCCGTGCCAACTTTTCTCTATTATCAGTTTAAGCATTAAACTAAATGCAGGAGATCAGGCAGCAGATGATCTCTTCATGTGCTAAAGTCTATGAATTGTACAAACAGCTTCAAGGGAAATACAAGGTAAGCTTCCTACGTTAGAGTTTTAACCTTGTTCATAATACTTAAGTTTCATAGGATTTAGGCAAGATTGCCAGTAACTGAATGTCTTGGCATGGAAAAATACACTACACTGCACTGCATTTAATATCTATCCAAACTGTATTTGCACAGTTTTATCTGAGATTCCTCTGTAAAGGTATCAGTAATATCTTGTACACACAATGTGTAAAATTTTATATGAAAGCACTGAACTAAAGCTAGTTCCAAATTACATTTGAGGATATATAATTTTTAATTTTCTGTCTGTTGGGCACAGTAGTGTCACACTGAACTTATCTAAACTAATTTTTTTCTGCATTAGGTTTTCTTCTATAAGAAGTTAAAGAATCAAAAGTAAGGAAGATTTTAAAGAAAAGATAATTTTCTAGATGCCCTTTTGATATGTTAAGGGCAAGCTTTTACCTTTTTTCAGATACTTGCTTAGAGTTTTATTTTGCATTTTTCTATAAAAAGATAACACAAAAATATTACCAAGAAGCAAAATTGAATGTACATATTTTCCCAAAATAAAATATCTAAAATAAATTATTTTCAAAGCGTGCTGAAATTACAGGGATTTGCTCTGATTTTGGAAAAAACCCCCACAATCTCACAATCTGTAACGAAACACTCATATCCTGTCCCGCCCTAGCAGAATATGCACTGTCTTCAACTATGATTCTTGCACAAGGTGAACAGAAAGTTGCAAGTTTCACACAAACATACAAACATATGCATACATGTATGAGTACGTAGTCATATAATCACTGATTCCAGTGAAGCTGGACCAGTTTACTCCTGGTAAGAAAGAGCTTTATGCCTGTTCTGACTGCTCTCATCTGTTACTTTCAAATCTGCTTTTTCTTTTTTTTTAACAATGTAGACAATGGATATGTTTCCTTCTTCCAAAACAGGATAATGGAAGGTCAGTGAAGAAAAACGTAGGTATCCTTTGATAAATAAAAAAGTTACATAGATTTGACATAACAAGAAAAATGTGTCAGATTAGAGGGAATTTCTATAATGTACTTTAACACACAACTACTACCTGTGGAAATCCCACTTCCAATACTTACTATTATATCTCCACCTTTTAAAAATTGCACTCGGGGCTGGAAAATCAGTAAGTCACACAGGTAGCAGATATCACAAATGATGTCTATGGTAAACCAATATATTGTATTACTTGGGGTTTGAAATGGGAACACAAAGCGAAGGGGAATAAACCAGCAATTCCAGTTATAGGCAACTGTCACAAGCATGAGCCATGCTACGTAACGGCGATCTGAAAGAAAAAACATTGAATTTACAGGCATGAACTTAGAATCTTTTCTCATTTCTTTAGATACATTTATTCTGCTGCAGTCTCTGGGAATGTTTCTGCCCAGAGCAACCTAGCATTCTCCCTTTTTCAATGGCACAGGCTGCTAAAGTTATATAGGTTGGAACTAGGAGTCAAACAAAGAATTTGCAAAAGGGAAAAAAGATGAGTTTATGAGAGCATATAGAATTTAATGCATCTGAAGAAACTCGGTAGATTTTGCATGCTGCTGGTGTATAACTGACAAAAGAATTATTTGGCCCTAATGAATGGGACAAATTCTAGATCAAGAATCAGAAGACTTGGGTTTTAATTGTGGTTGGTTTGCATACCAGCTTTGTGCATACCATCTTTACAACTGCTGCCACTTTTTATGTCTTTTCCCTATTTGGAATAAATGTTCTTTAGGGCAGGATCTATGCGTCCATCTGAGTTGCAAACTGGAATGTGGATCTTATGGTGGCTCACAGGTACTATGTAATACTAGGTCACTTCAATATGCCTTTACCCCATTCTATTGCGTAGCTTTTAATTTACCTGTGTATGAGTCTATGCTGTCTGGTAGCTGCAGATACTGCATGTATTTTTTCAGTGGAGGTTTTTTGAATTTACAGCACAGCATATCGCAGTAATGATCCTCCTCTGGCTTTGCTTCTGCGTCCTCTTTCTTTTCTTCTTTTTTTTCTTCTTTTGGTGGGGGCGGAGGCTTCTTCTTTGATGGTGCTAGCCGCATAGAGTGCCGCAAAGGGTGAGATTTTAACAATGGCTCAATTACTACACCCCGTTTTAACATGTACAAGAGCCTCATCATGTTAAAAACTCTTCTAAAAACACTTGGCAGTGACTAAAGCTACAATTCATTATAATACTGAATGCATTAGAAAACAGATTGGAGAATAAGATCACCACTGATATAATCATGTACATCTGCTATCAAGAACAGGGCACTTCATGTTACAGCATGCAATATATATATTACTGTATTTCCTTGGGCAGTGCCCACAACTCATTCCGTAAGAGACTGACAAGAAATAAGGTAGTTCATAATTCAGCATTCATTAATGCAACCAGGCATTTCTCTTTACACGACTGTTGCAAATAATGCATGCAGTTAAGATGGAGATAAGAAAAGACATCTGTGCCATGGGCTGATCTCTCCCCTCTCCTGAGACCTGATACACAAGATGCAGCAGGTGAAACTAATGGGAAGCCTATGGTTTTGTGTATTTCTAGGCTTACAAAAGCCTTGTGGCACTCCTTTGAGCCCATTTCTTCCATCTTTGGTCTGGATAATTTTGGCCACACATTTGTCCCATTAATTGTGGTGGCTTTACCTTTGAGTAGGATACACAGTCTTAGCAGTAAACTGGCAAACTGGATCTATAATGATTTAGGAAATAAATGATTGTAAGTTCTACAAAGAGAACAAAAGAGGTAAATGAGCAAATAAATAATTAAAAAAACAAAGGAATTCCTTTATCAGCTAGTATAGTTTATAATACCTCAGGCACTGTTTTTGCAGATTATTAAAAAACAGGTAAGCAATAAACAGCTTCTAAAGAATTTCAGAATATAAAATCACCACACTCAATTCTTTGTGAAAAGGAAAGAAAAAAAAGTCAAACTTTCCTCTGAAGAGGAAAAACATAGTATTTGTTTTATGTTTCATATTTTGTCAAAAGTCAATGTTTAATTAATTTCAGATGAGTTTGCTCTATTTGAAGCATGTACTTAAGAGTCCTCAGTGTGTCTGGAAGATTGCTGCCATGGCTAAAATTTTATTTACTTTTACACAGCAGATCTAATCTCAGAGTGACTAATACCTATTCATAAGATATATATGTTTCTTCATATATTTCAGATTTGTCCCCACGAATAAACATATCTGGGAGCTATTTTAAAATATAGAAAACTGCTTGACAGGGATGATTCTAGACATTGCCCTAGGTTTTTTCCCCAAATTCTTCAGTGATGGGGTTCAAGGGAGCTCATACCTAAGCACCTGGCTTACAGTAGCTAATATGGATAAATTGACTTCAGTGGGCACAAACTGATCCATTTCAGTGGGTAAACACGATATACTTACTTGAAAATTTTATCACAGTATTTTCTGTTCCTACAAAATAATTTTCATCTTTAAACTCAACAAATACACAGCTATTTCTAGAGTCACTTACAAGCTGTAGGACTGCCTTCAGGGGAGGACAGCACTGGGTCTTTCAGCTTTTCCTTATAGACTGTTGTCCTTTCCCGCATTTTTCTGACAATCTCTTGAAGCTGGACATCGGCATACTCATTTGTTTGGAAATCTGAAGGTGTTGGCTTCTGTGTGCTAATTAAAACAAAAGCAAAAATGCATAATATACTGGAAAGCAATGGAAGGAAACAGTGCTAATTCTACTTCTGAGCAGAAGTCAGACATTAAGATTGGATGTTTATTGGCCACCGTGCTTATTCGCATCACTTAATTCACAGTAAGTGGACACCTAAGTTAACTGCTCTTGCTTCCTTCTTATGCCAGCAGCAGTATACACGGTATTTCAAACAGAGGAGGTCAGGGTACCCTGTGCTCTGTATAGCCTACTACACTAATGACTTCCTGCTGCTGCTTTTCACCAAGTTCTACTGTGGCTATGTAAGGCCTAGAGCTTATCCTATGTATTCACCAAGATACAAGGTATGCTCTTCCCATCTGTGCATAAAAATGTGCTCGTTATTATACAGTAATATCCTAATGGTGACAGGGCATAACTGAGTTAAAGACTGATGTGCAGGTGGGGGAGGAGAGGCTATGCTTACTTTATGCTTCCTAACATTGGGAAAATTGATTTTACCTAGGTTTTGTTATGGGCACTAGCTAATACGAGGTAAAAAGTGCATCTGTTTTAATAAGTGGAAACAAAACACTGGTGTTCTTGCTGAAGTTTCTTCTGTTTCCACTCAGAGTTTACTCAGGATCATAGTAACACTGAGCTGATATTCCAGCACTTACATTTCTTCAAACCTGAGGACCGTTGATTTTCAAACACCTGCAAACTCACATTCTGCACTGAAACTAATGTTTTTAATAGGATCTATGCATGCTGTGCAGTCAATTAGAAAATCTAGGTGAGAATGATTCTTGATCAACTCTTTTGGGCTTATTTGTACTTGAAATTTCATCGTCAGTTACTTGTTACTGTCTGATTATGCAAACTGGGGCTGCTTTGGAGTGCCACCCAGCTGGCAGCTGGGCCATGCATTTGGACTTCTGTATCCTAGACTCAAGACTTCTCAGCTGCTGTCACACACCGGTGTCGGAGCTGGCTGGAAATGGCTGTGACCGGCACAGGGCAGCTCAAGGCCTCTCCCACACAGGTCACAACTGCCGCCCCTGTACCAAAACCCTGCCAGCTATGCCCAATACTGGGAGTACAGCAGAGAATTGTTCGTTCTTTCTTAACAGTTTTTCAGCTCTGTCCCAAATACCATGGGGATGTAGATGTTACAGCAAGAGAAGAGGCAGACCAACAGTGAAGCATGCCTGAAATTTCCAGATTCTGGAGAAAACCTTCCCAAAGGTGAGTAGAGGGAAAATAGTGTGACAGCACCTTGGGTAGGGAAGAAATGAAAAACACTGCAAAGTGATCTTTTTTATTCAAACACCATGTCTCCTCAAGACCTAAACCTACTTTGAAGTTCCTAGCAGAAGGAGCTGTAACTAAAAAAGAGAGTGTCAGAGTGGGATGCGTGTAGCTTTTTGAGAAGCACAGTTTTCTGGAGACACAACACATATCATGGTGCCCAAGCAAGTATAATTTAAGGATGTGAAAATCCTTCAGCAATAAAACCATTGGATAAAATGGAGATAAGCTGATAAAAGCAGAAGAAGCAGAAGTCTGGAAGTATGTGCTTATCATTCCTCTAATTTAAGTCTTCTGTAGTGTCTGTTTCTTAAAACTCCCCAGACAGGAGATTAATCAAACAGTTCTGATATACTTTGTAATCTCATCACAGTTTCTTTTGTGTCACATATTCCCTTTGCTCAGGCCATCTGCAGTGTAATGAAACCCTTTCTTGTTTTGAGCTAACGTGTCACAATTAGTTTTTCAGCTTCTATGCAAAGAATTTCAACTAATTCTTACTCTTTGCTGTTGCTGTATTTGCTCAGGGCATTAGCTATCTTATAGTAAAATACACTTATCACAAGTGTCATGCCAAAGGCCCCCTCTATCTGCTTTCTAGGGATAAGCTATAAATTGCATGGGATTTTCTTGTTATTTCACAGCCTTTCCAATAAAAGTTAAATTTTGGTGCTTTATCATTGCAATATAGCCCAAAGGAACCATGTTGTTATTTGGTACTGATTAGGAACTATGTGAATTTGTTTAAAGTTATTTGCCCCACAGTTGATGAGAAATTGATTTTCCTTGCCCTGCTTCTCATTTGGTTTGCATTATCTCCTCCTCTATTATTTTCTAGTAACGAAATGCTTAGTTTAAATTTTCTCTGGTTAATACAGATGGAAGAGGCTGCATATTGGACACAGCTAATTTGAAGATGTGTATTGTACACGTGCGTTGTGTAGAGGTGTACTTTAAATTATCTTGGCTAATAAAGCCCATTCAAACTTGACTAAATCACTTGTAATAAACTTGGCTCCATCTCTTGCATTGGGTGGTGCTAGGATTTGTCTCTAAGCTGATATGTTATTCTTTAAGCAAATTTATCTCTGACCTTTGTGCAATATGTTACAGTAGGCCTAGGTCTATATTACTTACTACACCACATAGTCCTTTACAGAGCGGAAGTGTTTATTCCCTGCAGAAGTAATAATTTCACATGGCCTAGGAAATGAAAAAGTCAGGACCACAACTCATGTACTATGCACACAGTTTTGTTATTCCCTCAAACGTATTTTGTTTAACAATAGCAACATATGTAACAATAGAATTATAATAATAATGCAGTTTTCTTATGTTTTTAATTTGTAGGTTTTATCTTTTTAACTTGTAGGTTTAAACTTGTTTGTTTAGTGAATAAAATTACAGTGCCTTAATTCTGCCCATGCCAAGAGAAAACATTTAGACACCTATAGCATTGTGGAAGAAAACAGCCTTGAAAGAACAGGCTATGGAAATACTGTGTTGAGTGTGCTAATGTATGTAACATCTGTTAAGTACTGTGGCTTGGAAGTTTTCTGTGTTAAGTGTTCAAACAAAACAGAGATCAAGAAATGCAATAGGTTTTTTCAGAATAAATCAAGTTTACTCTTTTCTAAGTTGCAATCTAGAGTTTAATTCTTTCTTGCTTTTTGGCTGTGAACACCAAATACCTGACTTCAATTCCATCTCTTATCTACCAGGTAACCCCCGAGAAAATGTATTTCATAAATGTATGCTGCTGCCTGAAAAAATTCCATACCACTTTTTGCTGATTTCAGTTATAACCCTTCTTTTTGCAGCACTTAAGAAACTTTCTCCTGTCCACTTGGAAATAAAATTCTTGATCTTGCAATAGAACTTTTAATGCTTTTATTGAGCACTGACATTATGATTTATGATCGTATTTACAACCTGTGTCTTGAAAAAATAATTTGTTGTCTTGAATAAATTATGGGGAATATTTAATTCAAATAATCAATTTTCAGAAGGCTATGACAATGCATAGCTATACAAATGTCCACAAAATGTGACGTTATAGCTGAGAAAGATTTCGGTGAGACAGAAAAATGTAGTTCTAGGCATCATGAAAGGTATTGATCCAAAAACACATCCTCAATTTGTGCTGACAATCCCAGTGTGGGTAATGCTACAGAAACCAGAACCCTTTATCTGTCCCCAGTTCCAAGTCTAAGCTCACACATCCTAAATGACTAGGAAACCTAATGTTTCTCTGTAACAGAAAAAAATATGTTAATCATCTGCTTGGTACAGGAACAGGGGTATTCCAAAAAGCTAACTTTAGCTATTCTGATTATGCTCCCTTTATAGTCAATAGAAGGCTTCTCTGAGGAGAGATTCAGAATGACTAAGATGATAGGTTTCTGCTCTGAATTGCCTGCGAAAGGAGCCTATCCTTCTCCTTTACCTGCACAGGAAGCTGATGGAGTTTTAGGAGTGGGCTTTAGTATTTTCTTTAATGACGTCGGTACAAAATGTAGTAGTGTGCTAATGATGTTTGACAGGACATTGGATTTGGAAGATTAAAAAGTAGGACTGATTCCTATACAGGAAAAATTGAATTATTTAGACTGAGTAATAGAAATGAGAACAAATCTAATGCTACATAAATGCAGACATGCATTTAGAAATAAACTCTAAGAATTTCTTTTGTAAATGGTGGGATCATCAATTGCAGATGACAAAAGGATAAATATCCAAGTCTTTTAATCAACAGCAGGGTGCCTATGAGCCATACTGTAATCTGGTTATGAAAACCATTGGTGCAAATGTAACCCTAGAATGCATCTGACATATTCCCAGTGAAGGAAACATTAATATTGGTATATAAGCCAATGGTGAGAATTATTCTGACCAGCTATACTCAAAAAGTGAATTCACGTATGAAACTCACATATAAAGTCTCTTAGAATGATCAAGGCTACTGGGAACATGGCTTTAAAAAGAACAGCAAAACAGATTGAGAGGCAATAGGATTGTTGTCTATAAATTCAAATTTTGGTGGACAACTATGTAGGGAAAAGAGGTATTTGAGCTGAGGAACAGTATTGCAATAAGAATAAATGTGAATAGAAACACCATGAATTAGTATGAGTTAAAGGTCTGAAGAAAGTTTCTCAGCCTTTAAAGATGCGGATTCTAGACAGCCTTCTAATATGATTCCTGAGAATGTAAGAGAATGTATGCAGCATGACAGGAAATCCTTTTCAGCAAACAAACTTGACATATATAAAGGTTTGGAAAGTGAATGAGTGACTTGTATAGATACCACTGAGTCCACTACTACCAAAAATCTCAACATCTGAAGTGCTAAGAAAAAGTGAGTTTCTAAGATAAATATATTATCTTACAGTCTTGAAACAAACTATTGACACGTTAGATTCCATGGAATTTCAAAAAGCTCTTAATTAAATTTTAATTTTCATTAGCAGTCTTGAAACAAGTATCTTCCTCTGCCCCATCATCTCTTCTTTTAAGAGGGAAAGTCTTTGAGAAAGACCCATCTTTAGTGATCCAGAAGATTATGTCTTTCTCTATTTGCTGCATGTTTTGAATTACTGGCAGTATATTAATGTTTCTTTGCAATAAAAAAGAATAAAATACATTTTTATTTTCATTCTATTTTACAGTTGAGTTATTCTTCACAATGCAATTTCAATTTAAACTGATGTTACTTTTGTCCTACTATCTATTTTCTTACATATTTCATTAATTTAAACATAGTGATATAATAATATTTAGGTTGGTTTTGGTTATATATAGAAGCAAGAATAGGCCATAAGCATTAATAAGCTTCATGTGGACACCATATAAATAAAACTTTCAATTGGAATTAATGACTTTCCCTTCGTTCAGAGTCTTTGTTCAGAAATTATGCTCATTTGGGCCCTAAGCAAGTGTTCTTGAAATAAAATGCAGAGATCATCCATTTCCCAGATCTTATGTTGTATTCATACAGCAAAATGGATATAGAAGCAACAATGTTCAAGGAAGGCACTATCTTTCAGACTTATCTACTGGCATTGGACTCAGAACAGACTTGATGCAGTGGAGACTGAAATCTAATCATCTAGGCTGTACGAGATTCCTCCTGTTTAGTTCAAAGGTTTGTCACAGCAGCTTCTTTGACAATCCTCCTAGTTATTCAATCACAACAGGCTGTGAATCCTCTAATCTTCTTTACAGTACTCTCTAAGGAGAAGTCTGTCTCAATGCTGAACACATGGAACTCTCACTGAGGTACCAGATTAAAATGTGAATAAGATTTTATTTTAATTAGTAATTTTGCAGTATGAACTATGCAAAAGAAAGTAGTATGAATGTTGAAAGCATCAATTAACTTTGAAAAAATCACTTTCTTTAATGTCACTGGTGATATAAAGTTGTTTAATTGCACTGGGTGTTTACTATGATGTAAAAAATAAGGGCAGCATCATTTCTGACACTAATTGCTTTAGAACAAAAGTATAATATTCTAAGAAAGAACCATATGATAATAAGTGAGGCAGTCTTGCCTCACTTATTTCCTTATCTGGTGCTGTTGTGTCACTGGGGCTTTCTTATCTGTAAGTGATTAAATCTGTCTGGGGCATCTGCCTCTTATCAGGAATTTTTAAAGATATTTCTTATCATATACACATAACATCTGTTACATTCAAACACATTTAAATGCAAAACTCATAACTTATTTACATAATCGTATGATAATTTATGGCTAAGAAAAAAATGTCTTAATCAGAGTATGATCCAGTGCTGTAGAGAGTGCATGAGCACAGCACAAATCCTTCTTCAAACTTTCTGTTCTTCAGTTTTTATCAATATGCAGGGAATAAAAAGCTAAAATGAAAACACTATAATATTTCCCAGTGAATTTTAAAAAAAGTTGCAATAAAATGTCTCAAATTTGAAAAACTTAATTTTCAGTAGATGCTTTCATTTCTCATCTGTTTTCATACAGATCCTAAAAACATCATAGGACTGCAGAGAACTTTGAGACATCCTGTAATCCTAGTCCCCACAGTTCAAAGCAGGATGAAGTATACCTGTGCCATTCCTGACAGATTCTTGTCTAACCTGTTCTTAAGTGTGTCTAGTGATGGCTATTCCATAATCTTCCTAAAGAATTTATTCTCGTGCTTCACTAGCCTCATTGTACGAATTTTTCTCAACATAAATCTCTTTTGGTACAATTTGTCCTATCCACTGTGAACGTGGGATAAAATGTATAGTCCCTTCTCTTCTATCTTACTTTTTGGCCATTTGAACATTTTCATTTTCTATTACTGTTTTTTTGCAAAGGAAAAAGATTTGGGAAAAGGGTAGTAATTGTATGATGACTAAGAATATTAGTTAATTTTCTAATTTTCAGTGCACAGAGGTGTGAGTACCTGAATAAGAATCTTTTAGCTGATATACGCTTCAGGAAGCTTTAATTCAACTAGCAGGGGTAAAAATAAAAGAGAAAGAAGTGGTGGCATAGATTCAGCTTGCGTGGCAACTAAAGTTGCTCCACTATTGGGAACCCTGGCAGACTTGCACAATATACTGAACTTCATGCCATGTACTGTTGTTGCCTATGCTAATTATATAAAATTAGCTTGGTGCAACCAACTTTGTTGCAATTCTACCTTCGTTAGTGGTAAAGTGCTATACAGCCACCTGTGTAGGAACTCATTTCATGTAGCTTTCCCAGTATCACAAAGAAACTTGGTGAGAGAGGGAAAGAACCCATTCCTCTGAGATGACTTCCAATTACTGCTATCTAAGACCATCCTTTCCCCTTCTGCAGGCTGCTGCCGCATTCTTTTCCAAATTCAGCAACAAAGTAGGCATGCTCCCTGCGGACAACAGATCATCACACGTCTCCTCCCGAGTATCATTTATCCAGGGCACCGAATAAGACTGGGCTGCCAGACCCCTTTGACTTCTCATGTGATCTTCATATCTCTGCCTGTCACTGTTCCTCTGTTGTACTGCACAGCATGGGATGTTTTCATCTTAAATAGCTAATATTTGGAAAGTGAGTAAATAACTGGAGACACAGTGTTTTAATAAAAAGTGTTGGACAAGATTAATTACAGGCATGAATACTTACACTTGTCATGAAGTAATAATCAGTTTTCCTTTACTAAATCATAATAAGCATTATGCCTTAGATTTAGATGTTTCTTAGATTTATCAAGAAAGACCCTGATGTATTTGCAAATGTTTGATATAAATGTAATTTAAATATAAATGCAATTTAAATATAAATGTTTTATATTACACACACTAGTGTGCCTGTCACAATGCTCATTGCTTTTCTTTTTTCCCCGCAATTGACTCAACAGATAATAGCAGAGATAATATTTTTAATGAATTATCATTTCTTCCTTCACAAAAAAAGATATCTTCTTACTTTGAAAAATGTTAGGTCAATGGAGGATTTACACAAAATGCTTTTAATTAAAGAAATAAATCAGTGGCAAAGTATGACAAACTATACCCTTGTTTTCTTACATACTCTAAAAAAAGAATTTCTCCCATTTATACAGTCAGAAATAGATATATATGAATATTATGAATATATAATTTAAAATAATGCAAGGAAAGAAAAAAAATAAACAGCATTTCTGTCTGTATAATGACATTCCTGTCCCTTTATTTGCTTCATTTAGTCTTCAAGGAAATCGCTACCTTTTTAACTTCAGGCTACCTACTTGATTGTCGTGCAGAGTGAATGGCATTAAAAAGCATGGGTAACTGCATCCTGCAGAAAGGATAGAATTTAAAGGCTGTAGGAAAATACATCTCAGCAATGATTACAGCAAGTTTAATCCATTTTGGTACAGGCAGCACACCATCACCTTTCTATTTAATTTGCAGGTTCTCAATTTAGCCACTGCAGAAATTCAAATTCAAGCACTAAAAGTGACAAGCTCTGAAAGAAAGACCTAAGCAGAAGGAATATAAGTGCTATGAAAAACATTTTCATTTTTTAATACATTAATGTCTTTTCAGTCAGGCTTACAAAATGTACTGGATGTGTTCCATCTGTTTACAGTTTCAAGAACTGCAGTGATTAGCTGGAAACAACTAAGGAAAGGTATTAGTCTCTTTATAAAATAAGCTTGTAACTATGTTTAAACTGGGATTTTTCAGAAGTGCCCAGCATTGGCCTTGTTTTACTTTAGCTCAGGTCGATTGGAGTTTAGTGCCATGAGTGTCATCTTTTTGGGTCCCTGGTGTTCCTACAGTAATCAAGGATTTCTGGAGACTCTGCAGAGGGTTGATACTGGGTCTGTTTCACCAGGGTGCTGAGATTTTGTTCTTGTGATAGGACATAGTTTCTCTAAGATGCATCTGCTTGGTGAATTGATGTGTTGCAACTAGTGGATGGCAAGCACTAATAAGCACGGTAATTTTCTTGGTTGAGGTAATTGAGCTAAATGAAGTACATTACTCACTAAGAACATGCTACCAGCAGGAGTTCTTTATTAACCTGGCTATGCACCACATAGCAAATTGCCTCTTAATCTTTGTTTGTTTTGTTATCTTTTTTTGCTATTAGCCAAATTAGAGAGGAAAAAAAATCTCCTTTATGGGCCTGAGAAGGACTGGTATAGCCTACTAGGTAATAGGATGTGGCTATGAAAAAGGCAAACTACAAGCACAAAACTCAGTCTTCCTGAACCACCTGTGCTCGCATGGCAGTTTGCAACACTGGAGCTCCCTTTTTTTGAAAATGTTGAAAAATGTTGAAAGCTGGGTTTCTGCATTTGCAAAAGCAGAATCAGAAGAGTATGTTTACTGGGTGGGAATGTTAAATGTATTTTGTATAATTTTTATATTTTATTAAAATTTATTTAGTGCATTTTATATGAACATGTTTTGTTCATAATACCTAGATTCTGAAGGTGGCATATCAGATACGATTTTTTGTTCCTCTCTGAACATAACCCAGAATATGTAAGATCTTGAGGTGAAATCTAAAAGCATCCGAAGTCCCGGTTACCCACTGTATTTTTTTCTTTATGTACTCTTGGATATGTGGCCTGCGAATACGGGTTGTCATTTTACACAGCGTTTTGCAGAGCAGGATTCATGATCCTTGACTGGGGTTTCAGAGTACTGCCTTAGTATAAATAGTACATTTTAATCACCTTGGTAATCTGGGAAGATGAAACAGTCTTACAACTTTAGCCAGGCTTAAAGGCTTTTAAAAGACACAGAGGAGAGAAGAGGTCATAGAAGCTCTTTGTGTGCCTCCATTTTCTCTGATCTATGCTCTCAGATGCTTTGTTTACCATTCTTCCATACTCTACTTTTCTAGGACTTGCTGCAACTTCTTTGTCTCCTCTCCTGATGCCAGGCATCCACTACTACTTGTTCCTTAGGCATCTGTCTCCCCTCTACTCTTCCATGCCAAAACAGTCCTTCTCTTCATCAGCTACCACATGCCACAGGCACTGTGTTGGTTCCCAGCCTTTAGTGCAGAGTCATACAAAGGTCTCACATTTGCCTCTCCTGTGTCACCTTTGAGATCATCTAAATCATGGCTTTTAAAATTTTTTTGGGTTAGATTTTGGATTCCAAACAGTACCCTCACAGAGCATGTTGTCATTGTCTCTTGTGTACAAATGGCTATATTCCTCTGTTCGCAGAGCAAGGTGGTCTGGAGACCTTTGCTTTCGGTGGCGGCTGTAGTGCTTGGCCCACAGCTGCAGCTCCCGCTGAGTGGCAGGTGCGACTGGGCCTGGGCCTGGCCGTGGGCCCCACAGATCCTGACCCACACCCGCGGACTGACACCCCGCCGGGCTGTCCCAGGGCTGTGTCTGAGCCCAGTTCCCCTCACCGGGCACTGACTGGCTGACTGCCTTCCCGGCTTGGCCCCGGACCTGCCTTGTCACCACAGACTTGCCTGGTAATCTGGGCTCTGGGCTGGCCTTGGCTGCTACCCCTGGGCCTACCCTGCTCGCCTTGCTCGGGGCTGGGCCTGGGCCCTGGCTGGGGAGGCTCCTGCCCTGTCCACCATGTTGCCAGCTCCCTGTCCCTGAGGCAGGGGCTGGTTCTTGGGGCTCCTTGGCGATGAGCCATATTTGCTTAAGTGCTACACAGTATCTCACGTGAAATGCTTGCACTGCATTTCAAGAAAGTGCGGGATTGTATATGCACATACATGTTTTTATGAACCCTCCCCAACAGAAAGCAATCTCGATATATTATAAAGGCTGCAATGATGTTTTGTGCTAGTTCCTTGTTAATAAGACTCCACTGTCTTCTATTAGAGTGCAAATTAGGTCCTGAGTGTTGTTCTGTTCCCTCATTTCTTGTGAAGAGACAGTGCAGCCTTAGCCCTCCCAGAGATTATTATTGCTCAGCAAATAGCTATTCATGGAAATTACGTATCATTCTGTTACATTATCATTAAAGATGGAAGGGAGAAACAATATATTTGCAGACAGGGCCGACTTGTGTGCAATCCTATCTAAGCCATTAGGAAACAGACATTAAAAGTTTCAGTCACTCGGCTGTAATTCAGCGCCTTGGCACATCAGCCATTCTTGTGTGTCTCCTCTTTCAGACGTAGTGTTCAGGTGGCTGAGACCAGTGCTGTGTCTCTCTGCTGTTTATTAATATCCATCGCTGTGTACTGCTGTATTTTAAAAATGAGGAAGTGCTGAGAGGGAAAGCCAGAAATTTTTTTTTTTTTTTTGCTTGTGGACAAACAGTTTCTAGGGGAATTTTCAGGAGTAAATGCAGTCTTTGTCAAAGCTGTCGTTCACTTATCAAGAGAAAAAATTATATGTTCTTTCAGAGGAAGTTAAAAAAACTATTTTCCTGTTAATAGATAATACAGGCTGTGCTGCACCATGAGTAAAAAGCTACTCTAATGCAGCTGACCTGGAAGAAGGACACAGCTGGTGCACAATCTTGCAAACTGTCATACATATAAGTAGTCTTACTGATTTCAAATAAGTTAATTACATTGGTATAATTGTTCATAAAGCATTATTACCCAAGATTTTAAAATTTAAAGTCCTTACGTGGAAGCTCATTACCTTCTCCTGAACTTCTGCATGGAGAGACACAGGTCTAATCTGAATGAAAATTGTGCTGTTTCAAACAGGACAACTGCCTTCTTCCCTCTTCCTTATTTTGTGTATCTGAGCCTGCACAGATGCATTTTAAAAAATTAAGAGTCACAGTAACAGAAGATAAGGTGAAACCTTTTCTATTAACGTAATTTCCATGAATGTTGAGGTGCTCTGGATGTATATGGGTTGTGAACAGATATATATCCACAAACCTTACCTTATTAAGTATCTTACTGTCTATGGGCATACTGATGATTTCTTACTGTGCAGATCAAGTGACTTTTTATTCAACTTTGACTCTTGGAGGATGATTAGTATAGGAAAATAGTCTATCTAAGTCAAAACGTAGTACCAGGACCCTGAATACACCAACAGGCCTTAATGGCCCTGCGCAGCCTCCAGTGGGACTTCCACCCGCACCTTCTGCCTATGGGCCTGGAGAGTCCACTTAAGCTCAAGCCTTAGTCACTGCCTGAGCTATGCCTAGGTGTGTCTAGCTCCAGTTCTGTCTCTGGTCTTGTCTCCTGGATGGACTTTGGAGCCATGTTGTAGCCTTGTCTCCAGCCCTGTCTCTGACCCTGTCTTTTTGCTCCTGACTGGACTCCCTGGACAGACCCTAAACCTGGTTCATCAGTTTGCCTTATTGATGGACCCTGTTACTAGGATCCTGCTCTGCTTGCTGTGTTCAGACCCTGTGGGACTGCACCTTGTTGATAAGGACACTGCTTGCGCTGAGGTTACCCTTGGCTCCCATCTCGCCTTCCCTCAGGGAGCAGGTGGCCCTTGCTACTCCCTGAAATACAGCTGGACAAAATCTGAAATTCCAGTTAAGAAAATTCTACCAACCGTTTCACCAACCTCAGTTTCATTCAACCAACAAAATTATGGCTCTTTCCATAACAGTATCATAGAATCATAGAATCGTTTGGTTGGAAGGGACCTTTAAAGATCATCTAGTCCAACCCCTCTGCCGTGGGCAGGGACATCGTCCACTAGACCAGGTTGCTCAAAGCCCCATCCAACCTGACCTTGAATGTTTACAGGGATGGGGCACCTACCACCTCTCTGAGCAACCAGTGTCTCACCACTGTCATCATAAAAAAATCTGTTCCTTACATCTAGTCTACATCTACCCACTTTTAGTTTCAAACCATTACTGCTTGTCCTATCGCAACAGGCCCTGCTAAAAAGTTTGTCCCCATCTTTCTTATAAGCCCCTTTTAAGTATTGAAAGGCTGCAATAAGGTCTCCCCAGAGCCTTCTCTTCTCCACACTGAACAACCCCAACTCTCTCAGCCTTTCCTCATAGCAGAGGTGTTCCATCCCTCTGACCATTTTTGTGGCCCTCCTCTGGACCAGCTCCAACAGGTCCATGCCTCTCCTGCGCTAAGGTCTCCAGAGCTGGATGCAGTGTACCAGGTGGGGTCTCACCAGAATGGAGTAGAGGGGCAGAATCACCTCCCTTGACCTGCTGGCCACGCTTCTTTTGATGCAGCCCAGGATACAATCGGCTTTCTGGGCTGTGAGTGCACATTGCCAGCTCATAGCTAATTTTTCATCCACCAATATCTCCAAGTCCTTCTCTGCAGGGCTGCTCTCAATCCATTCATCCCCCAGCCTGTACTGATACTGGTGATTGCCCTGACACATGTGCAGGACCTTACACTTGGCCTTGTTGAACTTCATGAGGTTCGTATGGGCCCACTCCTCAAGCCTGTCAAGATCACTCTGGATGGCATCCCTTCCCTCCGGTGAATCAACCGCACCACTCAGCTTGGTGTCATCTGCAAACTTGCTGAGGGTGCACTCGATCCTACCATCTATGTCGTTAATAAAGATATTAAATAGTATTGCTCCCAATACAGACCCCTGAGGGACACCACTTGTTACTAATCTCCATTTAGACATTATCCAAATGTAGATTAAACAGTGACCGGGAAAACTGGACAATGGGACTCTCACTTGACTATCCTGTTGAGTTGTACAAACAGTCCTTGATATGGTTTTGACTAGTCAAACTAGCACTTTTCCAAATAATTCCCAGGTATGGGAATACCCAGAAATTATCACTGAGCAAAGATAATTCACAGCTGACACTTTTTCAGGAGCCATTTTGTATTGTTCTAGTTGGCCTCAGTGCTAGAGAGTGATTTGAGCATGTTTCATTTACTGCTATTTTTGTAGAGTACATGTACCTATTTGACTCAAGTTCTCCATACACATACACATTTACGTAGCTTTTCTCACATGATAAAGGCAGTTGATTTCCTTAAAAATATTCTAGTGAGTAAATTTGAACACATAGACTCAATAAGGTATTGACCTTGATCAAGAACAGTGTCTGAATAGACTCCTGTGAGCCTTCGGGGCAATGAATTAAATTCTCTCAAAAGCACATTTTAAAAATTATTCTCCCTCCAGCTCTGAAAGTCATATAATAGATCTGCTTAGTTTAGTTTCATACCAATGCAATGACACCAGCGCCATGCCTTCCAAGCTCTACTGCAGAATTTAGCAGGTAACTGTTTTGACAGTAGAATTTACCAAAGATTTACTGTATTTTTAGAAGCTGTTGCTCAAATTAGACTGATTAGATATATCTGGAGGCACACATGACAGTGAGTCAGAACAGCTCTGAGAAGAGAATGTTTAACATAAACATTTTTAATTTCCTTTTAACAGACAGATTTTGTCTTCTGCTAATAAGCAACATACCCCTTTGTTTCATAAGCCTATTATAATTATGTTAACCATGGTTATGGGATTTACCAGTGGAACTGTAAGCATCTAATAACATAGCCTACAATGACAAAAAAGGAGATGCTTTATCTAGTTTTCGTTGTTGACCTACTGATTCACATTCAAATTACCAAGTTATTTATAACATTTCCAGTCATTCTAGTCAGAGTTGTTTTTAATTGCATGTATTATTTTATAGAGGCATATGCAGTAGTATTTTGCTTGATTATTCCTTGTCACTGCAGTACAAAGTCTGTGCTGGTGAAGGAGAGGAAATAGATAATCATCTCTATAAATTAAATAACTCAGTGTCAGGGAAAGACTTTTGCTTTGTGTCATCAGGATAATCAAAATAATAGAAGGCAAAAGCAAGCAGAAGGAATTTCTACCCTGTTCTGGACTGAGTGTATCCATTATTTTCCACTCAAAGGGATCTCAACAGGCTGGGGGGACAGACTGGCAGGAATTTCGTGAAGCTTAGCAAAGGCAAATGCGAGTTTCCATACCTGGAATGGAATAACCCCATGCAAGAGTAAAGGCTTGGAGCTGACTGACTAGAAAACAGCTTTGCATAAAAGGATCTGGGGTCCTGGTAGACAACAAATTGAATATGAATCCACAGTGTGTTCTTGCAGCAATGAAGGCTAATTACATGCTATGCTTTAGATAAAGCATAGCCAGCTGATTGAGGGGGAGTGGTTATTTCCGCCTGTGTGACATTTATGAGGTTGCATCTGTATCCAGCTGTAGTCTCCCCTGTATATGAAAGGCACTGACAACATGGTGCAACACTAGCAGAGGGCTATTAAGATGACTGGGACTGGAGCACAGGATATTTGAAGGGATGCTGAGAAAGCTGGATTTCTTCAGACTGGAGATGAAAAGTTGAGAAGATGGAGGTAATTGCAGTGTTCTGCCACCCAGTGAGTGGTTGTACAGAACATGGATCCAGACTGTTCTTGGAGGTGCACAGCAAAAGGATGAGAGGCAACAGAAGCAAGTTAGAGCAAAGGAAAATTTAATTATACGTAAGGTAATGTCGTGGTTTAACCCCAGCCAGCAACTAAGCACCATGCAGCCACTCGCTCACTCCCCCCCGGTGGGATGGGGGAGAGAATCAGAAGAGTAAAAGTGAGAAAACTCATGGGTTGAGATAAAGACGGTTTAGTAAGTAAAGAAAAAGCCGTGCATGCAAGCAAAGCAAAACAAGGAATTCATTCACCACTTCCCATCAGCAGGCAGGTATTTAGCCATCTCCAGGAAAGCAGGGCTCCATCACGTGTAACAGTTACTTGGGAAGACAAAACACCATCACTCCGAACATCCTCCCCTTCCTTCTTCTTCCCCCAGCTTTATATGCTGAGCATGAAGTCATATGTTATGGAATATCCCTTTGGTCAGTTGGGATCAGCTGTCCCGGCTGTGTCCCCTCCCAGCTTCTTGTGCACCCCCAGCCTACTCGCTGGTGGGGCAGTGTGAGAAGCAGAAAAGGCCTTGACTCTGTGTAAGCACTGCTCAGCAATAACAAAAACATCCCTGTATTATCAACACTGTTTTCAGTACAAATCCAAAACAGCCCCATACTAGCTACTATGAAGAAAATTAACAGTATCCCAGCCAAACCCAGCACAGGTAATAATTTTCGTAATAAGGATGGTCAAACAATGGACCAGATTGCCCAAAGAAACTGTGGAAACTCCATTCTTGGAGATATACATTCACAATTATACTGAACAAAGTTCTGGGCAACCTGATCTAACTTGGGAGTTGGGTCTAACCTCTAAATTTGTCCTGCTCTTCGCAGGAGTTTGGACCTCATTCCTCCTGGAGCAGCCTTCCAACCTGAGCTGTTCTATCAAGCTGTTTAATATCTTCATCAATGACATAGATGGTAGGATCTAGTGCACCCTCAGCAAGTTTGCAGATGACACCAAGCTGGGTGGTGCAGTTGACATGTCTGAGGGATGGGATGCCATCCAGAGGGACCTGGACAAGCTTGAGAAGTGGGCCTGTGTGAACCTCATGAGGTTCAACAAGGCCAAGTGCAAGGTCCTGCACCTGGGTTGGGGCAACCCCCAGGATCAGTACAGGCTGGGGGATGAAGGGATGGAGAGCAGCCCTGCGGAGAAGGACTTGGGGGTACTGGTGGAAGAAAAGCTGGACATGAGCCGGCAATGTGCACTGACAGCCCAGAAAGCCAACTGTATCCTGGGCTGCATCAAAAGAAGTGTGACCAGCAGGTCAAGGGAGGTGATTCTGGCCCTCTACTCTGCTCTGGTGAGACCCCACCTGGTACACTGCATCCAACTCTGGAGCCCTCAGCACAGGAGAGGCATGGACCTGTTGGAGCTGGTCCAGAGGAGGGCCACAAAAATGGTCAGAGGGATGGAACACCTCTGCTATGAGGAAAGGCTGAGAGAGTTGGGGTTGTTCAGTGTGGAGAAGAGAAGGCTCTGGGGAGACCTTATTGCAGCCTTTCAATACTTAAAAGGGGCTTATAAGAAAGATGGGGACAAACTTTTTAGCAGGGCCTGTTGCGATAGGACAAGTGGTAATGGTTTGAAACTAAAAGAGGGTAGATTTAGACTAGACATAAGGAAGAAATTTTTTACAATGAGGGTGGTGAAACACTGGAACAGGTTGCCCAGAGAGGTGGTAGGTGCCCCATCCCTGTAAACATTCAAGGTCAGGTTGGATGGGGCTCTGAGCAACGTAATCTAGTTGAAGATGTCCCTGCTCATTGCAGGCGGGTTGGACTAGATGATCTTTAAAGGTCCCTTCCAACCCAAACGATTCTATGATTCTATGATTGTATGAATCTATGCTTCTATAATGAATGTAGACTATTCCAAGATTATTATTTTCTAGACTTCATATTTATTTCTATTTTAGCAAAACAAAGTCACCTAAGCTTTTTCCAAAGGTTGAATGACCCTAGATTTTCCCCTGAAGGAACATTACTGTTTAATTTATTTGTCTTTTCTCAGGAAGAGACAGTCTTAAGCCTCTGGTTGTGGAGACTAATGCTGATTTAATGGTATAACTCAGCAAAAAAATGTGCAGGGTAAAAAGCTTTAAGTCAGAATGATGTGACAAACATTCCAGCTATTCAGGGCAGCATCCTGGGACTTACTCCTTTGCTAAGGTAGAGTAATAATAAATGAGCAGCAGCATTGTTAGAATTAGTATATAAGTGTAGTTATGCAAATCCTTTTCCTCATTCCTGCAATTTAGGACGACATACAGAACAAACTATCAAAAGCACATACTAAATGAATACCTCATATATATAGTTGCCTTAGAATTGAAATAAAGCTCCTCAGATCCTTACAGGACAGGAGGGACTTTTAAAGAACTGAAATATGGCACACAGAAATGTTAAGTCAGGATGTCAGGAAAAAAGCCTCAAATTTTTAAATCGAATTTACTCACTTAGCATCTTCTTTCCCATCATTTAGCTGATGCTGTTCCTGTTGAATTGTCTTAGCTGGTTCAGTTGATCTTTCAGTTTTTGAAGGCTCAGGTGCTTTTACTGGTACTGTATCTAGAAAAAAGGTTTTGATTTTTAAATATCAATTTTTAAAGAATTATAATAATACTTTTGGATGAATCACAGCTTGGCTGCCATTATTTCTTCAGTGGACAAGCACTACACAACACTGATTCTGGGACCTGACCTTTGAATAATTTCCTGCCTAAATCTATTTCAGAGCCAGCTATACAGAACATGTTTATGATGAGTGTACCTTTTAGAATATGTAATTTATTTGTGGTTTTTAGACCAGATGCATCTGTAGCCAGCTCAACAATGGTCAATACAGAGCTCTTCTGTATTTACAAGCGACAAGAACTCATGCAGTATGATGGAATTTTAGTGTGTGCTTATTTAAAAAAATATATAGAGGACAGATAGATAGATCTGTCCAGAAATGCCTTGTGAAATACAGGAAGAAAAATGAAGAGTAGCTTATTTGCTTATGCATAGAAATGCTAATGACAGTATTTATACTCCAGTGTTTGAATTGCATTAAACCTCTTGTTGCTTCAGCTGCCATGACAGTCCTGTTTGTTGCTGGTAAATTACGATTGAAATATATCATTAAGGATGTGAGTATGTAGAACTTTGGCTAGTCTATTTCTTCATTTTTTTTACCAGTAACTGTTTTAAATGAGTTTAAGTGGGAAGTTTGTAGAGTTTGAAACAAACTCTATGGAAATGGTATTGTCTCATGTCATTTAAGTGGCCTTTTGTGATTAATTTTTACAATTAGTCCTATATATTTATTTTAAACTTTCATGCTGAAAAATAATTTGAAAGCTCTCATCAGTCTGACACTTTGCATAAAGGAGGAATGAACTCAGCCTTCATAAATACTTAAAGTAATATGAATATAGAGGAAAAAGCTTGGCAGCAAAACATCATAGCAAATAAATCAGGAACCTGTTGTGTATGCTGTATTTTAAATTCAGGACAGCTCAAAGAAAATCAAACCTTGAGTATTTTGGATAGATAGTGTAAGATTAGTTTTCTGATAGTTTATCTCCATATTTAGAGAGCTGTTATTCATTTCAAAGGGGTAAAAGCTGTTAAAAAAAGTTACAGCAGTAAACTTAAGCTGCTCAGCTGGAAGGTTGTTGCTTGAAATGGCATTGAAACAAAACTTAGTGAAGGACAACGGGTCAGTTCCTTTACAGCACTTGATAAACCAAACTACTCTCCTACCCCCATTTATTCAGATTTGGGATAATATTTTCTTCCAGGCATCTATTAAGAACAGACATAATGTTTCTTGAGCTGAGTTTCAGACTTTTACCGGATGGACAATTGATTACAGGACCAGTGGGGCATTTCTAGTATTTTTTCTTAGTATTTAGGTTAAGAAGCGAGAATGCCCTGTGTAAGCCCTGCTACTCTTACAGGAGTTCATTTCTTAAACAGGATCAAAGACCACACCGAGACAGAGGTATCTGTGGATGCCAGAAATACTCAAACCAGAGTCAGACAAGGAACTGAAGAGAAGGCAAAGCAATCCATGTTCCCCAATGTACTGGTCAACTGGGTTTTGACTTAGCAAGTTTAGGGGTTAATTTTCAAATAGTCCCTTTGAGAAATGTAGCACTATTGGGTATGAAGAGACAGTCTGCCGGATTTGTATTACTTATCACCTGTAAGATGGGAAGATTTTTGTGAGGAATTCCATTTAAAACTCTGACATTCTATTGGATTTATGGCTTAAATTGATAACAGTATCTTGCCCACTTAATAGAAATGCAGATTACTTTTTCCTTTCAGCAGCAGTTAGTATTGCAGTACTATCTTGAGGAAAAGTCTCTTGAAAACACTAGGGAATGCTTCATCTTACCTGAAGGATCTGCCAGGGAATTTTCAAGGTATAGAATAGCACACATTCAGGGAAGTGAGGACTCCAAAGAAGACTGTTGCTGTTCCTGTCCCCAGGAAGTTTCAAGAAAGGATGAAAGAGTTTCTTACCATTTGATTACAGGGGTTCAAAATGCTTTTCTGGGAGTTCCAGTCAAAAAGACTTTTTTTTAGGAAGGAGGAGTTTTAAAATAGGTTCAGGCTTCTAGCACAGTGAATACATTCTCATAGTGAAATAAAATTTATTTCTCCTAGGAATTTCATATACATCCGCTGTAAGAAAATCACAGAGGAGCTGCAGTTACAGAAAATAAAGGGGTTTGGGACCTATTTATAACTGACTAATTTGTGAGTCTTTCTACTGAATCTTAACCTGTTAAAATTCTATTTAACCCTTTCCCCAGGGGATCTCTACAAATAATGCTACTGACTCTGTGCTTTCCTTGGCACACAATCCTCCTGTGGTTTTGTGGTCAACATGACATGATGTAGAAAAGAAGATGCAAGAGCCAAAAATTTCAGCACTTGCTGCAGTTTCTGCTCCCTTCTGAATTCATGGTTTGTAGTTTCCCAGTTCTCCCTGCCCTGACTCCCCCAGCCAAAAAGCCATGTACTCAAGAGTGACAGCAAGGCTAATCTCAACATTTCTGTAATTATCTCACTTTGGGATTTTTCTTTGTTATAGTAATTGCCCCTAGTTACATCTACACTAGCAGAGAATACAACCTGATAGGAACAATGAGAACAGTGAAATGGTGCTGAAGGCCTGGCATCCAAGCTATATCTGTTTTAGGCAGCTGTATTTCAAACCAGGTCTATTGTGATCCTCTGAAATGAATGACCATCAAAAGCTCAAGTAAAGTAGGTTGACTCACGGAGTGCTTCTTCTGGTTTAGTTTTATTCTAAAGGAATCCAGTCGTGCATTCCTAGAGGTTTTTTTGGTGAAAAAACAGAGCACAGTGGGGGACAATCAGGAGATTTATTTCAGAAGGGCATTATTCATCTGAAATAAAATGCCAGTGTAGACACACTATTTAGAGTAACAGGCTCCTGAATAAGACAATCCATCTCTGGAATGACAATGTGTATGGGAAGGGAAGACCACAAAGTAAAAAAATATGGTACTTGCACATAAGCGTCCCATTGCAGAAGGATAATGGCTTCTCAGCCTGCTAGATACTCTCAAGGTATTCAGTCTGAGGTCTGAACTCACACCAACTATTAAATGCTGACTGGACTCAGACTGATGGAAAACATTGTAATCCCATGAATATTCCAAACTTGCATGAATTTTTAGAGTTCATAAATCTCCAGGACCAGCACAGGGCTTATTTGCATTAGGATTAGGATATCACGGCCTAGCACCAGTGCCAGCTGTGTGTCAAGTTTTAGTTCTTTCTTTCTGTGTGAAATTGTGAGGGCTGTCTGTGTAGTCCCATTTAAAAAACCCTAGTCGCTCTTCACTGCTTAAATCTAGCTCATATCCCTCTGACTTACGAGACCAGCCCCAAAGGAATGCCTGTAAGAACAATGTGGTAGTCATTTTAGGGAACATTTAGAGCACAACAATTGGTTTCTAGAATAAGTAATGATCCATCAGGTAGATGGCAAGGCTTACAGGACAACAAAGAAAACTTCTATTGGCTTTACATAACTTTGGTCATGGTAAAGAAATCATGAGTGAGAAAAAGGAGGCAGAATTATGCCAAGGCACTAACATCTGAAGCAATTTTCAAAACAGATAGATCCACACTTACTTGACAAAATAAGGGATTTGAGTTTTTCTAAATGATTTCCATTCCCATTATATTGGAATATAGGTAGGTAAAGCTGTCAACGTATTAGTAGTGGGAGCTGAGGAATGCAGCCCACTGGTGTCTTCGTATTCTAAATCATTTGGCCTCCCCATAAGAGTAATATAATTTAAAATTGAGTTGGGATAAGTGTTGCTGGTTCTGTTCTAAGATGGAAAGGAAAAGTGCCAGTTGTGGAAGTATAACTTTGTGGCCAAAACACTGCTTAATGGAATCCCTCAAAAAGGTAGCTGGTTAAATTGAGAGGCCCACTGAAACCCCATCATACTAGTGATCTGCCTAGGATAGCAAGGAGCAGGGAACAAGATGCAGGTTATAAGACTGATTTGTTTCCCTTTCTTAGTCTTTCAGATTTTTCTCATTTTCCACAGGCCTTTGTTCTTCCAGGAGAGACTTAGGCCAGGCAAAAAAGTAATTAAAAAAGGCTATTGGTGGGACGTTAGTCTTTTACCTGTGTTATCTTAGTCAGGTTGACAATGCTCCCAGCTGAAAGTTAGTATTATTACACCTTCATTGTTTGTTCTCGCCTCCTATTTTCATACTTCCAGTAAAACAGCATTGGAACAGTATTGCAGGATTAGGTTAGAGTAGCCAGAAGATCTCTGCATGTTGGAGGAGTATATCTAGCTTATTCTGAGGCTGCTCAGCTCCCTTGTTCATGTTTCCATAAAGCAGTTTTTATCTTCAGTTTTCACTTCACAATTTTGGACAGAGACCCTTGACAGTCTTTCCAAATTCATTTGATTTCCTACTGCCACATACATGCACACACTTGCAGAATAGCCTGTAGCAGAGTATTTCCCATTTTTGCAGTAGAGCAAAAAAGAGAATACTTTGTACTTATCTATGGGTTTTAAGCCTTTTTGATTGATAATTTAGGTTTTTTCCCTCTGCAACTCAAAAGGCTGAATGTTGGGGTTTTTATTAAAACTGTGTAATAATCACATGAAACCAGGAGTTCAGGCTTCACAAAAAGCAGAATATTGTGAGGCTAAGCATAATATTGGAAGAGCTGGCAAAGTTGTTTTTAGTTTAAACCTGCTCATGTAGGACCAACTCCACTGTCATGTTTCTAAAATTTGGCACTGTACACACTGTCCTAAAACTGTAGGCATTAGTCCTAAGGACCTTTTTCCACAGAGGAAGCTGTTGGTATAGGCAGATTTGTCAATGCTGGAACACAGCACTGCAGAGTTGTCATTTTTGCCGTAATCATATTGATTCTTCTAAAGCCTTCAGTCCTAAGCATAGATAAGTATTGGTGGATCCAAAAATGTCTGTCATAGGCCTAGCCCCAGAGAGGTGTTGCTAACTTCTCTTCTGGCAATAGGCAATGATGTCAGCAAAGGACTCTCAAACCTCATGGATGCACCTAGATAAGTGTTATCTTGTGACCATGAATATTATCATGATCCTTCCACCAGGAGAGCATAGAATGTTATTTCCTAACATAGTAAGTACTTAGCAAACAGAAGGGCAGATTAAGTCAGTCATTTTACACCAATTCATCATTTATTCTACTTCCCAGTCCTATTCCTGCTGTTATTGGTGTTCTTCAAAAGCCATAGATTTGCAAAAGGCAATTACCACCTCTCCAGCCTCCCTAGGACAGCTCCTTCCTCTTATTCCCTCCAAAGGTCAATGTGGAGACCAAGGTGCTGAGCTGCCAGCCTGCTGTTCAGAGCAAGGGAAGAGATTGCCTGAACAAGCAGGCTCTTTTCTCCTATCTGACCCCTGCTTCTGTCCATGCAAACAGCAGCAGGAGGCTTAGGGACAGGAAAGAAAGCACTTTGTGCTGTGGAGACCACCAGCCTTACTGGTTATTCAGCGTTAGGAGGTGTGCCTCTGGAGTAGTCAGCCAATCTGAAAGGACTTTCTTCCAGAAAGTAATAAAACATAAATCTCTCAGTCACTAGGCTGGCTTTAAAAGTTCTGTTTCTTGGATCAGTTATGTCCAGGTACACATTCCATAGCCATAATAGCTGGCCTTTAGCATTACAAATGTATTATCCTTATTGCAAAAAATGAAGAGAAGCAAAATGTAAAATAAAAGATTAGTCTTCAGAGATAAAGATATGAATAAATGTCAGCAGCGACATAGTAGCAGTTAAATGTATTCCTGAGTACAGAACAGAAAAAGTACTGTTGCTTTGCGATACTTCAGAAAGGGAAGACTTTATTCCCCAGAATTCCCAGCCAGCTCCATTGCCTTGTACTAGCAAGTCTGACCAGTACCTTATCTATGCTTCTCCTCCCTTTCTGGACTGGTTGGGCATATGTGAAGGTAGAACTTTTAATGGCTAGCAGTTACTTATGGTCCTCATATAAAAAGCAAAGAGTTCCCTGGGCTGCTTCTTTTGGCTGTACAAAAGCATATTTTAGCACAATTTGATAATTATCTGACATATAGTCTCACTTCATTTTGAATCACAGTATATTGTTTTACAGGACCTTTTACAAAACGTTGACTTGCTTGTATATGTTTCTTTGGCGGAAGCAGTATTTCCATCACAACACCCTAGTGTAGTGTGTATTTTGTATTAATTAAATATATTGTCAAATATTTTCTTCTATTGCTAACTTCTTAGTGACTGTTACAAAAATGTAGGCATTTTAAAATAAACTGATGCTCAAAAAATACTATAGTATCTCACAATGACAGTGTCGTACTAAATACGGTTAATTGACTTGCTATGTATGTAATACAGTTGTAAACCTTAACACTCAGTTCTGATATTTATTACCAGGATTAATGTAGGCAATCTTTATTTAAAGAATATTTAATCTTGTTCTTTTGTATTCCTTCAGTAAAGAAAAAAGTCCTGAAAATCTGATTGGCCTGAACTGTCTTGATCAGCTTCTCAATACTTAGCAGAAGCACAGAAGAGAATTAGTCATGGGAGAGAAAACACCAAGATAAATCAATACTTTACCTTTTTTCTGTTGAATATATGTATTTAATGGTTGCCTGAAAACCTTATGTAGCTTTTGTTCTCATATGATAAAACCATTTTAGTTAATATACAAACAACAACGTTGGCAATTTTATCTGTGCCTGGAAATACTTGAAGTTAGACATTGTTTGAAATGGGAAACACTGCATAAAGACATGGGTGGGGCCTGCTAGTAGGAGGCAGAGTGGCTAATGTTTGAGTAATCTGTGTTTTAGCTATCAGTGACATATATCTCTTAGAAAGATAATTTTAAACACTTAAAATTACTGATTTTTTGTCACTTCTTTTTGCAAACTATTAAAAGTTTCAAAATAGGTTAGAAGTCTCACATAGGCTCTTAAATGTTATTGCCTGCCAAATAACATAGAGAGCAGGTTCTCTTAAATAGCAGAGTAAAGACTGTCTTTGCATTTGAGGCAGTAGAATGGGAATGAGAGAACTGGTCTACAAACTTCCTGGGATACTTCTGAAGTAGTTAATCATTTGCCTGCTTGTCCTTGCCTCCCAGAGGTGTTCTTGAGCTATGTTCACAAATATTTGAAAGATGGCTATAAGGTCATGAAGATGTCAAGAAAAATAAATGCACAGGAAACCTATGGACAAAGGAGAGAAGAGGCTTCAGCTCTGACATTACAAAATACACACCTTTGCGACTTTCCAAGCAAAATTTTTTGAACAAATCCTCTGTGCAGGGGAAACCAGTTCACAAATCAGTGGGGTTGAAGTAAAACAATCAGAAAGTAGGTCCATCTTAACTCAACCCTCAACCTCAGTGGCTAACAAAAGTATTATAAAAGTTTATTTTCCATGTGAAGAAAGAAAGATTGTATGAAGAAGCTGGGTTTGTTTTCCTAACATTTAGCCCTGCCACTCATGTGAAAAAAGAAGATCTGAAAGGAATTAAAAGACTTCACTTCAGCAGGAGTGGAAGCAAGCTGATTAAACATATTCAAGTTCTTGGTAATCTTTAAAAAATACATTTTATGGGAATAATAGCTGCCTGTTGTCTGAGTGCCAGTGAAGGATAAGAAGACAAGGAATAAGATTATTATTTAAAAGTCTCTTTGCATTGACAGGCTTGGTTCATTGAGCTGCAGCATATTATATCAAAATGCTGTACTTGATTTGTATTTTTTGAAATACAAACCACTTATTTAACCCTGGATTTTGAGGTGCTAGGGGACAGGTTTTGTAAAGCAGCTTAAGAGTCAGAGTCATAACAGGCCAAAGGCAGGTTTTAGCTGTGAAATTTCACATTTAATTCAAATGTCCCTTCTCATGGACTTATAGCTCGGTTGTAGTCCACATAGAGTTAGTTGGTGCATGATTAGCTGAAATTAGCCAGGGTTTCACAGCAACAGGATTTTGCTACCCTCAATAAATATATCTATCATCTGCTTTATTTCTGTCTACAGGAAGAGGGAGTGACCATCTTTTATATAGCAGCTAGTGATCAAAGCTTTCCTCTGAGAGGAGGAAATCTTGGCTCTGGACCTTGTTTATTTGCGATAGGGTCAAATACCCGTTGTGAGAATTATTTTTTCCTTTTTTTAAAGATTCAACAATGTTTTAATATAGATACATACTGAAATCCAAGTTCTTCATTCCTCCTACAAGGTTAGTGTTTCAATTAACTTCTAGGTTAGTTCCAGGCTCTGTGCTGTACTCTATCTTCTCAGATTTCACAAGTTTTTGCATTCTTTTCTGCACAATGGCCCAGCAATTAGGAAGGCCACAGAATTTCCTCCCACATCTCTCTAGTCTAGACTTTACGTGAGTAGTTAGGGAACTCTACTGGAATGTGAGAGATACGAGTTTGAACTCCCTTATTATGAAAGAGTGGAGGTAAACCAGCTAGGCTAATATATGAAAGGTGGCAGCTATCAGCATCTTCTGCTGCTTTTCTTTTTTTAGTCAAACATTTAGTGGAAAAGTGAATGTTCCTCAAGTACCTAAACAGAAGTGTACTCACTGGAAGAGAGTCTGGAGAGGACTGAAGTTCCTTTTGAGTTCCTTCTTTTGAGATGCTACACGTTCAGGGATGCTGATTAAAATTCTTGGTTGGTTGTTTTTTGTTTTTTTTTTTCAACTCTGTCTGGGCTTCTCACTTAGTATATAGATTTTCTGACTCTGTCAAAAGCACCAAAATCTCATGCGCTATGGAATGGAACTTGCATTTAATTTGTGGGTGGGTATATAACCTTTTATATATCCTCTGGGTACTTTCCAAAGCATCTAAGCTCTGAAGATACTAAGTATCACTGAAAAACAACACGGTAATCTCCCAGGTGGGAGGTTCTGTCTACTTTATGATCCAGAGGTGCAACTGTAGCATATATAGAAATAATTATTATATAGTCTAGCTTTCTCACTCAGGTCCTACGAAGAACAAAGTGACGTCAATATGGACTTTAGCAAAAGCTGCATAAATATAACTGTGTATCTGGAAAAAATCTTTGAGACACTTGTTGATTTAGTAGAAGGAGGAAGACCAAAAACCAGAATATTGGAAACAGGGCAGTTTCTAGGGAGGGAAAAGTGAGGAAGAGATGAGGACAGACTTCAGAAGAGCAGTACTTAAATGTGGTGCTGAGAGTGTTTAGAGAAAGGGAAAGAAAAGGAATGAGTTGGAAAGAATCATACCGGAAGGATCTGCTAGGAGGATGAAAGAAATTGTGATACAGAGAATGATAATGCAGACACCAGCTAGCAGGTGGAGACTGGATGTGGCCTTCTAAATAGCATAACCACCAACAGAGCTATTGAACAACACTGTGTAAAACAAGTGAAGCATTTGTATAGCCAGTCAGTTATGGGAGGTGATAAATATGCAAAGAAACTATAGCAATTGGATTCAACATCACGGAGAACCTGTAATTAGGTGAATCACACTTTGTTAAGTACATAAAAAAATTCAGGGAATAAATTAAAAAATTAATCCATTATGGAACAAACTGACTAAGCACAGAGAATTAATTACAGAGTGGACTAATTATGCAGAGAATTAATCACAAAGCAAGCTAGTGAGAGAGAGGGCAACTGAGGAGGTGGAGAGGAGGCAATAAGTAGCCAACAAAGAAGCCAAAAGTACCAGGTGTTGCTGAATGATGTAAGTGGCCAAATTTTAACCAAACGGGCTCCAACTGTGCCTCCTGCTGAATTCTCATCTGTGCTGGGAACATCAGGCTGCCTTGTGAAGTGCTAAGAGAAAGGGAGAAGTGATGGCTGGTTTTGGCCATATGAGAAGAAGGAGGTGAAGATAAGCTCTACTCAGTCTGTTGGTTTGTGTTTCAGGACTCTGGAGCTGCAAAATGGGACTATGATTAGAGGCTTTACTGGTCTATTTTATTCTGGTTATACCAGAGAAACTAATGAGAGATCTTGGAAAGGCTTTTCTCTAACTAGTTTTAACTTCTCCATTTAACTGATCTCCCTTAACTAATGTTGGTTGAGCCCTGGCTGTGCTTTTAATAATTCTCTCCAAATTTGTCCATATGCTGCAAAATGCTTTCTCTGGTCTTTTGTCCTTTGCTTACCCACAGATGTTCTTATTTTCTTCTTCTAGCAGCTGTCCACTAGATTTTAGGCTTGATACAAAGTTCACCAAGTTTTGCAGGAGTCTTTATCTAGACCTTCCTGTGAACTGCTTGGGACCAGCCTCACTTTTCTGCCCAGAGATAATGGAGTTCCTTATTCAGCTCGGATGGTGAGGACTTAGGATGCTGGAATTCATAAGCTTCTCCTGAGGTGTGGTGCCTGTGTAAGTTCTCTGGCTTGTATAGCTGTTGTCTATCTAACTCATTAATACCCACATGCAAAAGGAGAAACTGTTTTGTGGCTGTTTGAAAATGAGACTTGAAGCACCTTCCAGAAAACTATGGATTTAAAAAAAAAACCAACCAAACATGGAGCCTAACTATGTTATTATATTTTCCTAAAGTAGTTGATGAGGTAGTTGCTTCTATGCCACTACTTATATTATATTTCAGAAAGGAAAAAAAAACCCAGTAGTTTAGTATCTCAAAATATAGATTCATGAATTACATTAATCTGTAAAATTAGATTGGATTTTGGATGGAAACAAAAAAATTTTCTATAATGATACTTCGTTCTGTCATGAGATAGCATCTGTGATTAAACATTGCTAAAAAGCCACAAAACATCAGTTTTGATTTTTTCCATTGTTGGCTTATTGCTACAGTTAATTCATATCAGATTTTGTTTTCCCTTGATTTAGTGCTGTAACCATTATATAACAAGATAATTGTATAAAATGGACTTCGTTTAAAGTTTCATTACATAAGGAAAGGAATTGTGATACTTGTTATGATTACACAAAGTGCAAATAAGGATTATGCAAGTTTCCTTGTAGTCTTTTTCCAGTTGCTCCTCTCTCCTTAAATCATCTTTATCACAGAAAGCTGGAGGTTCCTCAGCCTTTGCTTTGCTGCTCCAGTGAAATGAACCTGAATTTTTCTCCCAAAGGAAAAGCATGAGGTGACAGGAAAACTGAACTGGGGGTTTTTCTCCAGTAATGGAGGGTGGAAAAAGAAAGGGCTGTACCACTGATGCTGGGAGGGAGGGAAGAGGGCACATCGCCCAGCAATAGTTATTGCTTCGCTCATCCTGAGCCTTTATTTTGGTAGCTGCTGCAGCAGTCATTCTGGCTCTGGTATAAGCAAAATAGGCTTGGCTGTTGGGAGGTGGGGGAAGAGGAGGGCAGAATAGCCATAACCAGCTGCCACTTTTTTCAGCAATCAGCTGCTTAGGCAAATAACTACCTTGTATTACTGCCCTGAGCTCTATGTTCCTGTGTTCTAGTCCTGGATGTCTTCTGAATGGTGATGGCAAATAATTTTTAATGGCATTGCTTTTTTAAAATTATTTGTTTGTTTGCTTTTTTTGAAAAAGTTTGGGATGGCTGTTCAATGAAAGATTTGACTGTCAGATAGTTTGAAGTCTGTCTCGTCTTTGCAGTTTTTTAATACATATAAGAAGTGTACCCAAAAGATACATTAAAAATGTGCAGTTTTATTTCTTAAGCTCCTAAATACCTTTATGTTAAAGTAAGGTTTCTAAGAAGTCAACTTACAGTAAGAGGAAATAGATTTGTTAGACTAGCTGATTAAAGTGGACAAGCTCATGAAGGGACTGTGTGCTTGAAAGCTTCTTGCCTTTTATTATTGTTGGATAGCGCTTGTATTTCTGTAACAAATCATTGGTTTGGGGTCAATGGGAATTCAGAGTTCTTAGTTTCTTCCACAAATAAAAACCAAGATCAGCACCTGGCAGAGCATTTGGAAGACGAACAATTTTATTTACAGCCCTGTATAGTGTGCGTGTGTTTTGTCCTGATAATCTTTGAATACTCATAAATAGCTTATTACTGACCTTGTTGCTTTGGTATGGCTTCTGCTTTCTTATTGACCTCTGCTTTCTGTGGTTCATCTGTTTTTTTATTTTCACCCTTAAAAAAATAAACAGGATTAGAAACTGTAGATGCTCGTTGTTAAGAATGATAAGGATGGTTTGATGTGTACAACATTCTCCTAGGAATTTGATTAACCAAGTTGAGACACACTGAGCTTTGTTCCTGGGTGTTCTGTGTGTGTTCTTGGACAAAACTTTCCAGATAAGTTCGCAAAAGGACTTGGATGCTGAAATCAAAAACTGATCTCTTCACATCTGCTGTGCTGTGCACATCTCCAGTTGCTTAGCCTGGAGTTTTGCCGCTGTATGTTCCCAGAGCCTCCTTCGTGTTGTCAAGGCTGACTTGTTCAGTGCTGCCACTCACAAGCCAGTCTGCATCTCTGAATTAGTCATTCTTCTGCCTAAACCTTGTGCTGGGCTAATAGACCTGGTATGTTTTGAGCTACCTTACCACAATGACAGATCTCAAGCTTTCCAAAATACAGAGACAATATCAACTTTCACTGCAAAAAAATTAACTTCCTCCCACACTTACTGGCTTAGATCCATGAACCAAGTCCTCATGTACCTGTACCTCGGTTCATCTTGGCTTTGACAGAGTGGCCCTTGGAAAAGGGAGTGAGAAGTGCATGGGGTCTTAGGTGTTCACAGTACTATGTAACAG
Organism: Gymnogyps californianus; assembly: GCF_018139145.2. Taxonomy (NCBI): domain Eukaryota; kingdom Metazoa; phylum Chordata; class Aves; order Accipitriformes; family Cathartidae; genus Gymnogyps; species Gymnogyps californianus. Next base: position 29,181,965 of record NC_059472.1, on the reverse strand, counting down.
CATAGTGCTAATCAAGCCCACGAGCATTTGTTATCCCAGATAGAATGAATTTTCCTGGTGTTTATCATGTTGATTAATAGAGAAAGATATTATGTAGTAGAAGCATATGGAAAATTATTTGACTTTAGGAGACCTCAGGTTTTCGTGCACTTTTTTCCCCCTCTCCCAACTCGATCTTCTCTTTGTTGGAGTTTCTGAGATTAATTTGGGGTTTGTCTTTTTCTATGAAAGTATTTGTGTTTTCCTGTCTGCTTTTATTCAGAGAATCTGGCACTGAAGTTCTAATATACATATATATAAATAACTAAATTAGATATATATGTATAAATAAATGAAAATTAAAAGCCCAATGAATCTCTGTGCATACTAGAGGTACTTGCATGGTGTTTTGTTGTAAAGGTTGTTTTCTTTGTTTCAGGCTTCCTCCTAATAGCGTAAGAACATTAACGTGAGAATAGTGCTCTACAGTTACCAGATACCACATACATTTCTTCTTTTCTCTTTAGATGGTATGTCCTTGCAGACAGAAATTGTCTGAATCCTTGACCCATTCATCTGCCCCCATCTTAACAGTATCTATAATAGTGGAGGCTGATGGTATGATCTGAATGTTGCGCTGATGTATGGAATTATTCTCGTGAAAAGAGTAATCGGTGTCTCCAGGGAAATCTAAATATGTATTTTTTCCTAGAGCAGTTTGCCAAGCACTGCACAGAATTCAGCTGTTGAGATTCAGGATTTTTCTTCTTTCAAGACAATGTTTTATTGACCCAACAAAACTGATGTGCAGAACTTTAGCATGAAAAGAAGCATGAACAATACTTTACTTGCAGATCTGCCATTTTGTGTGGATGTCAGTATGGATATGCCTGTTCATCAAACAATTGGTTTTTGCATGTTTATAATAATGACAAATCAAATTTGAGTTGTAGTTGGGCTGGATCAAACCGCACCTCTTTGAGGCTGTACAAACCTATGAGCTTCAGAAAAACGTCAGTTCTCGGAAATGATTCAGTCTTACGAACATTTATGTTTCTATCAGTTTTACTTAAAACTGTTAAATTTATGGAACTCTTGTACATGTAAATCAAGGCTCCCGGAAGTTAAATCAGAGTCTTTGTATATGCTCAACTGTTGTGAACATGTTAAAAGACACTACTTACTTAAAATTAACTTTATAACGGTGGAGTTTCAGTTGTTTCAGTAAGCATGAATTCAGATTAATGGCTCAGGCTGATACTGAAGAACTCATTTCACTTTCCTAATTATTTGGTGAAACCCTAAATTGTTGCCATTTTTCCTTGTAAAGTTTTGATTATGTCAAGCTGGGAAAAACCAAAACACTTTCTAGGACATTATTGGGAAAAGATGAAAATTCAAAGGTAACAAGTGAAGGAGTATCTTTCCTTCTGTCTCATTTAAAAATATTCCATTAATTAAAGTGAAAAGAATGAGTTAACTTTTACAGTAAAGAACTACTAAATAAAAAATATAGACTGTAGACTAATATGACTTACTGTACTTTTCAAACAGGAGTTATATTAGTAAAACCAAGCCAAATAAAATACTTCTTAAAAAAGCTACTAAATTACTTTGACTTTCCAACAGTTATCGGGAAGCAGGCTGATATATACCTGTATGCCATTCCAATATTCAGAAAGGATATACTGACAGTTTCTGCCAGCAGGGAACAAGATGAAGACGAATACATCAGCACATCAAAACCAGCCATACCAGTATTTCTAATTCTCCGTTTGCAATGTTGATCAAGACCTTTCATAGGCTTGTACTATTTCAGGTTAGCCCTATTTGGAAAGCAACTTGCAAAAGGAGGAAATCTACATTTTCTTCATAAAGAAAAGGGAGGAGGGGAATAAAGGCATTTCTTTGTTTTTGCTAAATATTGATACCATGCACAGTAAGTATGTTTGAAAATCTAACCTTTGGCATTTACTTACATAAACACTTTCTAAACAAAAGGTAATATTACTGAGTCTATACTAAACAATAAAAACTATACCTGGCCTGTAGATGCCTTGGGTGGTGGAGGGACACCTTCATTCTTGCAGTCTGCTTCCTCAGGTGATAATTTTGCTCTAGAAAATACAGCTTTTAGTTTTCTAAACATCCTGTCCATTCAACTCTCCTGAAGCCTCTATAACTCTTTTACCATGAACAGGGATATAGCACATGTTTTCTTGTCATCAGTAATCAAGCCAGTTAGACACTTAATCAGGTTTAGGTCTGATTAATGCCTTAAAGAAATTCCTTGCACAGTCTGTTTCAGTGACGGCTTTTTCTCACCATTAGTACTTTTGTTTTATGTTGTAGACTAAGTTATTTCTAGTCTTGACAGTTACACTGTATACAGACTCAACTTTTCATGCACAAATTCAGAGGAGAGAGAACACTTTCTGTTTAGAATAAATCAGTGTCTAATCTTTTATATATTGGATATTAAGCATTTAGTTCATATTTAGAAATGAAGCTTTAAATCCTAAAGACACCTGTAGTTTAACCAGGAAATGAAAAAGTTTAATTGACCAATAATCACCAGCTATGCACTAGATTACATGAGATCTCAAAAGGTTTAATTTCTTTTCAGTCCTGAACTCTTTAGATTTTTTTTTAATTTTTTGAGTGAATGATACTAAAAGGTCTTCTGTTGGGGTTTGTTTTAGCAAGTTTATACCTGGTTTTATTCCATCCTTCTTATCTTAAAACATGGAAATAATTTCATCTTTCATTTTCCAACATATTTACAGACAATACTATTTTACGCAGATTCTTAGCTATAATTTTGATGAGATGATTAAGTTTTAGGTGAATGTCCTACAAATTAGTAAAATATAAACTCTATAAAAATTTATAACTAGGACATAATTTTGAGATTCTATAGGCTTTGGGTCTTCCTATCTAAAACTCTATAAAATCAAGCATGGTTTACTTTATAGGTAAAACTCAATTTCAAATATCTTTAGTGCCATGTTGATTCAACCCCTGTTAACAATGATCTTTACAACTTAATTGTCTCTTCTTATCCTTAATTCCGCTTTTGTTACAAGTCTATGCCTTCATTTTAAGCTCTGAATTTGAGCTAGCAGCTTTTAATTGATTTATGCTAGTCATCAAGGCATCAAGAAATGCAGAAACCTACTTCTTTGAGTTATTTCCATAATTACATGTTTTGCAATTATATTGAAGTATTGAAAAATGTCCCAATGGCTGCCTCCTTGGGGCTTCTATTGTTTGGCAAGAATGCTTTCTAATCCTTATTGTAGCATAGTAGTAACTGTAAGAATGAACCAACAATTTCCATTAGTTAGTTTGCAAGCCTTTTTCCTACATTGACACTTATGAGGCAGACTTTGTAACAGTTGGCCGGACTTCAGTCTTGTGACTGGGAACCCCCCCACATGCATGATTTCATAGTCGTTAGATGCAGCAAGAGCTTGGAACCTCCCTTTTTAATAAGGTCTGTGTTCTGGTTTACTTTAAAAGCAATGCAATTCTTGCTAATGCTTCAGTCTGTGTTTAAGCTTAGTGTTTGACTAAATTAATATCTAAAGTATTTTCACTTATTTATGCAGGTCTGGACAATAGGTAGCTGCTTTTCTTTTGGATGTGAAGTTCTGCCTCCATGCTCTTTTTGCATTGGCCCATAACAGAAGAATCTCAGAAGAAATTCTAGAAAACAAGTTAGTTTTTTTTACTATGTGAAATTTTAGTGGGTTAAATTGTCTAATGCAGGAAACTTTAATGAATTGCCACATACAAACTATACCTGCAGACTGAGCCTTTTTGAGACCAACTGTTTTCTCATTATAAAAAATAAATTCTTCATTATTAAAATTTTTTAGAATAGGTAATTTTGTTCCCTGTTTATTAAAAAAGGTAAAGTTGTGCATAAAGCATAATACAATGAAAATATATAGCATTTATTAAAGGAAAATACATGTGTCTCTTAAGAATTACTGCAAAATTATTCACATTTGTCTTTTAAAAAATGCCAAGAAACAACATGTTTTAATTATTTTTTTATTATTGTGTTTATGCTGGTTTTAATTTATAATTAAAAGGCATGCAAAAGGAATGTAGCAGACATTAAAAGGAAAGTGCCTTTGGGAACGTGTTAATAACTATTGACATCCGCAGTTAATGAATGTTACATTGGTTTAGTCTGTGACTAATTAAATAAATGTTTGAAACCCCTTCATATGATGTGATTCTGTAAATAATAAGCAGACCACAACAAACCTAATATTTTGATACCAGTGGAGGTACAAGTTCACCTCATGACCCTGGTTAGATGATTAATCTGCTTCAGTATTTCATCTCTCTTCTATGTACTATGGCTATCTAGTTATTTTTATCAAGCTCTGAACATGCTAAAAGCACTTCAGTTAATTGAATATCATGATGCACTGTTAAGTAAGAAGATTAAGAGTGCAGCAGCAAAGCAGATAGCCTGTATCCAGTTAGCTTCTTAGCTACGCTGGCTTTGACCAGTCCTTACAATATGCTGTAATTATGATAAACCCTACAGGGTACAGGGATTCAAGCCTTTCTCATACAGTCTCTAGATACAGGTGGAGTACATCCTATATTTATTAATGATGTACCACCTTTACCTTTTTTTTTCCTTCAAGGAAATGTTGCTCCTCCATTTAAAAATTTGCATATGTGTCAGCTTTCCAAACTTCTAACACTTTTCTTCAAGGGATTTTTTTTTTTAAAACCCAAAAGTAAATTTGAAACAAGGCACTCGCAGACTGGATTTTATGTTCTAAACTTGCACAAGAGATTATTCTCCATGAAACACAGCAGGTGTCTTAGAAACTGAGGTAATCTAAATGCCATATGTTCGCTTGATTTGTAATCACTGCTAAAACAATTGGCAGGACTCTTTTCCACCACCCCATTTGAAGCTGTATTAAAGAGTGCAGTACTTCTTAAATGATAAGAATATACAAAAGGAAGCATGACTTCTTTCTCTGAATAGTTGTTGCTAATGAGAAGAGATTCCTTTCTTCAGGACTGTTTTTGGAGGTGTTTGGTGTTTTGTTTTGGTTTTTTTGCCTGGTACTTGTTACAAAATGCTTGAAAGCCCTGTGAGCCCAGTTTTAACTACCAGTGTATTTAACAGGCATATACAGTGAATTCCAAGGACTGCTTTGCATACCTCAACAGTGTCAGTTGCTCCATTTGTTTGAAGGTACAGATCAATAGATATCATCTGAAGTTTTTATTTTTGTATTAAATCAGGTGTAGCATGTTAAAAAGACCAAAGCCTGAGTTTCACTTCTATTCAGATCTTCCCACGATGCAAACTGTAATGTGCAGGTGTTTTTCACAGGTATCTTTCTTCAGTTTCTTTCCGTGATTCAAGGATCTTGACAGCTGAGAGCAGTACATCTTTCTTTAGAGTTCTGTAATAGTAGTCAGACAGAAGCTGAATCTAGCACTTATCATATTTTTTCCTCTGCATAGAGTAAGACTTGACAATTTTGCCTATTTTTGTGGATTAACAAAAATGATAGTACTAATTTATCTGTCTTCCTGAATGTTGAGGACTTTGTTAAAAGACTTCTTGTTTTTCTCAGAAAAAAAACAGCTCTGGAGCTCAGATTTTTCATGTCTACTCATTGTCTTTGTTTTTGAATGCAGGTGATACTATCATCTAACTAACTATGCCTTAATAAACAAAATTAATTCATGCTTTTAATGGAAATATGTCTCCTTAAGCATATTATCACAGTCATGGCCAGATGTATGCATTATAACTGTGACATTCGGTGACGTATCTTTAGAAATAACAAAGGTTATTTAAAAGATGATTGTTTGCTGTTTCAATATAGCTAATTTTGCACTGATTCATAAGGCTTTTCTTATGTTGCAGTTTATACACTGGCATAAATGTACCAGAATCAGCCTCTGCATCCTAACTTTGAGGCCGTAATGAGTCTTATGGTCTGGAGGAATCTGGAAATACACAATAATCTTGATTGCATTCCTTGAAGGCCAAAACAGACTCTAATTTTTCCTTTCAAATTCAGTTTTATATGTCAAATCCAATTAACAGGATTTGTTCAGCTTACAAGAAAAAACAGATGGGAACACTTCTGTGGCAATAGGCTGGAAAAGACAGGGTGCTGATATTTCCTATTCCTTTTCACATTCCTCTATATAAAATTACTTAGTTAAGGTAGGAGCTATATCCTAAAGACTCATTTTCTGGAGCCTTCACCAGATTCTGGCTAGCTCTGAGTGTGATACTATCATCATGCCATAACGTGATGGGTGGGTTGGAGGAGGTGACAAAATTGACTGTCAGCCTGCCAAAATTATGATGGCTGATGCCACCTCTTGCTAGTGACCTCTTTTGATGAAAGTAATATGTGAATCAAAGGAATGGGGCATAAGACAGAAAAAAAATGTTATCCCATTTATGTTTAATTATGCCATTGGTCTGCAGGCATGATAAAAAGTGAGGAAAGGTTCTTGTCTACTAGTAGAAAGTACACTTCCCTTAACATGTCTGTTGTTTTTTTGTTGTTGTTGTTTCTCGCTGTCTTTTTGCTTCTTTTTTTTTTTTTCCCCTCAGAACAAAAAAGGCACCACCACTAGATGTTTGTGCCTGTATTTCTTATGTGTCCTTATGGGCACAATTTCTTTAGTAACAGTGTGTTACTGCCTAAAATGTGACTCATCACATGAGAAAGCTTTATCAACTAGGGTAGTGCTCAAAAATCTCTATCTCTCTCTCACTCAAATGAATATCCAAAATGAGTCTCTGGACCTCGGTGAAAAAAGGAACAGCCCCTCCAGAAAGGTGGTCATGAGACCTACCTGGAGGAGTCTCAGCCGTGGGCTAGGTCACTGGAAGAGTTAGGACTCCTGCAGCCCCTCCTGGAAGACCACATAATCTCAAACTGGCAGTTTAGGCTCTCCTCACTAGCTTAGTTGGTAAGCTGTACTGATGTGGAATGTGTAAGCGGTCATTCTTGTGTCAGAAGCAAACAACCTAAAAAGCAGTGCTCTCATGCCACATGTAGTCGTTTAGTAATCTTATACTACTGAGGTCATAGTTCCCTTTCTCTTCTGATTTTTCATGCATCGCCATGGAGAAGAATAGATTACTATAGAAGGGAATAGATTCTCTGCCACATCCTTTAGAAGGGAAATTGCCTGTATGTGGTCTGCTGGATATTTCCCAGGGGAAGCCCTGTGTGTGTGAGCCACTTCTAGGGAGACTGGAGTTGTTCAAAATAAGAACTTCAAGTGCTAGACTTTCTCAAAATATGTGAGATGAGCTCAAACGTCATTCTGTACTGTTACAGTGTTTGTGAATACGTACTGCAACTGTTTACAGTAGGGAAGTTGATAAGGGCTCCTCTGCTGAATGTCTTCAGTAGGAAACCCCAGAAAGAAGATAGGGAGGGCAGGCAACCTTTCCCTTCAAAAGGGCTGGCTCCTGGACTGGAACCTGTATTTCAGTGTGGAGCTGCATGGGCTGGCTGTGTACCAAATTTTAAAACTTTTACTGAAAAAACACTGGACAAGTTGTTTTTTTCTGCCTGAAGGCTATTTACATCAAGAGGTTGAAAAGTAAGTCACTTTTTGGTAAAATTATTTTCCCCAAAATGCCAGTAGGATCAGTAAGATCTTCTCTGAACCATGCAAACACACACTGAAATAGCAGGCTGCTGAAAAGCTCAGTAAAATGCCAAGACTCCCAAAAAAGAAGATATGGTTCTGCTGCTTTGTTTTCTAGCCTTGTAAAATAGCAGTGACCTGGAATGCATCTTGCTGTTAAAAAATTTGAATATCTTTTTCACAAAAGATGTTGTGATATTGGTTTCATAACCACTACTTTACATATAACTTTATACTCAAAGCTAGAATGTTAGAGTTATTCTCTAGTCACCGTGTTCATGTGATTTCACACACAACTAGCTGGTTATGATTTTTTTAACTGTTAATCATTGTTTCTCTTATGTAGAATACCCATGGAGAACAAGGATGGTAGTATTTATCTTTGCAGAGTGGTAGAAAGGAATTTCATTCCCTTAAATAAAACTGTAAGAAAACATCAGGTGAGTTTAACTTTCATACATGTAAGCACATTGGGAAAAGGAAACTTCAATGTACATGAAAAGCACAGCAATTCTTGAACCATGACTGATTCTCAAATTTTGGTAAGGTTTAGGTCTAGAACCTGTTCTGTTTTGGAACTCAAAACCATTTAATGTGAGGTGAAAAGCAGACCCCATTAAAAAAAGGACTTTTTTCTGTTTAAAAAAACCCAATCAAAGTACGTATCTCTTGTTCAGAATGTTTTCAATATATAATCTCATTCTTGGTGCCTGACCAATGTCCTCTCAACATTCCTCAATTATATTATCTTATAGGAGTAAGGGAGGGAAAAGACTTAGAGAAGGAAATATTTTTATTTTGTTTACACTGAATAATATCTGAAGGTGATCAGGATAGAGTTGGGCTTTCATGTTCAATATTTGTGGGCTTTTGAAGCTTCCCTTTTTAATAAAATTGAGTAGTTTAAGAAACAGAAGCAAATGTGATAACTGATGCAGTCCCATTACTTTCTTCCTAAGACTACTTTACTTTTCAATTATTTTAGTTATAAAAGCTTGACATACTTTCTTGAAGAGGGACTGGGGAGATGAACACATGGCTTGATTTGGATGAAAAAGGACAGGCAGGTGTGGGGAAGAGCAGAAATAAGCGTGGAGGACAAACATCTGTGGCCAATGCTTTCCTATACTCTCTTACAAGCAAATGATCAATGTGGGGAGGGGAGGAAGAGAGGGTGATGCACTTAGGGTATTTCATGCCAGTAATGTTAACACTTGTATAATGTTAACACTTCTATCTGACGGAAATGGAAATAGGAATTTGTTATAAATTGCATCTCTTCTGGTAAGCTGAAATTCACTGCGTTATCAAAAGAATGAAAGCTCTCAGAAGTGTGTAATGTATTCCTCTGAACCCATCATATTTTCTACATACCCTCAGAGCATCCTCTTCCCACTACAGTGATGCTAAGCCTTATGTTTTTGCTAACATAAATATTTAAAGCATGCCACCAACACAAGCTATCTAATCTAGTCAACAACATAGCAACAAACTGAGAACTGAGCACTGCACAAACAGTGGCTTAGCAGAGAAAAAAAAAACTCTTTAAAAAAACCTCTTTAAATATGGAGTTAATTTGATATAGTTGATAAAGCACTGAACTGGGACTTTCCCCAGTTTCATCCAGTCCATCAAACTTTTACGGTTTTCCTTTGTGTATTTTTCTCTACTTAAAGGTAGAGTTGTAATTACTGTCTGAGGAGGCTTTCCCTGCCATGCATGGATCGAGACCAATCTATCTGGTTTTGATTCTAGCATTTTTTTGTGCTTTTGCAGTTGTGATGAATGCCAAATTGGTTGTTTGGATGGGGAAACCTCTGGTGGAAGGGACAAGAATTCTTATTATTTTTAATCCATTACTAATGGTACTTCTAAGGCAAATTAACCGCCCCGTTCACTCTGATAAGCTAGTGCTTTACAAAAACCAGATGTTAGGTAAACATTCACTTTTCTTATAAGTAGCTTGGTTCAAAAAAGTAGTGCCTAACATGATTAACTTCTTCAGAGTGCTGTATTGGCTTCTGCTTTCTTTTCTCATCTTCTTTTAAAAGAGAGCAATGAGAATATTTTGATGCAACTATCTAGTGGGTTGTATCCTAAGCTCAAATACAGGACCTGGCTTCGGTCTGACCTCTGACAGAAAGGGATTCATATTCACAGCTCCCACTCTTCTGCAGTACTAGATTGACCTTTTGTAAAGATGAAAAGAACTATTCTCAACATCTCCTCTTGAATCAGTATAGCTGTATAGATTATAGCTCAAAGATTAACTGAAACACAAAAAAAGAGGGAGAGCAAGTGTTAGCCCTGCACTTGCATCATTTGGGAAGGGCAGAGCAGTGTGGTAGCTTCTACTGTAAAGACAGGAAATTTTATACAAATAATTTCATTTCAACTTACTGGATAAAATACATGAAACTTGTAGGAGTGAAAATCAAAAGGAAAATGCTTCGAATAAGCCTGACCTGTATAGTACTCATGACCTGTTTTGGCCTGCACTTCACGAGGGTCTAGTGTTAATGATTGGATTTGATTTGGCAACTCATTTGATTCAGTAACAAAAGGTAGAAGAGTAATGATTCTATGAGCAAGCCAGGCTCCCTTCTTGCTTCTCCTGGACCTCTCATTTGCAAATTTAACATTGATTATACTTCTGGTAACATGTGGTCAGCTCTAAGAGAAGCTGTAGAGGCTAGTATTTCACCATTAAGAGTCACTTCTGCTAAACAGTGAGATAGGTTTAAAAAGAAGAGCATTTCATGGCAAAAAAGTCCCTTACTGATATGGTTGACCTACTATATTCACTTTATACTTGCAGGAAGGGGTTTACTTATCTTCAGGTCATGCTGTGAAAAATTCATGCTCCCTTTTTACTTAGATTTTTCAAGGCAATGTGAACGAAAAGCTGTTCTTCGATTTGCAAATTTTAAATTGATAGATTGTTACTAGCACATGCTCTCCTAATTAAAAATAATTCTTCTAATTCTGACTCTTCTATCCTGTGGATAGGAAAATCCTACAACATCCATTGGAGCCCTGCTAACTGCAACGATATTTTTAAACTTAACTGATTTCATTTCAATTGATTGTCTCTAACCTCAATATTCCAACCTCTCTACAAAAGCATCTTTCTTTACTTTTAAGGTTACCTCTACACAGCTGTCACATAATTTAAGGAGAAGGGTAACTTAATCTTCTCTAAATCAATGTACTGAAATTAGCTAGCACCCATTTGAAATAGCAGTCTGTCTCCTGTGTCCCCACATAACACTGGAGTGATTCTTGTATACATACAACAGCTGCGCGAGACAGTTACTTACACTAGCAATTCTACTTGCCATCAGCTATCGTGCTCTTTGATTCTGGGTCTGCTGAGATATGTGCATATGGCTAACTTTAAAAAAGGTAAACTCCCTCAATGAAATTGTGAGGGGAAAAAAAAGAATTTGATGGAATTATTTCTCAGTTTAAAGTTTACCATGTCTATAAGTCTTTGGAAGACTGTGTCTTAAGTGTTAGGAGTTATACTTGAATGTTCTTAAACTCCAAAGTACTGTATGTTGGAGATAAACCTAGATAAAGAGATTCCAAAGGTGATATAATATGTTTGGTGGTATGTTCTGGTTTCAGCTGGGATAGAGTTAATTTTCTTCCTAGTAGCTGGTACAGTGCTGTGTTTTGGATTTAGTATGAGAATGATGTTGATAACACACTGATGTTTTTAGTTGTTGCTAAGTAGTGTTTATACTAAGTCAAGGATTTTTCAGCTTCTCATGCCCAGCCAGCAAGAAGGCTGGAGGGGCACAAGAAGCTGGGAGGGGACACAGCCAGGACAGCTGACCCAAACTGGCCAAAGGAATATTCCATACCATATGACATCATGCCCAGTATATAAACTGGGGGGAGTTGGCTGGGAGGGGTGGATCACTGCTCAGGAACTGGCTGAGCATCAGTCAGCAGCTGGTGAGCAATTGCATTGTGCATCACTTGTCTTTCTTGGGTTATATTTCTCTCTCTTTGTTATCTCCCTTTTCATTACAATTATTGTTATTATTACGTTTTATTTTTAATTTCAATTATTACACTGTTCTTATCTCAACCCACGAGTTGTACTTGTTTTCGATTCTCCTCCCCATCCCACCGGGGGCAGGGGAGGAGGAGTGAGCGAGCAGCTGCGTGGTGCTCAGTTGCTGGCTGGGGTTAAACCATGACGTGGTAAGATGCAATAAAATATTTGCTTTTTAAGTTCACTAGTGCTGGAAGTCTAATTCTGTTTAAGGCGAAAAAAACCTCACAGAACATCTGAAGAGTTTAAAGGAGTGGTTAAAATAGGGCTTTTTTTTTTTTCCCCTCCTGTATTAGACTTTGCTAATGTATTTGATATCATCTCAGGTTTAAGCTTGTTCTTGTAACAATGAAAGTCTTAGCAGTGTAGGAAAAGAGATTTATTTAGTATTTAAAAGCTCAATCAGTGCTGTAAAAGCTGGAAAGAAGCCATTTCCCTTCTGTTATAGGGTTAGCTTGGTTATGGCTCTCACTGCTACAAAATTGCCATTTCTTCTTCAGATAAAATATGACTTTTTTTTTTTCTCCCCAATCATTAATCAAAAGCACTAGTAAGTTCGTGATTAAGCAGTTTATGAAGAGCAGTAAATTTTATCAGGGAAAGCGGAAGATTTATGTCTCTCTTTAAAATTATAGTTTTTCCAGGGTTATAAAGCAGCAGACCAGTAGTTAGTTTCCCTTCAGATGAAATCCTGGAAAAGTTCTTAGTTACAGCTTTCCTGTTTATTCATACATGGCTATGTGGTCTTCAGCAAAGTCCCTCTATTTTTAAGGGCATGTGACTGATGGAGGTGGGCTAGAAGCAAAGCACTGTGAGCTCCTGGATAACCCCAATCTTCTACTTCCTTCTATGTGCATGTGTATGAGCATGGAGGATGGCATCTACTCATACCTCCAATTACCCTGGTCTTTTGCATCCTCAACCTCTGTGTATCATGAGAAATATGTTCCGTCGGTAGTTTAGCAAAACTTTGCCCCATTTTCACCCCCAACCTAAAGTCAACCAAGAAAACCCATGAATCTTGCTATCAGTTATATGATTATTAATTTTACTTGTATAATCATCCAAAATTCCGTTCTTCCTCATTCCCGTTCTGCAAAATCTCTCTTAAATCTTCTGATTTCCCTCTTCAGCTCCTCCACAACCACTAAACATTATATTCTTCCTTAGGTGCTTTATCTTGATTCCTACCATGCCAACACCAGAGGATCCTGAGATCCAGTATCACTTTGTTGTGAGATCATTAGACTTCTCTTGCTTCTTCAGTCAGTGCTCCAGCGCTGTGTCCTGCTTAAAGTCATGCTAGATGTTATAGCAGGTCTCCTTCATCAGCTTCCTGTCTCTAATTTATTTTCTATTAAGCTTCTATAATCTCTTTTCTATTGCTTTGCCAAATCTGTCATAGAGAAAGCAGCCCATAGAAGCTGATGGTGATGCTTTTTGTGATCCTCAACTGGTGCTCTATTAGCAAGAGCAGTGGCAACTTCTAATGGTCAGTGAAGCTTCTTGCACCACTAATGTACAAAGCAAATCACAGCCAGGGCTCTTCAGCTAGGTGTTTGGAGAAGAACTTTGTTTAGACCAAGCAAGAGATGGCAATGGTTCACCAGATACGTTTTTTCTGCTTATTGACCAAAAGTAGTTAGTAGGTCATGAGTTGAAGAGTCCTGCTATTTACCAGTACACACATTGAGCGGTTTTGAAGGTAACGCTAAAGCCCCAATAAAAGATTGGGTTTTGTAGCTTCATGCATCCTTTTCATACCAGTAAATTAGAAGTGCTCTACTCTTTCATAAGAGCTAAGTGCTAGATCTACAAAGGGGTTTCATTGCTTACCTCCCTTTAAAGTCAATAAATACTAAATGACCATTACAGTATAAGGCACACATAGATACCTTTTGTGAATGTAGTCCTGAATGCTTAGGGACCAGGTCTGGTGAATTTACAACCAAATGCTATAGATTTAGAACCTCCTGCTGCAGTCTCTACTCTCCTGCTGGATAGTACTTAAAACTGTTCATGTATTAATTTATTCTAGTAGATAACGTTGTACGAGAAGGGGCCTCCTGTGTCACCAGGTCTTGCTTCCCTATTACAGTTGGTAGATATGTATTACAGTCTTCTGGAAATTAATCAAACTTCATCTTAGGCATTAGTCAAACTTTCAGCTACCACTCTCCCATCCCAAGGTTATTCTGAAAATGTGCGTAGCCTGTAGTTAAATTACTGATTTGTCCTGCCATTTCTCACAAATAACCAAGCTCTGCTTTCACCACTACTCCTGCTTTAGTGGTGCCCTCGGACACAAGTGATGGAGAAATTGCCAGATAATTGCACCACTGTCAGTTGGACAAAAGTGTAATCTTTTTCATACACTCAGCTGTATTGGTTTTGAAGGACCAAAAGAGGTAAAAAGAGTAACAAGGTATGATCCTGGACTCACAGGAGGAGCAGCCTGTTTGGTAAGATAATGTCATGTCTTTACAGTTTCTTTTAACATAGACTGAAAATCATATCTTGCTATTTCTAAATGAAATAAGTAGTTCATACCAAATATACAAACATTTTAATATAGATGTTTCTTTAAGTATTTATTTTTTGGGTAGGAGCAAGCAAATTTTGCTGTACTGCTCTGTAGCACAATAACATGAGATAAATAAGTCCTATAGGATGAGCTACACAGAAGAGTTTGTGCTTTCTCATTGGATTCAGTAGCCTAACCACATGCAAAGCTAAAAATGGCTTTGAGGCGCTTACTGCCTACAGAATCTACCAAGAAACCAGATACCACTGATAGAAAAATACAATAACCTCAGCTACCTACTATGCTTCAGCCTTTGATAAATAGCAGGCTCCAAATCATCAGTCACTTTCTTGCCAACTCTTTGTGTTGTATTAATTGTTTCTTAATCCTGCTGTGTATTTTATTTGCTCTCCTTTTTATGTTGATTTACTCTGTCACACACCTGTCCAATGAATTTGAAAATGACAGTTTGGAAAAGGATTCCTTTGACAATAAGCACTGTGTTTAAAAACTCTGACTTGATACGGTCATGTAGCATGTAACATGTTTATTCTCATTTCTTTGATACGTCTTAAAGCAGTACCACTGGGGAGCTGAGTGCAGAGACTGAGATTCATCCCAACTACCTGGAGGGGGAGCAATAGACCTCCTGAAGGGAGATCAGGCTCATGTATGCCTTTCTTCTCACAACGTTATGAAAGGAATCAGGACAACTGAATTCTTGCGTTGGGCAATTCAGATGAGTGCCTGCGGATGAATTTACTTGACGTGGTCTCTTAAAGGTCTTGTAGCAAAGCCACAAGAATGTTAATATCAAGGGTTCTTCTCTAACAGATGGGCAAATTTTGTTCAGTGGTACATGTTAACTCTATAATAAGTCATAGCACAGAAGGCGTGATACTGCAGTAGTACCCAGGGATGAGAGTGTCCTTCTATATTTCCTTCCCATCTTGGAAGATGCACAGCTTTTTTGTGTTCTGGACTGAGTCAGCAAGTCCTGCTCTTAGCATAATTTGTAGTTTAGAGTTCTCCTGCACCATCTTTATATGCCTTTTCCATTCTGTATAGTGGAAGATCATGGCTGCTGTTCAATATTTTGGTTTTTTACCTCTGCAAAGGTAATTCAAAGAACAATATGCAGGGGTGGTGGGGTTGAGGGTTTTTTTTGTTTGTTTTTCCTGTATTCTCATTTGGGAAAAGATGGACTATTAATGTAGGCAGGAAAACTCCTATAATGGATGCTGACTTTGGATGCTAGATTTATCTAATGAATTGATATGCTCCAGGTACGAGACATAGTTACTGGATACATGTAACATGAATGGAGGGCAAATGTTGGCTCATGGTCCATCAGAAATGTTGTTAAAATTGAATTTTGCTTCTTCAGGGAACAGGATTTACTCCATGTTGTCATGGCAAGGCTGTAAGCTAGGACGAGAGCACACTAAGTGGTTGAGTTTGCTGCTCCTGCATTGTGGACAGATGGAAGGGTTGAGGTTACCACTGGGAGATGATCTCTCCTCACTTTTATTAGTAGCTGACATACATCCCTATTACTTCCTCAGATGCAGAAGTCAGGACAGCTTAGTGTAGGAAGGGTAGCTGGCAGTGCCATGTCATCTTAGATGACTACCTATTTTGCTTGGGTACCTCTCAATTGGATGTCTATCTTAGACTTCCAAAATGTAGTTGTCTGTGACTTGAACTAAAAAAAATCCCCATAATATCCCTGGATGTTATGTCACTTATCTTCTCATTTGACCAGCTATTCGAAAGGCACCATGTCTGTTAACAGACCCATACTTTCTAACATCAATGCGCCAAATACATACATGAAGCTCAAAAATACACAAAATCCATGCGATGCCAAAATACAGAGTTCAGTTTATAATCTAACATATATTAAGGATGTTATGCTTTTACAGGAGGTACAAATATTTATTCAACTTCAGAAATTCACTTCACAACTCTGAATAGACAAATTAAACATGGTCTCTGCTAAGAAGAGTTAATGGTATAAAAGATAGGCACAAAGAAGGCAGGATATATTCATAAATTCAAGAAATATGTGCTTATGTGGAAAAATTAATGAAGTGTTCTCACTTGAAATAGGATTTTAACAGAGACTTAGTTGAAGAGAATAGGTTATGTTCCATGCATGGGTTGAACATGGCATGAATGATTAAAAGGGGAATAGAAGTAGCAATTAAATAAGCTATTGAAAATGAGACTGATAAGACTGGAAGAGCCAAGAGGCTATTTGGATGTTTAGTACAAAAAATCCGAGATGAGAGAGCAATTTCCACAGAATTTTGAAGGTAAAAATATTGCGATATTTGCATATTGTGAAGGGAGAATTTTCTATAGAGCACATGATGATTATACATGGCTGCACATTAGGACAAACAGGTAAATGTGACTTGATGCCACAGTCATGATGAATTCAGATGCCCCAAACTCTACTGATGAGAAGAAGGGGAAGAAACTTCTCCACCTTCTCACCTGCTTACAGTGGCATCTTAATCCTGGAATATGTCTTAAGTTTAAAGACTATCCCTCCATTTCTGCTGTGTTTTAGGGCCATAGTGAGTGGGTTCTCCCACTGTTTTGGGGTTTGTTTAATTGTTCAGTAAGTGTCTTCCTGGGAATAAAAACAAATTGAGGAAATAAAACACTTCTTTGTTTCTCTGTGGATTCTGCTTCATTCTATGAAGCCATAAACTTTGGAGTCGCGTCCTTGTATAGACTGATCTCTGTTCTCTGTAGTTTCCTCTCACGCTGTTTTTACTGATGAAAAGTATGCCTCTGTGTATATGTTTTTAATGCTTTGCAATAATCTCATAGGATTTGTGATTCACGGACTGTACTAAGTCTGTGACAAGAATTTGTATTTGGATAGAAACATAAGTCTTGCAATCCCTTGGGATAAGAATTTTTATAGGATTTCTTCATATAGGTTTGTTTATTCAAAAGAAAAAGTTTTAAATTACTTGAAAGAGAATTTGAGAAGAAAATCATTAAACAAGATACATAATTTTCTAGAGAAACTGACAATAAGCAGAGGGAAAAAATTGCTGCATCTTTGAAAGCAAGCTAGTGGAGCAGTTACTGAGCCGTAAACAAAAGGAGGCTCAAATATATTGGGTTCTTAAACAAAGCATATTTCAAAAATAGTAAATTCAATTTTCAACCACGCAATCAATCACTCAAATTATACCTATTACAAAGGAAAGAAAGTCCTTGTCTTCAAATCCGTGCAAGGTGAAAGATTTCAAAGAATAAATCCCTGTGGATTTTTGTTTCTGCAACATTTATTTCGTATTTTCACCATTTACTGGTTTAGAACATTTTCAATACTCCTCAGTTTATAAAAAGTTCACAAGAGGTTAATGGGAGTTCTTACTAGAAGAACCTATTTAAGAATGGATGAATTCTTACCCGCTGTCCTGAGACAGAATAGGAGTTCAAATGAGAGTGTCACATCATTAAGTCTGTCCTTGTCAAGTCCATTTTATTTATCATTAAGGCTACTGTCACATAAATAAGCTTTTACATGGCATTGTATTACATATACCATATATATCAAGTACTATATTTGCAATGGTTTACATCTCCCAGCTATGCAAAGTGATAAAATGCTGCTGATTTTATGCTGAATTTCTTGTGGTTTTGATCGAACTTGGACGGTGATATGTCTCTGTTTAGTTTCACACTAGAGGTTTTTTTTTTGAATGGGAAACAATGAAAAACTATGAGTTTGGAACAAGTATCTTGTAGAACTCTTTCTTATAACAACTATGCCACAAATTTGGAGGGACAAAGCCTAGTGGTCTTCCATCTGCAGCTTACCTCTAGGGGCATGTAGACTTCCTAGCGTATATGGGCAGCACAAACCTGTAAGAGCTTCTAATGGCACCAAGTCAGAATTAAGGTGTAACGAAGCAGTGTATAAGGGAAAGCAGGCTCTGAAGAAATGTGTCTTTTCAGTGTCTTGCCTTGCAGCAACTTCTGCTCTAAGAAAACCTGCCTTGCAAGTAGGGGTGAGCAGGAATCCTTCACTGCTGTGACTTCCCCCAAATCCATGGGATGGCTGTGTTAGATTGGAAGAGGCACCACACTTGGGGGCAGACGGCAACAGGCTGTGCCTTGTCTCATCGGCCTCGTTGCTACTGCTCTCCGCTTTCAGGGCTGGGGAGAGCCAGGGGGGCGGCTGCTCTGAGACCCTGTGCAGTTCTGCACAGTTATAAACGCGTTGCGTGGCAGGAGGTGGCGCTGAAGGACACGCAGCGCGTCGGAGGTTTGTGAGCGCTTTAAATGTCAATTGGTTTCTGTGCCTCCTGCTCACATGAGCTTCAAAAGTAGGCTTTTTAATACAGGGGGGTGAAAGCTTCAGCTTTAACTGGCTTTTAGATGCGCAAAATACCTCTGGGGCAGCACTTTAAGGGACCCAGGACTTCTAGAACATCAGCATGGCCAATTTGAAGTTATGGTGGAAGCATAGCAGGAATGAATATTCTAAGTCTCGTTGTGACCTCAAGGAAGGGAATTGAATTAGAGCTAGTGGGGAATTTTCCAGTGGAAAGGCTTTTTTCCATCAGAACATGTTGCTTCAACAAAACTGAACTTTTCCTGGAAAAGCACATACAGAATCTGACAGGAAACACTCTTTCAGTGAGGGAAGAGTTTTTTCATCAAGAAAACAGCAGGAGAGAGATTGATTTTTTTTTTTTAAATTATTTTTATTTTTAAAAAGATTGCTTGTGATTATGTGGATTAAGTTTATATCTTGATTTATAACGTGTGTAAAAGTAGTAAGGGCTACACAAGGAAGACAGACAGTTGAAAGTAGAATCATTCAGTTCTATGGACAATCACTTGTCTCGTTTTTCTGTCAGTGAGATTTGGGCGCATTCCAAACTATGTTATGCAGCACCTTGGATCTTTACGCCCCCACACACCTCTTGCATCTTAACCGCTCAGCTACTGGTTATTGTAAGGTAGCTAAAGATTTTTCACATTTTTCTAAAATTGGGAGTTCCTGCTACAATAAAAGAAATATTTAAAACTTCCACAGTACAGTTAAACTATTTAGTATAAATATCAGAGCTGGATGGCAAAGAGTCTATGTCAGGAATAACTCAGTATTTTTTCAAATGGGTTAATATCCTTGAGTTATAATACAGAACTTTAAGAAAAATACCTTCAACTATAGAACTGAATTGATTAAGAGAGTGATGGTAGCAGTTCCCATGGGAAATGTGTGTCAGTGGACCATCAGACATGCTCATGGACAAGGTGGATAATACTTTATATAAGGGTAGCTGTTCTTCAGTACTCCTTTCCCCACAGGTTTAAAAATTCTTCATGTGTACTATTCTATTTTCTAATGCTGAACAATAATATTTTTTTTTCTGAAGGCATTACTCACTGTGAAATTAAGTAATAATAGTCCTACATGCAATCCTTCATAGCTAACTGCTCTAGCCCTTTCATCTGTGAGCTTCACTAATTTCTTGGAAAGTTGTTCTTTATTCTGCTTATAGATGGTTTTGTGTTTGCGAACGTAAGCGTAAAAAAGTCCAAGTCTGAGCAAAAAAATAAAAATAAATTGAGTATCTCTACCTTTCAGGATATGTCCAAAGACAGTAAATTAGTGAATTGCTAAAAGCTTCTTCCAGAGCTCTGCAGTCTCCAAATTTACAATAAATCCCAAGGCAGTCTCAGGGCAAATAAATAATACTGCAAACATAGCATTTCCATTGTTCTACTTTAATTTAAGGTCAAAGTTACATGGAGCATTGCATTAAGCTTTTAGAATATCATGCAAAGTTTTCACAGAACCAGAAGATGAAAGTACTTCCAGGGGACGATAAACAATCGTTTATTGGGATTTACAGGATATACTTGTTCAGGATTTCTGTGATTTTGCAATTCTTTAAACTACCCAATACAAATGTAACTCAAAGTGTAACAGAACAGCATTGCTTGCAATAACAAAGTGATAATGCTTTTAGCCTGACTTTTTAATAAAATCAGGCTCATACAGTCACGTTACCTGTCTTTAGTTCACCCCAATGATTTTTTTTATGTTGTCCAGTTTAGCCAAATTTGACAAAAACTTAAAGGTATAAAACTCTCACAAAATTAGATAGAGATCTGAATTTGTGTTCCTGCTGATGCTGCAGGTAGATGTTAGCCCTGAGCTGATCAAAGAGAAATCAGCCAGCCAAGAAGTCTATGAATACTGATCAGTTTGTCCATAGCTCTGAATCAACCAACTGCATGGTGGCTTGTGCTTGGCCAAAGTGGTGGGACAGGATGAAGGACAAGTTTGGGATCTGGAGGAGGAAAGGGAAATAATATAATTTACTGTCCTTGGGAGAGGTGCTGTGGGACACAGACTCAGTGATCACTGAGTTTTCCTATTTCTGCTTAGGAAATAACTTGGAAGGCAAGTGATGGCCACACTTTTTTTTTTTTTTTTTTTAATACAATTAAATATAGAAATGTATCTATTTAGGAATATTTTTTTAGGAGTTTCATCCAATGCCTGTTATCTTTTTGTAATAATTTGGGCTTTGGAGCAAGTGCTGTGTCTTCAAAGCTCAAAATCATACTGTTTTCACTTACAAAATCACATCAACATTTTGGAAAGAGAAAAGGAAGCCCTGGAAGTCTAGTAAGTGTATCTAATATAAGGTATATCCCAGTACTACTATTCATGTTTCATTTTAATTTATTTTAAATAATCCTCTCCAGTTGTTTTGCAGTTCTGCCTTGATAAACTACTGTAATACCTCTTATAACCCTGGAGAATTTCTGCTGAGTGTTCAAAAATATTATGTGTCTGAGACCTCAAGCCTGAAAAATACAGATTTTGTTCAGTGCTGATTTCATTTTCCTTGAAGTAGAGTAAAAAAACTCTCCTTTTCCAGGAAACTGGAAGAAATTAGTAACATTGGAGTAAAGAGTGCACAAAACAGTCTATGTAAGTCAAACGATTATGATGGGTAAATCTCTTGACTTTGCTTCTCCAGTGCTAAAAGATTATTTTTTTTCTTTTAAAAGAGATGAAATCAAATAGCTTAAGATTCCAACTGACCTACTTTAAGTTTCTTATGATTTTCTGTGGATTAAATCATGTTTGGAGCCTGATACTCCTCCTCAGATTAAACTTAAATGAAAACAACCTTCTTTGAAGATGATGGAATTGTTCCAGTGTAAAATTGGCTCCATTGTGAGGGTAATCAGGCCGGTTAGTGGCAATACAGAAAAGATGATGGCAGTTTTACCCATGAGAAGTAGATATATTTACTCTAGTCTCTGCAGGATATCTCTCTCACCTCACTTCAGAGAGTACAGTCAATAGAGTAAATACATTGGTCACATTCTGAAAATTACACTTACCTAAGGCAACTATTAGCAGTTTGAGTTTCTAGTGTTCAAAACATTTAAAAGTGAGATATGCAGCTCTGCATACTGAGATCCAAAGGATGGCAGACAGGCATATGAAGTTCCTCGCTCATCTTAGTGAGAAGAAGAGAATGTAAGATCAGGGAAAATTTAGTCTTACTTAGATTGGAGGCGGCTTCCCCTTGGTCTGTCCAGTAACTGTATTTGAAAGATGGTCATTACCATTTTTTAATGTGAGAAGAGCAGTAGTCTTGCATTTAAATCATGTACCTCAGCATCAAGGGTTTCAGATATATTTCTTAATTTTCCTTGCACTGTGTGAGTAGCGTAATTGCTCTGCTTCCTCATCTGAAAAAAATCTGTATATTTCCAATTTGTCACCATTAAAAATTCAGTTGTCACTAGAGTAGTATTTGATATCATTACTGTTTGGCCCAGCTTCTCTTTTCTACCTAAGCTCCACCCAGTGCAAGAATAGGCTTGGGTAAGTAGAAACAGTAATAATACTTTCATCCTTAAAACTGAATGGTTTAGTTCCTACCCCAGTAGCACGTGGTCCAGCTGCAGACATGCTAGTAAGCCGGAGTCCAGTGCAATGTAGAAATACTCAAAATATCTGTGGAGGAACTAGACTGGGTAAGCTACTGGAAGCAGTAAAACTCAGCAGGTTTTGAATTTTCAGCTGGGGAAACTGGACTGCAGGGAACATAGGTGCATAGATAGCTAGAAAGTTCTACCTCAGATGTTCCTCTGGATGTGCATCCATAAGGCACACTGGTCCACCTGGTGTTGCAAAGCTCCATCTCATCTGACAGCAGTATTTAGTTGCCTAGTCAGAACCATACCCATAGTTAGACCTGTGATGTCTGCATATAATTTCCCAGAAATTATGATGTTTAACTGTAGTGAGAAAATGTCTACATAGATATTCTTAAAGTGTCATTTTTAGGGAAATAATGTGAAATTTTGAACTGCAAAATTTCGACCAAAAATGATTTAACAAACTAGAAGCAAACTAGCTGCCACTTAAAAATGTCATTAACTGATGTAAATAACACATTATATATGCAGAAACACCTTGTGTACTAACATTTTCAGCTAGAAAATAATACTGGGCTTAAACAAAAGCCAACTTTGAATTACACTGTCAAAATGCACGCAGGAAATGTTGCCTGGTCAGATTGTATAAATTCTAACAGACTTAATATGTTCATCTTTTACACTGAAAACCAGGAAGAACGCAGATTTTCTTCAGTCTCTCAGAGTGGCAGCCTACCCTGGAGAGGGATGAATATGAAGCTTGGACACCACTATGTACACACTGCTTTGGAAATTTATCGAAACCCAGTGATTTGCAATCAATGAGATGCACCTTACAACAGAGTGCAATACCATCAGTGTAGCTATGCCACTTTTTCCTCTGCCTAAAATAGCTGGTGATATTCCCATTGACTTTTAGGTGCTGGAACAACAACTTACTCCCTCTAAACTGATACTGTTTCTGATCACCATGCCTGGGGAATGCTTCTGTGCTTCTCATGCACATGTTTTTGTTCTTCTCCTCTGCCTTGTGTGTGTTTGTAGGGAGAAATTCAGGTCTTTTTGTGTCACTACAGTCTAAATTATCATCTGTTCTTTTGTATAGCTTAGTGAAGTGAAGGCCTTCAAAAAGATGCAAAAGACTTTACATAAAAAATTGAGATCCTAAAGTCTGTGTGCCTTGCAAAAGTCCATTCCAGGTCTGATTAAGGTTTGAGACATATCTGCGTAAAACAATGGCAACAAGTAATCCAAGAATTGCAATATCAAATGTAATAAACCCAGACTTAGAAGTATACAGACTCCTGTGTTTGGCTATTTCTTGGAGCTGCTATAAGAGATCATTTGGGGTATAGAACTCAATAGGATAGTAGCAGCCACGGAAACCATAAAATTCTGTACTAGTTCTTTTTTTTAAAATGAAGAGTAAGTACCTGAGAAAAACTTAGTCTGATTCACACTGCATGCTCTATTTTCCTTCTTTGAAGTGTCAGAGAAAAACCACGGAAAAAATGAAGTATAGGGATGGATGCAAATGCAGGACAGAAAAGCAAAGCTATTAAATTAGTTTTTGAGATGAAACAAAATATTTCATCATGGGGAGAGGTTAACGGTAGTTTAAAGTCACTTGAATTTGGATTACTTTGCTCTTGCGTATACTTTAAATGAAGCAGAACTGTTAGGAAACAACTTCAAGCATTTCTTTATGAGCATCAGAACTTGTAAACTTGCACCGATGAATAAATCCAAATAGTTGGAACTGAAACCTAGAGCCTGCTTCTGCTGAAGTCACTTGCAGAACCCTAAAATGACTTTACTGATGTGGGTCTGGGACCTACTCTGTACAGTAGGCATCCCCTAGCACTTCTGTGTAGTTGAAACACAGCTGCTTCAGCAACAGCAGCATGTACAGAAGCTGAACTGTAGAATAATGAAGGGACTTCTTGAGGTCACCTCATCCAACCCCTGCTCAAATCAGGGATGGCCTAGGGCGTTTGCTCATGACCTTGTCCAGTCAAGTTTTGAATACCTTCAAGGATGAAGATTGCTCAGCTGGGTAAGCTGTTCCCGTGGCTGATCGCCTTCATTGTGATGTTTTTTCCTAATATCTGTGTCTATCATCCATCATCCTATTGCTGTGCACCACCAAGAACAGTCTGACTCCATCGTCTCACTGCCCCATTAGGCAGCGTCTCCAGCTAGATCACCATTAGCCTTCTGCTGAAAACTGAACAAACCTGGCTCTCAGCTTCACTCTGCATGCCATGAGCTTCAGCCCACTGTCCATCTGGGGAGCCTCTGCTGGATTCATTTCAGTGTGACATCTCTGTATCCCTCCTTAAGTTTCTGTTATACACAAAGGGCAAGGGATGGTTTTGTTTTTTCTGCTTTATACCTGCAACATCCTTTCACTGAGTGTAAGGAGCAGAGAGAAATTAACAGAGTACGGTACTTGAAGCATCTCTTCCAGCTCGTTTCTGCTGCTTAGTGCAGGAGTTTCACAGCAAAATAAATTGTACATCTGCAACACAGGTATTTTTTTATAATTTCAAACCAAACTGTTTTAGAACTGAGCTGTAATAACATGTCTGAATGACCTAGGACGAATGAAGTTGCTAGGAAGCCAAATGTTGTTTATTCAGGGAGTTCAGAGAGAGGAATGAATTTAGATCCAGCTGTGTAAGAATATGGAAATACTTATCCAAGACACTTACATAATCATAATTCTGTCCTAGTCCTTCATTTGCAGAGAAAGATCAAATGTAGTGGTTAAACCACTTAATTTAACCTGAGTTCACAAACACTAAAGTGCCATAATCAGAAGTGTAGGGTTTTGTGTGATGTCAGAACACGAAAAAGTTAATGTTCTACTCTAAGTGAGACTTCCTTGTAATAGAAAAAATTACCCTAAATCTCCACACGCAGATTCTGTGCAATGTTTCAGTGGCTTATAGCTAGCAGTAAATGCAGCCCTGTTGTGAATACTGAATTTGCCTCCTATGACACTCCCAAAGCCAGGAACCACATGGTGCAGCCCATCATACCATTTTGGCCAAGACAGCTTAGTTGTCTCAACCTGCTGAAACCTCAGGGATAAACTTCAGCTTCCTTTGTCTTCATTTCCCTCTTCTCTCCCTTACCACACACAAAGTGCTTCAGAAAGCAAGAACTCCAAATTAATATGAAAAGTTCCTGTTTCGTTAAAGTGGTATTCTTTATCCGAGAAAAGAGGAATAGTGCTTATAAGCCCACATTTTATAAATTAAGCTTATAGATAGCTATTATATTACACCTCACATCACCCATATAGACTAACAATCTTCATTTTAATATATATTTTGTGGGCTGCATGAAACCTTTGCAGTGATTGAAATTAGTATTAAACTGATTAAACATTTTCCCCTTTCTCCCTATATTGTTTGCAAAAGGTTAATGTGCATGTTAACAAAATTCTCCTGGAAATCCAGAAAGGTAAAAAGCAGAGAGATATGTAATCAAATACAAAATACAAATTAAACAAAGGACTCCTCTTATTTCATAAGTTGTCCTAATATTGCACTTGTAAATCCATTCTTTTCTTCTCTCCCCTCTGGCTGTCTCATGTTTTTTTCAAATTGTTAATGTTAGAGGAGATATGAAAGTTATAATCTAAGGGTAATTAAAATCAAGTTTCAAAATGCTAAACCATTGAAACAGAAGGATAATTCAGAATCTATTGCGGGACCGAGCAGTTAAAATTAATATCTCTGATTTTAAAATCAGTTTGATGATACAGCTAAGTAGATATTGGTAAACATTTCAGAAGTTCTGGATACAAAAAGAAACTGAAGTACTGCAATGCACATATCTGCAAAAACTTAGCCTGGAGGCTGGATCCAACACTGAAAATCTCAACCCTGAGTTAAGTCAGGACCTAACCTGAGATTCAGAAGCACATGCCAGCTGCCAGGTGCCTAAATAGGCCAACAGATTGTACCACACAGCAGGAGCTTGCTGAAATTCTGCCTTGAGTTTAGGTACTGACGATATGCATTTGTGCAGGACTGGCTGGATCGTCCCTGTCTCCTTTAATGCAAACCAAAGTGATACTGTTTGGGGCATGTAACAGATTCGTGTTTACCAAACAAAGCAGTTAGTTAGTTCAAGGTCTATGCACTCCTTGGCACTGTGTGTTCTAGACACATCTACTGTGTTACAGGAGTACCAGTACAGGCAGGGTAGAGGGCAGTGGTGGTGTTTTTCCTCCTTTTTGCTAAGTCTGAATCATTCTGCAGTTGGGAACATAAGATTCAAGGGACAGTGAAAGAAGACGAGCGTGAGGGAGCATGCCTTTGCATTAATGTTAGGGTCCCCAGTCCTTGCTCCTAAGGTTATTTTATGCGTTTTAAATCAAACAGTTACTGAACAAAGCCCCCATATACTCATGAGAACAGAGTTTGGTAACCGTATCTTTCTTTTTTGGGGGGGAGTGCCCTAGACTTACTTGTCTGGAGGTTAGGATACTCTTATGGAAAATATGAATTTCATTTCTCTGGTACCTGGAAAGCCCAAGTGTCCTGCTCCCTAAAGTTCTGGGCTAGAGTATAAGGCTGGCAGCACTCCTTTCTCTTCAAGCCATATATTTAGTGGGAACAGCTGAAACTGCAATGCTTTGTATGAACTTCTGCACTGGTGCTGTGTTCTTAGCATTTTTATGGGGCTGGGATGCCTAGCTTGTGAACCCCAAACATGCCTGCGTGTGAAACAGGGAGCACAATTGTCAGCACAGGTAGGAAACCAAGAGTTCTGACCATAAGCATTAGCAAAACCTAAGGTATGCAGGTGCTTCTCAAGGTATGATGTTAGTAGTTTGCATTTCTCACTTAGGTGCTTCCATACCAGCTAATTTTCACCCAGTGCTTAATACTTTTTTTTTTTAAATTACAAACAATGCAGGTGCTTGCTTTCACCCTGAGGAATGTAAGGAATAATGTGAGGAATACTATTCTCCAATTGTGAAAGAGTGTTGTGGAAATAAATGCTGCAAACTGAGGTGGAATGCTACCAGCTTGCAGGTGGTATGTTAGCATTGGATCAGATAAGTGCATTAAACTCATGGGTCTGCGCACTCCTTGTTCCTTTGTCCCAGTAACAAGGATGATAGAAACATTAGCAAATCAACAATGCTCCCAGAACTCTTTTCTTTTAAAGAAAGAATACTTAAGTGTTGTCTGAGCCCGTTCCAGCTATGACACAACGAAATGCCATTCCTCTCCTCTTAATGCAAGAATGGTAGAGCTAAGAAGCAGGGAAAGATAATCAAGAGCATTTGGTTCTTCAGAGAGTTACTAAAACCAGATTGGAAATTGAGCTAGCTCCCCAGATGCCATGGTGTTGCATTCACTTTCTGTTACCTCCGTTCTGACAATTCTGGTTGGTTTCAGCAAGACCTGGAAACTGGCACTAACTGTGTGGGCAAAACAGTGTTATACTCTGACCATATAAGTAAAAGAATTGCAAATTAAAGTAAGGCAAGTGAGAAGAACATCATGAACAACAGAGTGATTCATGTAAGTTACAACCTGTATTTCCAGGCACAGTGGTTTGCAGTCATTTTTATCACATGCTGTATTCTGGATTTGTAGTTATTTTACAAAGTCAACCACCCCTGTATGTTTTTGTTTGTTAGTATTTTCGCTAAGCTACTGATCAGTATTTTGTTCACATGAGGAGATATTGCAAGGAATCAGTTAATTTCTGGGCTTTATTTATTCATTTATTTGTAAGAGTATTTATATGGGCAGATCTTCTTGGTGATGATGAAGAAACTTATTCAGTCCTTGTGGAGTATTGAAAGGATGTTTCTTCCATCTACAAAAGTCTGTCAAAACACAGAGTGTTTTTGATTGTTCAGGTTGTTGACTGTCAGCTCACCCACTCCTGACCACTATTCCTTCTTAGTGTTCTTTCCCTCACCTCATTAATATCCCATGCATATTATTGATTTTTATTGGTCCTGTCCTGTCTTAGACTATGAGTTTTTCACAATGAGAAACATGACACTTCTATTTGTTCACAGTGCAGATTTACGCTGTTTGTTTATTTAAATGTTTTACTATCACTTATGAAGATTACAAAGAGATTTTCTTCCCTCCCCTCTTTTCTCTCATTCTGATTGATGTTTCAATACCTGCCTCTCATTGTCTAGCAATGACTATAATTCCTCCTCTTTCTTCTCAGGAAATAGAGCAGGAAACTGGTCTACTAATGCTAGAGAAGGTGGAGAAGGTTTTGTATAAATTGAAATGTAAAATAGTTGGCATTAAAAATGTATTGCATTGCAATGTCCCTTCGGTCATGCATCACGCCATTTCAGTTTACAGTACCTCGGACTGTTTGGATGAGATGAAGGGAGCTGAAATGGTGAAAATGAGTGGTTCCAACTTGCCTGCAGTGAAAATATGATGACAATCAGATTACAGTCTTCCTCATCAGCACGGCCAATTAATTTTTACACTCTCTGAATACAATAGTTTATCCAAAATAAAGATTGAGAGAAACAAAGTTAACCCTTCTTAGGGTTTGTTTACACAGGAACATTCAGAAATATTGAAGAAAACTGACGGAGATCATGACGTCAATGCCAATGTTCTAAGGATTATTCTGCAGTTAATTAAAACCATTTTAGTTTTCAATCTCTTCAATGAAGGAGTTTGTACAGGGATTTAACGTACACTAAAGATGAGAACCAAATTTACACCCTTAATGTGTTTGCCTTACTGTTTTGAATATTGAACATAGTCTGTAAAATATAAGTAAGTGAGTACCAAAGTGGAATATCTAATGTAAAGCTTTATTTTTATAATTAGGGAAAACTCTTACTGAGATATTATTTGACGTAAAGTTAAGTAGAAAATTCTTGTGAGCCTCAGACTTCAGTGGGATCATAAAGGAATACAAATGAATCTGTCCCTAAGCCCCAACTTGCAAGGAGTAGGACACTAGTCCTAGTATTTATCATCTATGATAGCATATATTCATTAATAGACATTTTTCAGTATTTAAGAATGTTCATATGGGACCATACCAAAAGGCAGTTTAACCCAATATCCTGTCACTGAGAACAATCAAAAGTGGATGCCTAGGAAAAGTTGTATGAAGAGCAAAAGCAGAAATAACAAGTATGTTGCATTTCCCCGATGATCTCTCAGACTTCAAACTTTTTTAGATCAAGCCAAATGTCATTCCTGTGCAATTACTGACCCTCAGTGGTTTTTCTTTCATGAATCTCTCCAGTCTTCCACTGAAAATATTTAACTTATGTAAATGTTTAAAAGGATGCTGTCCTTCATTTAGATTCTACAGCTAAGCACATAACAAACAATTGAAGAGGTGTAGGTAGAGATTTCCATATACATAGGAAAAGCAGAAATATATAGACTCAATATATGGACCCTTTTTTTTTCTTTCATTTCAAATTATTTTCCAGCAAAATATGGAGTACACAGTTCTTTCAATTTATTAAAATCCACAAAAATCAGAAACCAAGGAACATTTTTGTTGTTTATAGCATACTGGAGTATTTGGAAAGACTTGGTAACACTTCCATTGTTCAGGGTGTCTTGGCATTAGTAGTACAACAAATTCCAAAAGAGATATTTTTTAAAGATGTAATAGTTTTAGAATTATGATTTTTACTTGCGACCAGTTTGAATCAGAAAGTTTCTAACATATGGCAGAGAAAGAATATGAAACCATATGCATCCAGCACTGGGACTGTGTTCCTGAGAAAAACCAGTTTGCTATTTTTATGCTGGCCAGCAGGTGTCAATACCCCAAAGTGAAGAAGCTGCCCGGCAGCCAGATACAGTTAGAAAGAGTGAGGCTGGAACAGGGAGTATATGTATTTTGGATGTCTCACTTTGAAAGCTGACTTTGTGAAGTTCTTCTGTGCTTCATCACCACCAGGAAGGAAGCCATCTTCTGAGGGGAAAGGGGGAAGGGGAATTAAGCAACCCTTCCATCCTGAAAGGAGGTACCTCTTAGTTTCTTTTCCTACTGATCCCAATAATAGTATTTTTATTCTGCTTCCCCACAACTCCAAAGCTTTATGGTCTCTGACTTCAGCCTTCAAGCCTCTGTGCTCCCTAGCCAGTCTGGCTGAATCCACCCAAACACTGGAAAAGTGGCTAAGGGTGGGATACTTGGCTGGTTTGATCAGTGCAATGGACTTCAATCAAAGCTGTTAAAGTGCTATTGCACCCTATCTATTTTTCTCCTAAAGGTGCTATTCTAATACATATTAATGGATATTTTTCTATTTAAGGTCATAATATCTGTTAGTTGCTAAAGTGAAAAAATCTGAAGTGACTTTTTTTTTCAACACAAATTTCAGCATTTATATGATTGTGTGTAAGTAATGTCTTTTTGGACCCATTTTAGGCTTCCGTGAAATAGAATCTTGTAATGTTTTGTGTAGTTATATGACACATCCTCCCTAGATTAAACTTTGGAACTTTTTCAATTAATAGTAAAAATATCCATCTTTCCACATTACTATAGATTAAGCATTATGAGTACAGACTGGGTAGCTCTTAGGAAAGATACGTGATTACTTGAGATATTTCAGTCTTTTTTTCCTGATTTCCACAGAGGCAGTGCCTACAGGATGTATCCTACTGTTTTAAACACTGCATAACCATAATAATGAAATAGTCATAACCATTGCATTCTTTCACTGATTTTTTTTACCTTTATATAGCTTCTCAAGGTAGGACATTTTAATTGGGAGCAGTTTTTTTGATCTCTGATAATAAGCAAAGACTTGTTAAAAGCTGACATAATTTAGGTAAATATAAAATTTACCATATTACTCTCATAGTATTGGTCTCTATCTACCACTCATGATGAAATCCTGGCTGAAACTGAATGTTTTGAGCTATTGAAATTCTGGCCTTAACTTCCTACCAGCTGCTATTTTACAGTGAGCCGGTAAGAGCTGGGAATTTACATACTCCATTTTTAATTTAATCAAATGTTGTCAGTCAGCATCACATGTTAGGTACTATTTCCATCAGAAGGAACTTAAAAAACAACAACCTGAAAGATTAAAAACCTCTGCCTCTTGAAGATAATGATCTTAGTGAATTTTAACAGATTGCTTTAGCAGATGGAGATGTGATATTCACTACAGTAAATTACATTAACATGCTCTCAGACAGAGATGTCACATTTGCCACAGTAATTTACATTAACATGATTTGAGACAGATTTGATTCCCCAAAAAGAATTAGAAATAACGTTTTATCAATTCACTTTGCCTTGTCACTTCTTCAGATAATTGTCAGTCTAGAGTGGGACATGTTTTTTACCAATGGATGCCATGGTGAACAGGACAGAAATACTGTTTTGCTGTGGCCATCTATAAACAATATGATATACAGCATCCTGCATATTAGCACACCAACACCATGTACCAAGACATAAAGAAAATAAATCCCAATTGTTGGTAGAGTAGTGGAAAATAAGTTACTTTTGATTCAGTGTAATATATTAATTTGACTCTGGTCACGATAACCGCACTTTTGCATGTCTATATAGCCTTCTACCACTGCCTCTAGGAGATCTTGTCACCCACTTTAATAGGCTGATGGAAAGCACTCTGAAAAGAAATTTAACCGTCTCTACTGTGTGTTACCATCTTCAGCCAGAGGACTGTATGGGTGCAACTTAGCTGTTGTGCAGTATTGTGCAGGGGATCTGGGAAACATGTTCATGACAGCGTCTGCTATACTACTTGAAAGAAAGTATGCCTGCATCTCTGTGTACTATCTGAAATAACTAATGGTCCCAAGAAGTCCTTAATCTAGTCCTAAAATCAGAACAGAACATACAGAATCTATAAGCAACAAACAAGCCTAATAAAGCTGCATTGGAAGAAAATGAAGCAGCTGTCTGAAGCTTTACAGAGATGCTTTCAAGTTCTGCTCCTCTAGTTACTGGATTTCTGAGTAACACAAGCAAGAGACTCCGAAGTTCCTGCTATGGATCTTCAAAGGGATTTTTATGGTCAGAGGTTAGAGGCCAGCCTTGGAGAAAATGCTTCAGGGAGATTTCAGGAGAGTAACTTGAGGCTGTGGTGAGACTGTTTCAAGTGATTGTCTCTGTGACTCAACTCAAAATAGATCTAAGCAATGACCAGAAAAGTTTGGGAGACATGTTTCTTTGGACTAGGAAGCCTTAAAGTCTTAAATCCAAACCTGCTTGGACCTGCTAAAGATACTTACATTTCCTCAACTAGGCAATCCTATATCAAATAAAAACCTATATACAGCACTTCTACATGTCTTCTAGAAAAGCTTTTGCTGTACATTGAGGGATAATGAATGATATATCAGGCTGGTTGGAAAGAGGCAGTGTTTTAATGCAGGATGGTTGCACTCAAAATGTTCTGGTAAACAACTTGATGTCCAAGTGGAGAGCAGTGACGAGCGGTGTTCCTCAGGGGTCGGTATTGGGGCTGGTGCTGTTTAACCTTTGTCAGTGACATGGACAGTGGGATTGAGTGCACCCTCAGCAAGTTTGCTGACGACACCAAGCTGTGTGGTGCGGTCAACACACTAGAGGGAAAGGATGCCATCCAGAGGAACCTTGACAGGCTTGAAAGGTGGGCTCATGCGAACCTCATGAAGTTCAACAAGGCCAAGTGCAAGGTCCTGCACATGGCTTGGGGCAATCCCCAGCACAAATACAGGCTGGGTGATGGGTGGATTGAGAGCAGCCCTGAGGAGAAGGATTTGGGAGTGTTGGTTGATGAGAAGTTCAACATGACCCGATGTCGTGGTTTAACCCCAGCAACTAAGCACCATGCAGCTGCTTCCCCCTCCCCCCTCCCAGTGGGGTGGGGAGGAGGAGAAAAAAAGTAAAACTTGTGGGTTGAGATAAGAACAGTTTAATAACTAAAGTCAAATAAAATACACTACTAACTAATAATAATAATAATATAATAATAATAATTGTAATGAAAAGGAATACAACAACAACAAAAATAACACCCAAGAAAAGACAAGTGATGCACAATGCAATTGCTCACCACCACTGACCGATGCCCGAGCAGCGATCCGCCCCTCCTGGCCAGCTCCCCCCTGTTTATATACTGGGCATGATGTTCCATGGTATGGAATACCCCTTTGGCTAGTTCAGGTCAGCTGCCCCGGCTCTGCTCCCTCCCAGCTTCTTGCACACCTGCTTGCTGGCAGAGCATGGGAAACTGAAAAGTCCGTAACTTACGATGAGCGCTGCTTAGCAACAACTAAAACATCAGCGTGTTATCAACATCATTCTCACACTAAATCCAAACCACAGCACTGTACCAGCTACTAAGAAGAAAATTAACTCTATCCCAGCCGAAACCAGGACACCTGAAAATGTGTGTTTGCAGCCCAGAAAGCCAACTCTATCCTGGGCTGCATCAAAAGAAGCATGACCAGCAGGTCAAGGGAGGTGATTCTTCCCGTCTACTCCGCTCTCGTGAGACCCCACCTGGAGTACTGCGTTCAGCTCTGGGGCCCCCAACATAAGAAGGACATGGACTTGTTGGAGTGAGTCCAGAGGAGGGCCATGAAGATGATCAGAGGGCTGGAGCACCTCTCCTATGAAGACAGGCTGAGAGAGTTGAGGTTGTTCAGCCTGGAGAAGAGAAGGCTCCGGGGAGACCTTATAGCAGCCTTCCAGTACCCAAAGGGGGCCTACAAGAAAGCTGGAGAGGGACTTTTTACAAAGGCATGTAGTGACAGGACAAGGGGTAAGGCATTTAAACTGGAGGAGGGTAGATTCAGATTAGATGTAAGGAAGAAGCTCTTCACTGTGAAGGTGGTAAGGCACTGGAACAGGTTGCCCAGAGAAGCTGTGGATGCCCCATCCCTGGAAGTGTTCAAGGCCAGGTTGGATGGGGCTTTGAGCAACCTGGTCTAGTGGAAGGTGTCCCTGCCCATGGCAGGGGGGTTGGAACTAGGTGATCTTTAAGGTCCCTTCCAACCCAAATCATTCTATGATTCTATGATTTTATGACTCCATGAAAGTCCTAATGCCTTTCCAAAATACTGCCAAAAGGCTGAGTGTGGTGGCACATGGTGACATTTGTCTGTGTTTTTTTTGTCTTTAACCTAGGCATTCATGCTCGAACTCTTAAATTTGGAGATTATAATGCTACAGAGTTGTAAATCAGAATATGGCAGGATTAAGATAGCTTTTTAATTATTCAGTGTGTAGTATAGGATTGTGGCTAATTTTGTCATGATTCGGGTTTGTAGCATCTGCGAAGGAGACTGCAGTCTGTGTCTTATGCTTCATCTCCTTGGGGCCTGACTGAAGACCTTGGGTTCCAGTTTGCAGAAATTTGTAACCATCCGATGGCTGCGGACTCAGCAGGCAAGTGCTCCTTGAGGCTTCTAAGAGGTGAGTCAAGTATTTAGTACCTGAAACCAGGCATACAGATTTGGGGAGATTTGGCTGGGATATCTCATTGCCTTCTCTATTTGTAAAATGGGCATTATCCTCATTCATCTTCAGTCAGGGACAGTTTAAGAAAACGAAAAACCACTTGTCCCGCACCTGTAAGAAGGAAGAGCATCACAGGATGGCTAGAAGAATTTAATCATCCCCTTCAGAGCAGAGTTTTAAGGTTAGTGAATTAAAAATTGCTAGAAAAAAATTTTCAATTACGGCAAAACAAGACATGGTATATATGCTCATTCAATTAGTACTCCCCTTTTTGGAATGAATGAGACAGATATCCTGAGGACCAAGAGGTCTTATCACCATACACAGGGAAGCCTATCAAGATCTTATGGGCAATCTTGATTCTGTCATTGCCTTATTTTAGAGTATTTTAATGTACTTTTTTATTCTTAATTTTTCTTCTGAAGGGTGGTAGGGTGCTATTTACAAGCAGTTTAATGGACTATTTGCAAGAAATGTAATAGCAGTGGCTGCTTGCCTGCCATGTATTTAACATGATCAGGATACGTTCCCTGTTTAGTAGTGCAACTCTGGCTTTCTGCATCATCCACAGAGATTTAGATAACTTGATCCTGACATTTGATCTTATCATCCTTTAGGAATATAGCTAAGCTACAGCACCTATCTCATGTTGTAAAGGAAAGACAGATCTTTGTTTATGAACACAAGTCCCTTTAATGCTTTTTTTTTTTTTTTTTGGACAATATGAAAATAGATTATACTCTTCTTCTGCACAAAGCCAAAGTCCTTCTAGGCATTTTAGCTGTATAGTCTACTTCCACTGACTGGTCTTTTTCAGTCAGGGTTTTGCTGGTTGCTCATAAAGTTCAAATGTTGCTCATTGCTGTGCTTTCTCAGTCTCAGTCCCAGTTTTCCCAAAGCCTTCTCAGAGCTTGCAAGAGTTTAGAGCAGTCTGGCTCCTACCGCAGTGTGAAAAGCTCCTACACACTACAGTGTGATTGCTGAAGCCAGCTAAGGTGTTGCCTACACTGGAAATTTATACTGATCTAAGATCGGTGCAGTAAGTAAACCAATCTACTCCCTCATCTCAATTCCTCTTGCCCTATTATAAGCATATAATTATATCCAAGATGTACGCAATGACATATGCCCATGTTCTGCTCAGTAAAGCATTATACTTATAACTGAAAGATTGTACCAGTAAAATCTTAAGTAGAGAGGGGAAGTCAAAGCTTGTCTGAGAAGAATTGATTTGTTTACTAGCATCTCACCAGAAATGACTGCAAAGTGCATACTACCTGAGGGAAACTTCTAAAACATCCTTCCTGTGTGCTCCCTTCCTCTCCATTCTGAGTGGGAAACATAATGCAATTTTTTTTTCCTCAAGAAATATGTTTTACTTTCAAACAAACAAGAGATCCTCACTCCTCTAGGTCACAAAAAGTTCTGTTTTCCAGAACTAATAACACTTTCCAAAGATCTTGCACAGATTGCAGAAGTCACTACAATGGTGTTCTGCCAAATACTTATACCAAAAAAATTAAAATGTATTATTGCAAAACTTCGAAGAAAAAAGCAAAAAGGAGTATTGAGAGTGAGTTAAAGAAGTGTTGTATGAAGAGAAGCATATTGATGATTATCTTAAAGAATTCCATTAGAGTACATATATTTTTTTGCATGTAAACAAACATAAGGTAGTACAATGAATCTGGATAGTAATGTTGCTACGTTAGAGCCAATAAAAGACAAATACAGAGACAAATGGTACTTGCCTATCTGTTTTTACTTCGGAAAGAATGAAGTGTAAAGAGGTCTAAGTCTGTGTTAGTCATATGACTATATGCTTGAAAAAAGCTTCACAGAAATCAGTAGGGTTTCATAGAAGAACTAGAATCCATCTGCATGTATCAGCTTGGAGGATTGGGTTTTGAACGATTAATATACATAGTGAAAAGTAAAGCTTTAATAGTCTGAGATATCTTCAATAAAACTAACTTATCTAACACTTATTTCTCTTGAAGCTATTTCAGAGCAATAGTTCATACCTTGTAGGGGAATGCTGTGTATGATCCTGTGATGTTGCTCAGTCAGAGGGAACTGAAAGGTTAAAACTGAGCACAGTGGGATGGACACAATACAGGGCTGCTTTCAAAATGTGGCTTTCACAGAATTGTTACTCAAGGACCAGTGATGGCTGGGAACTGCAGTTCTGCACGTTTCATTTAATCTAAACCCAAACTTTTCAGGAGAGCTCAAAGTCTGGCCAGAGAAAAATCTCGGATACTTTTGAAAATGTTACTCTACATTCCTGAATATAGTAAGTGTGACAAATACACTAGTTAGAATTGCAAAACATGTCTTTCAGTTTGGATCTATTAAACAGATTCATTTTTATTACACTGAGAAAATAACCTCAATCTTCTATTTTTCATGCTTTGTGGAAACAGAAGGGTTGAGCTGAGTTTATTTTTATAAATATTCTGCACTTGCAGGTGAAGTTTGACAGAATGTTACAACTTACTTTCCATTTAATTTCTAGCAATTGCCAGTCTACACCCTCTCCTGAATTAACAGCCTGGAGACATTCAGATTTCACATTCTGACTCAGTTGCACTCAGATTTCAGTCTTTTTTTCCCCCTTCCTTGAAAACTTTACTGTTGTGAGTGGCAAACTGTATTTTTTAATTCGTTTTATAAAAATTAAGTTCTAGATACCTGCTCTGAGATCTTCTTTCCTGACACAAATCACAGTCCCCAATGCTGTCATCGCTGATGATATTCCTTACCTTGGTACACAAGTTTATATTCAATCTATGAGGTGAACTAATTAAATAAGAGAGACCTGCACAGATTTTCATAAGTCTCTTTTTAATTCGGTGCTCCCAGCTCCACTCTGTGCATCTTCTGCAGTGTGGGAACAGTGCAGTTATTCAAAATATCCTTTAGTCTCATATGTCCTGGATACCCTGGTTGGGAGACATGAGGAGAGCAGATAGAATAAAGAGTCCAAGTTAAATTACACCAGTGGGGTGGATGTAAGTAAATAATGATTGTGTCGAGCAAAGGTATTTATTTTTCTGCTCTTGCTATGGTTATTAGCAAAACTCTTGCTGGTTTAAGATTGGGAGCCAGCTGGGCCTACGGTTAAGAATAATCGTTGTTGCTGTTCTGTGCAATGCCTTATGAATTCCTGCTGGGCTTATAATTAATTCAAAGTGCACTGGGAATATTGCATGGCAATGCAGGTTGCTTGATCCTTCTCAACATTTACATAATTTCTTGGACTTGAACGCTGGGATCTGGATTGACCTACAAGTCTGGTAAAAATAAGGTAAAAAGGTGTTGTCTGAGTACAATGGGGTTAGACTTCTCCTCAGTTCTCCTCCTTGTTTTCCTCTGCTCTGCTGGAAAAATCCGTAATTGATGATGTCCCTGATAAAAGATACAGGGACATACCACCTTCTTATCCAGAACAGGAAAGAGGGAGATCTTAGTTCAGATCTGAGATCCCCTTTTACTTCTCTTGTCAGTGCCAGGGTCCTGGTTTATGGTTTATTCTGTGTCTTAAAATTAGTGACATCGGAACTAAAATCTTCAGACCTGTAAAAAGTCTTAGGGACAGCAGAGTTGAGAAGCCTGTAGACCAACAGTAGTATGCACAGAATCAACTGAAGAAAGGAAGAAATCTGGTTTATTACTAGGTTTAGTGTCTGTTTTCACAAGCCCTTAATTCACTGATATGCCTTTTGATAGTTCGGCTTCAAATATGCAGCATTTGCGGCAATGTTACTGGTAGCCTTAAAGTGGCACTGGGGAGAAGGCAAATTATTAGATAAGCTGAATTCTACCCTTGGAGGCACTTCCTCTGAGTGACAGTACCTTGACTGTGAGAGTCACCTCTTAGAGCTTAGGCATTTAAAACCTAGACATCTAAATCTTAGATTACTATGTCAGGCTCCTTCTGTTGGAAACAATAGAAATAAAGAAACAAGGGTCTTTACAGACCAATTCATCTCCTAAAACAGGTCAGATGACTTTAAATGCATACCAGTCTAGGTGTATGAAGTAAGCTGACATGAATCTCATCCTCAGTTTCATTTAATGTATGAACCTTTATCTCCCTCGGAAGTAGATCAGCATGGAAAGTAATCAAGCCTTCGTTTTTGTACCCTTAATATCTTCACAAGTTGAAAACTGTTGATTGTCCTGTACTTCGACACTTTGTTCTGTTTTAAAAGATAGGAAGTTATACTTTGAGGGATTGTTCTTTGTCTAAAGACAGTTCTGAGGTCTCAGGCAACCGTTCTAAACTGGCCACCTATAGAAATGCTTTGCACACAGTTTCTGAGTTCAGAGGAAAATGGGATGAGAAATCTGAGGTTGGATGAGAAATCTGAGGAAGGACAGTTCTTATGATTAAAGGTACACTTCCACTTTGCAAGATACTTCTGAAGATCTTGAAAGAACAAGATACCCTTCTCCAGCACCCTAGTAATCCTCATGGGAGATGGTGCCATGAGGTTAGTATTTATGAGGAACTTACTTACTTACACTGTGGTGGGGCTCTCCAGAGCTTTCAGTCAGACAGGATTGACTGAATGCTGGAGAGCTCACCTTATTTCTGCTGCTGATTCAGCATATGGTCTCCGGTGTATCTTTGAAACAATTGCCTTTCTCCATTATAAGGGAAAAATGCTTGTGCTCTGCAGCAGAATGGAAGGGGAAACTTCTGGGCTCTGGTACCCACGTGATAACATACCAACATGAAAGAGTAGCAGGACTCATAACAGCCATTAATGAACCTCAAATGCTTTGGAGGTTATGTAGTAAATAAAACCTGGATTTCTGTGTATTCGTTTTAAAAAAGCATTTTGTATATAATAAAAGTTTGTTAAATATAAGACAGATCATGAAGATATCTGTGTGTTTGTGTTATCTTAGCTGATGTTAGATGTAGACTGGCCATGAACAAACTTGGATTTGCAATGATGGGGAGGTTCTGGCATTGCCTCTGATCACAGCACTGTGGCAAAGAGACTAGCTGCTCTGCAGATGATGCTAAGTACACTAATGATAGAGTGACAGGTGGCTGTGTTGACAGGGGACTGGACTCTGTGATGCAAGAGGTTCAATCAGGAGGCCTAGATTTATGATCCAGAAAGGCTATACAAAAGGGAATACAGTCTCTACAGTAATGTGTTTTTTATGCCTTATATCACAATGTAGAATGCTACCATTCTGATCTTGTTTAAAATCTCCCATGTAGGCATTTTGTAGATGTATGAATCTGCAGAGTATAGCATAGCAGAGAATCTAAACTTCTGGACCTAATTGCTGGTGTAATCCTATTGAATTTGATTACAGTATTCTACAGTCTTTGCCAGGTGGGTGCTTTATAAGTGAATTGCCCTGGTTACTGTCTTGGTTAAGTCTCCGTACAACTCAGCAGCACTTGCTTCTTCAGCCACAGACAGTGATCAAGTTTGCTCTTTAGTAGATATAATTTAATTCCAGTATAACTGAGGGGCTATAAAAGCGATTGAGTTGAAGCTGTAACTTCTATACAGAACTTGGGGTTTGAATGTGATCTTATATCTAAGACCTTGTCATACAGAATCTCACCAGGAGGGCTCTGTATTTCTGACATTTTAAATT
The DNA here is from genome assembly GCF_018139145.2 of Gymnogyps californianus. NCBI lineage: Eukaryota > Metazoa > Chordata > Aves > Accipitriformes > Cathartidae > Gymnogyps > Gymnogyps californianus. The sequence goes on along the minus strand of NC_059472.1, from coordinate 29,141,652 downwards.
AGAGTGCTTTTTGCCTTGCTATCTTGATGGGCTTCTGATATTTTTCTTAGAGTAAGGGATTTTTCTTAGCGTAAGGGCAGTTCTTGCACAATACATCGTTTATATAAAACTTGTTCTAATGTCTAAAGCTTGTAATGACGTATCGAACAAAAAAAAAAGGCAGATCTTGCCTTCAGTCAATACACTTCCATCATTCAGTCTTCGATTTTGAAGAGACCTCTTATCACAGCGTTTGAAAAGCACTGTATGAAACCAGACTAATATTCCAAAATGTTTTTTGTGTTCTGCTATTTCATGCTGAAAGCCAATTGTGAATGGCACTTTTGAACTATTTATTTGTGGAAATGTATTTGGTGCACATACAAGAAAAAAAACCCAGCACCCTCATTGTTATTTCATTCTTCCTGATGCAAACTAATAGGTGAACAGGAATTCTCTGAGAACATAAAAACATCCAAGCATACAAACCCATTGAATCAAGGTAATTGCATAAGCCTGACATTATATTTCTTTTTTTGGCTGGTGAAAACACAGGCTGAATTTTACATGGCAGGGACCTGATATAAGGTGGTGGAGTACATTAGCCAGTAACAACAGATGATCTATCATCTCACATGCTTTTTGTTAGGACTTTGAATTCGCTTTGTGCCTCTCAGATTTTCGAGGAAATTTGTCTATGCACAAGGTTAGAGGCAGCCAAATCCGGTGATCTTTGGTACCCAGGGCATTTCTTTTGTTTAAATTTTGTTGTGCTCCTGAAGGAAATTACTTATGCTTCAAAACTAGCTTTCAGATTCCATCTTGGAAATATGGAATGAACTTCCCATTGGATATATGATCTGAATGTAGAGAATCTAGCAAAGTCCTGTTTCCTTGCGTTTCAAAACTAATACTTCTTCCCGGCTCAGTGTCAGCCTCTTACACAGACATTTTTATCACCAAGACTCACTGCAGTTCATAAAAGAGATATTGTAAAGCTGAGAAAAGCAAGGTGTGTGCATGTGTGTAAAAGTGCCACCACCAGAGTTGTTCACCAGGTTAGTAGTATGGAATGACATCACCCCTTAATTGCAGTCTGACCCTGGTTTATGTGAGTATAATTCACATAGGCTCAGCTCTAGTGTGAATTTCTAAGATTCTCTGTAAGAGTGCCGTGGTTGGATAACAACATTTCAGAGACATGCAGTGCAATGAATGCTGTATAGTTTCTTATGGCCATTCACTATATCTACTAGAGAATTTAATTTCTCTACCTTTTTTCCCCCCTCACATTTCTATTCTTTTTTCCACATTATCACTCTATACTCTGATTTAAAAACCGCAACAGCATAATAGCAAGGAAGAGTAGTTTCACTATCAGTTTGGAGACACTGAGGCAAGGTCTGGCCATACCATAAAAGATAATAGATTATAACATATATTTATTTAAGGTAATGTTGAATATGTGCTTGTCATAGGAAGTTTCATAAAGAAAAAAAAATCCTCTTCGCAAATTCCAACAGCTTAACAAAGCTGTAAAGTATTCACAATGAATAATTTATAAATTAAAATAACTAAAATTTTAAGACATGAAATGAGACTTCATTGGTCTCATAAAATTTTGTGTCCCAAAGGTTTTTCATTATGCTTAAACTACAGGATTACCATATGCATAAAAACCTGATATTCACTACATTAAAGAACTTTTTCAAGAAGGAATTTATCTTTCAACATATCTTTCATCTACATAAGGGCATTTGACAGTTAGTTCATTTTATTACAATGTGGTAAGATTGGAATGTACCTCTTAATCTTTTTTCAGTTTTTTAAAATAGCTTCTCTATTATTTAGGCTAAACTATTAGACTTGAAATGAAGTATCTTCGGAAATCTCATGAATGAGACTTTATGCCTTAATGGTTTTTCTGATAGAGAAAATTCCTTTGTGCATTGTTTTTATAATGTTGCAAAAGCTTCTAAGTGAACATAAACCATTTTAAGTCTTTTACCATGAAACACTTCAATTTTGTTCTTAAAATAACGCTTAGACAGCTTCACCCCTCTACTGACAACTATTCCTGTGTATTACGCCTTGCAGCTATCTTTGAAGAACAAACCCAGGAAAAGGATCTTTAGTTATAAATTCATCTTTCTTTCTAGTCAAGCACATCTGTAAAAACTCACTGCCTACTGGCATTCTGTTTTCCATCATTTGTAAATGCCTTCTTGATCTCCACTGCCATGCACAGCAGAACGGCAACAGATTTGAAAAGATGGATTCCATTTTTGTAGCAAAAAGTATTTGTTGAGTTTTCTATCTTGTCATGATCAAATCCTGCTGTTTTCTTTAGTTGCTGGCTCAGAGTATCATGACGAGAAGGGAACTCTGTCAAATTGGATCTAATTAGCCCAATAAAAACTTGGAACTTGAAATACTAAGAAATTACCTTTTTAAAAAATATCCATACAAGCAAAATTGCAATGTACTTTCCCAGTAATCATTTCATGTCCACAGTCAATTAAAGTGAAGGTTGATATAGATTAAATATGCTTTTTTGTTTTTAATTAAGAAATTTCAATGTGTATAGCCAGGAGAGAGGATAAATAATTGATCTGTTTTCTCATAACTGCGTAGGTTTTGAGAATTTTATATGATCAGGATGTCCAAAATGTGTATATTTATGTCTTGCAGTGAACTTCTGTCAATTCCTGCAATTACTTTAAAACAGTTACATAAAAAAATTGTGGTTTCACAATATTTTTTCTTCTCATAAAGAGACAAAGTTATACTTTGAATTATCTGATTGAAATAAATGGATTACAAGACATTATGTGATGACTATATTTTTCAGTTAAAGAGCAAAATGCAATTATGAACTAGAGTCTAAGATAGCTTTGTAGAGCTGTAGAGTTTAGCAACCTCTTACTAACTGTATCTAACCATGTAAATCTCAAATTTCTCTTCTAGGATAGTCACCCAGCTTTAGCAAGGAGGCATAAAATAGCTTCTATCCCAATATTGCATCTAAGATATTTTTTGTGTCATGAAAGACACAGGTGAGAAGTAGCTTTAAACTTCAAGGTATTGAGCAAGCACACCAACAAGAAGCCCCTATGTAAAAGGCTAGGGATCAGTACCTTGCTAGTGCCACTCTTTGTTTAAGTCTAGAAAGGAGTTGTTCGGTGAGAAGCTTCTACTCACAGACCTGATGATGCTTATATTTTCTATCATGCCCAGATCAGAATCTAGGACTTTAGCTGTGCTACTCAGAGTTCTAGACTCTTCTAAACAACTACCAGGTTCTGTCAAATTTGGTGGGGTATGTGTCAACAGGTGAGTGAGAAAAAAAAAAAAAGCCTGAGTTTGCCAATTGGTGAAGATATAGAAAGTTAATATGCTCCTGATTATTAAAGCAGACTGGCTAAAAAAAATTGCTGGCTGTTCTCCTTGGTTCACTTGTTCTTCCTGGGACTTTTCAGGCTACATAATTGCTGGCTTTCTGAACTCTGTCAGCAGTCTAATAAACACAACAATTAATTGACAAGAAGAGTAATCTCAGAACTATCTACTAATCGGAAAGTTGATGATATTACTCGTCACTTTGTTTTTGCTACTTCCCTAAATGTCTTTATTTGGATATAGACAATATGAGATATACACATTGGTTTTGATAGTGGATGTAGGATTCATCTCAACCAACCTGAGATATTTATAGTGGAACTAATTGTCTGGATTGACCTGTAACACATGGGTCATTGGTCGCTAATATGGAAGTCTTAAATGAGTCCAGTGAATCATGCTTGTAAGTACCTGTTTCTCTCTACTGGTTTTAAAGGGAGAATACAATTAGCCTGTATACAAGTGCTATACATTCTAAAGTTAGTGAACATGAATTTCACTTCAAATGTTTCTGCCACCTCTCGATTACTCCCAGCTCTGGGCTCTGACAGGTGAAACACGAAAAGAGAACATGTTATAAATGCAGGAAGAGGTTGGACAGCTTTCCAGTGTTTCCAGTTGTCTCAGGAAATGTCACCTTGTTTAGCATAATGTGTTTTGTAAAGCATATTTAAAAGTCTGAGTCTTCTTACTCAACAAAGAGGGAAATTAGGCTCCTAATTTGGATTTATGAGTTCCATTCCTGAAACTGGGTTCTTAAATGTTGCATTTCATTTTATAAAGTGTTGCTCCCTTGTCATCCCTCTATAGTCTTTGATCCTACTTCAGTACTTCTTAAATACTGCTTCAGGTATTCCCTGTGATATTACACAGTGCTCAATTAAACTAGGCTTCTTTCTGCCAGACTATTTGAAGTCAGATATATGGAGAACTCGGAATTTACTTAGTCTCATTCTTGCTCAGAAAGTCTTTTAACTCCACATTTGTAAAATTTGGTCTGCCATTTGTGACAAATGTTGTTGTACAGTGTTCTAAACTTTTGTGAGCATTTCACAAGCACCCACAGAGCTGTTTGAGGTCATTGTATGCACTTACTGTTACTTGGCACAAGCATTATGAGTAAAGCATTTTTCCACTGCATGGGATTGTAAGATTGTAGGGTTTGTATGGTTGACCAGCTGTGGCTGTGTGGAGAATTCTGGAGCAGAGACAGCTACACAATCCTACAGATGGGGGGTGTCCAAATACAAGACTTTTGAACAAGGTATTTCTCCTATGCCATAGTTAGGTACACCTCATGTGTAGGCACTCATGCTTCATGACAGGATTCTCTTGCTCAGTGCACACCAAGATTGCAGGAGCTTGGATGGCTGGAACCACTGGTGTCCCATCAGTGATGACTGCTCTGCTCTGTACCATGGGCTCCAAATTGGTAGGACTGTCTTCCATTACAGTGTTTTAACTAGCCCTGTAGGATATACAGGGACAGGATCACATCTTCCCTAACTCGGTTTCTTGCTTGTGAAATTTCAGTATTGCTCATTGTTGTAAAAGTAACAGTTCCTGTTGGAAGCTCCTTAAAAACAGATTGTTCTGGTACCTGTTTGTCAAAAAAAGTCTGTCTAGCAGAAGAGGGATAAATTCATGCTATTTAGACCATTTAATTCACATGCTGATAATATTAAACCCCGGTGTGTAGCTGGACAGCTGCTTTGGCTGCCATTATCTTCTCATAGAAGAATACTACCGAAATCATGTAATCTGTCCAAAGCACCACATATAAATCTCATTTTTTATATATATACTCTACTTCTTAAAAAACTTTTATTCCTTAAAGCAAGAGTAATTTTGTTCATTCTTACTCTCTGACCTGGAAACATAGTAAGCTGACAAATCTTTAATATCTTTTGGATTATGAGACAAGTCTATGCCTGACATATGAAGCATTGCATAAAAAGGTTTAATTTTTGTCTTGCCAAATGAACAAATAGTTCCAAGTAGCTTTTTAGGCTCCCCAGATATTTATATTATAAAGATATCCTTCCCCAGGACGTAATGAAAGGCTTGGAAATAGCCTGAATCACTTGAGAGAAATGTAATAATTAACGATAAACAAATATAGTCATAGCTTAGGTGGTTTTTGTAGTATTGAGGTTTTTTCTTTTGCTGTGATTTTGCCTCTGATGAATTTCCTATCTATCTGTAGCTGGCATGCACCATATTTTGGACTCATGAAATGCACTTCCTTTAAATCATGTCCTGATGTCTCTATCTCTTGAAGTTAGTTCTCTGGGGTGAACAGCTGTTCAGCTTGTTTCTGCTTATGATGAGAATGTCATCCATCTTTTATATTATACAAGGGATACTTTTCAACAATTTTTCTCTCTCTTAAAATTTCCAGGTGTTGATAATATTCCATATGCCACTCTAGTACTAATATATACCGTTCTGAGATTTGAGGCCAATATGATTTAAACCTGGGAAAACTTTAATTGTTTATGCATAGACTTTACTTTGATAAAATATAAAAAGCAGCTTGTATTTTCAGGACAGATGCCATCCTGAGAAGTCATGAATTTGTTGCTGTTATTTCCCTAAATTCTTCATCAGTCAGAAATCCCGATCATGTTAGGAAATGCTGAAAACACTAACATTAACAGACATGTTCAAAACTTGCAGAGAAAATGCATTCATTAAAGTATTTTTTTATAACAAACTACTACTGCTGACTGTGGATCACTGAAGTCAGCTAGAAGGCGAAGGTGTGTTTTCCAAGAATATATCCTAGCTATGTTTCAGATGTTGTATTCTCAAAAGATTCCTTAATCTATAATTGCTTAATTGATTTTTTCAAATGATGAAACTTCTCAGTAGGACTCAGTGGAACAATCTTTAAGCCATAAGAGGATTTGGATTTTTTTTTTTTTTTAAAACACTTGCATTTGCTTGATTAATCCAAAGCTAAAAAGGTGGTCCCTGAGGCAGAGTAGATGGGAAAATGTACACTGCAAAAGCAGAGGAGCATGCAGGATCCCTTGCCCTGTAGCATCAAACTAAAAATTTAATTTGATTATCTGCTAAATTTATTTATGAACTTATGAATGTAGTCTTCCTTGTGACCTTACCTTGAAACTGTAGTTTATCTTTGACTAAGGTAGTTACTTCACTAAGATAATTAGCACAGTAACATGCTTGCTTAAGTGCACTTGCTTGCTAAACTTTAATAATTGCTATTAAAAGTGGCTAAAGCAGGCTTATTCTGTCAAATGGTAACATGAGTCGCAAACATAAGGATATTGGTAAATTTGTGAAACATATTCGTACATTTTTAGGACCTCCTTTCAGATTATATCAAAGTGTTTTGGGATTCATAGTGATAAGGTATTTGTGACCTTTCTTCAGTCTAATCTTCTGAAATGCTAGCAAAATGTCCAGGATAATATTTTCCTGTTGCCAACACAGTGAAAAAGATCTTTGAGGCCTGAAACTGAATGAGCTGAAAACCCAGTACCTAATTCTATTTTCTCGAGATTTCCCCTCTACTCCTCTTGCATTAATTTATGAGATTTATACCTTCTTTTTAGGCAATGTATACTTCCTATATCGTCCTGCTTCGCAGGGTAAAATGTCCTGCATAATTGTCTTTACCCGTGCAGGAGCTCTGTCGTCCTGGCCATGAGATACTACAGAAAATAAAAAAGTGAACGTTTCTGGTTTGAGGCTATGATGATGTCTGCACATGTCAGACTTACGAACAAACGCAGTATGAAAACCTCTAGAGGAAACACTCCTAATGAACCATGGTCTGTCCAGCAAACTTCACCTTTTATTGGATAAATTCAATTATCCTGACTCTCATAAGGTACCCCCCTCCAATGCCCCAAAAGATCCTCCCCCCAGAGAAAACCTATCAGTTTTTTTTCCACTCTTCTACTAATTTCACTTACAATAAGCTGCTTTGGAAAAGACTAAGTTCCCCTCTGATAGCAATAGCTTTGAGCTTCTATTAAACATAACTCGTACAATTCTATAATGCATACCTTCTAGAGCAATGGATAAAGAGAAATTAGATCTCTTCAGCTCTGTAATGCACTGTGTTTCTTCACCCTCCGCTGAAACTGTTTTCTACAAATTAATGTTTATCTTTCGAATATAGGATATTTTATAATTCAAAATAGGTAAAGAAAACCCTAAAACTTTCTAAAATAATCTGTATTTTATTGTCTCTGATATCAAGGATTCTTTCTTGTTTATCCATAGCAGCCTCCTCTGTGAAAGAATACATTAGATTTTAATTACGCCATTCCACAAACAACATCCCAATCTTCCCATAAATTGAGATTCCTATGGCTTGAATCTCAATTCAAAATGTTGAGACTGAAAAATCCTTGTTGATTTTTACTTGGATTGTGATACTTAAGCTTCCTAGGTGCACCATCTTTTAATAAAGACTTGTCTGGAAATGCACAGAAATACTTTAGTTTCAATACGACCAAACACCTCAGTTTGGTTTCACGTCTGGTTAAGGTCCAGAGCTTAGGTATGTCTCTGTCTGTCGCCCCTGACACGGATCTAGTAAGAATTATCAGTGTGTGCCAAATGCATCAGTTCGTAGAAGATTTAAATATGGCAGCTGCTTTCTTTTGAGGTATGTCACTAGGGATACCACCCCTTATATACAGGAGATCAGAGTATAAAGCATGCATTCAGAACAAAGAAGACTGAACTTCAGTTCCTCCTGGTCAGGAGATTCAAACTCAAATCTCCTGTGAGTTTACCTTATCCACTAGGTTATGGGATGGGGAATATGTGTTTTCTATTCCATAATAAAACAAAGAAAATAAAGGATTGTTAAGATAAAAAGACTAAATGAAAGTGCCATCCTCCTGCTGAGAAAATGAAAATTCTTTTTTTTGTGTAAACACAAATTCAAGTCCATTCTTCAAAATTTGTTTACTCATTTACATCAGTTACCTGGTAAATACTATGAAAAAATTTATGCAGTTCTAAGTGTATGTGTAAGTACATTATCATTAACCTGTGTCCAAAAAGGGGAACCATTTTCTTCAGGCTTTAAGAGAAAAGCATTTTCTGCTTCTGACATCCTAGAAGATGTCCAGTGAAGGATGCTGGGCTGCGGACTGGGGGGAGATGCTCCGTGATAACACTGAGAATTTTTAAGCCCTTTGAAATGAAACATGTAACAGGGAGAAGACAGAGCCTGGATCTACCCTGCAACAATGTGAGTAAAGTATTTGACTTCATTACAAACATTTTAGCAGTGTATTCAGGAGTATCACAGAAGAATATAATTTTTTAGGATGAAGTCTAATTAAAAGTTGTGTTATGATTAAGAAATTTTGCTGATGTTTAGTGGATTGCACATAATAAAGACTGAGGGGGAGGGGGGAAAGAAAAAGATACAAATGGGAGAATGAGGCTCCAGTCATTAGCAATGCATGACTGACACTTTGATGGAAGTTATGGGAACCTCACATTAATTGGCCCAATTATGATCTCAGCTTCTCTGCTATGATTGTTTACTTTGACAGAACTACTCTTTGTTCAGAGACAAGAGAGATCAGAGCTAAGACTCTTGTGTGAGTAGGGCTTAGTGATGTGTAAAGATTACAAGAACAGACAAACATTTTATTAGCTGAGTAGTACCTGGAAGTTTAGGAAGTTTAGGAAGTTTTGCTGCCTAAACTGGAGAAAGTCAGTGCTGCTCCACGTCAGGCGCAGTGTAGTTCCTGCCCCGCTCCCACTGCTGTCTGTAGCAAAGGCCAGCATCTCTGCAGTATTTTATATATTAACCTCCATCTTATTCTTTGAGTATTTACGTGTTAGGTGCTGCTACGTGGTAGCAAAGAGCCACTTTTTCCCTCAGTTTTTCCCTGAGATACCACTTTTCACATTGAATTGTTGCACACTAAGATTTAGGAAATGCCCATCTCCCCTGCCATGCCTTGTTACAAGCAGCAGCTTGCCTTGCTGGTCCTTCGTCCCTGGGGACGGTTGCATCTGTACAGAGCCTGGCTGTGCAGCTCGGAGACAGGAAAACTTGTTACAACTTGGTACTCGGGGGAAACAGGAGGAGACGATGCAGGATGTTTTACAAAACTGCCAACTCTATATGGAGGAATGCCTTGTTTATTCAGTCATGTTACATGTAACAGGATTTAAAATAAAATAGATTTAGGACCATAGATTTAGAAAAATTAATCAAACTTATTAAAAAATTCATAAAATAAATTATTAAAATTTAACAATAAAGATTCTCCCTAGCAGTTTCAGCATCTAAGCTGACCTTCAAACCTGGCTAACTGGCCAAAAAAATCATTTAGGGATTGGTGCATCTCTGGGAGCTCTTGGAGCTGCAATTCTCCTGCTTGTGTTTTGGAAGGTGTTTACTGAAGTCATTCAGGTTAGGGTTTGGGGCAAGACTTTCCTTCTTCAGTCCCAGATGAAATTATCTGCATTTCTCTTTCCTGTTGATTGCCTGGTTGTCATTTCCTGTGAGTTACCACCAGGATACCATCTTCCATTGCAGGGAACCAAGTCCTTTCCTTTCTCTCTTCTTCTTAAGTCTCTTGATTAATATCTGTGCACCTTAATTAGCACATTCCTGGCTTCAGGCTTCTTTCTTCTGTTGCTGACTTCTGAGAAGAAACTGGTAAAATAGTGTTATGAGAAATATTTATGCACAGTTTTCTTGCTGGGTGCATAATTATTATTTTTTCTGTAAGCTTTATGTAAATATTAAACACGAGATAGCAGATGGTGAAACTGGGAATAGGTTGCTCTGAATAACAATCCCCCACCCTTCACTCCTGTAGTTTTAGGGGGAACCTCATGGGGCCCTGCGTATTGCAGTACCAAAGCAGAAACTACATGTCAAGACACTGATTCTCATTAGCTACCAGTTTGTAACTATGAGATGTTCGATCTGTCAAAACAAAATGCTTTAGAATAACACCAGTTAATAAAACTTCTGGGATTTTATTTACTCGTTTCTGCATTTGTAATTGGAAGCACATGCTCTCCTTCATCTCTTTCCTCAGAGTACTCTACCGGGTGCTTGGCCTCCTCTTTGATTGTCTTCCTCTGCTGGAGCTGGAATATATGTGCTTCAGTCTTGTTTCTTGAGAAATCTCTGACAAGAATAGAAGCGTTTTGATCACTAGTATGGAACTGAAATAAAAAATTCAGCAAATTAATTTGTGTTGACAATGATCATCCTTTTTCAGAACCATACAGACAGTACTAAAATCTAAAATCAATTCCAGGAGCATGAAGCAAAAGACAGAGGTCTTTGATCCTTTTGAAGGTTTAAACAGGGAATGGCTATCACAACTTGGTTTTTTACTCATGAACTCTTCATCATGTGAGGATTTTAAATCTTGCATAGCGGCAAAATGTCTCCTGCTTGTGATGTTTCCACAGATATTTGCCCTTACTTGAAGAATGCCCTGAGCACAGGTTATTCTTTGGAAGTGTGCCAATATGCAACAAAACAGTCATTGCCCTCTAGGCTAAGAAGAGAGACTTCAAAAGAGAATTACTGTATGAAACCCAGGATTTGCAAATGCAGTTACATTTCAACACCCCTCCTCGCCTGCCACTTCCCCCAGGCTCAAATCCTGCTGCCTGCTGTATGTTTTCTGCAATGCTGCAGGTTCTGACATCTCAGCCTGTGGTCAGAGCCTGGATCTTCTCCCTGCTCAGAGTCCTCACTGCACATCCACTGCTGTCATGTTAAGCAATGTGTGTAAGATAAAGGGCTCTGGCCCCAACACTGACACTGTGGTCTCTTACACCCCAGGCCAGCATTGAGGACTGCAGCATAAACCACCAGATTGGTGCTTTTCTAACACAAGCTAAAAATCTACATGCTGAAAGTGAGCATGTAGTATCCTAGCCAAACTGAGCTCTAGATGTTATGGAGGACTGAATATATACGCTTGTGCCAAAAGAAATACTTCTAGGAATCTGAGTCAGTTCCTTTCGAGAAAATAATTTATCTCTTATCAAATTCTTTAGAATGCTTGAAAAATAACTAGGATGCTATTAAACAATTTAGGTGATTTGTCAAGTTTAAAATCACATTCCTGCTTATGTTGTTCTTAAGTTTACAAGTAACAGCATGGGTTTTTATAATCAAGGGAGAAAGAAAATAATTATCTTTTACCTCTTCTGAATTCATTATGCATTTGTGGCACATTCACAGGCTCTCCATGATCAGTTTTCCTCAACGTTTGTTCAGATCATTGAAACAGAAGCAGGAAAGAGAGAGGAACTTCTACATTAGGAAAAAAAACAAAACAAAACAACCACCTTAAAGATGGCTTGTTTTGAGACTCAAACAATATATAGTACCTATAATGACTTTGGCTCTTATTTTTTTGTTTCATTTGAAACGAAGGATATGTCAAGGTCAGATTCCCCTGTTGTCTCGTTTCTTCAAATAATCGGAAAGATTTTTATGACCATTGAAGAAATAGTAGATGAATGTGCAATTCAAGTTTGTACAAGGGGTACGTATGTTTTACTCTGGATGATGCATGTTTATTTTCATAAAGACTAATGATTTATATAAAGCTTTAAAAAATCCACAAGTGCTACAAAGTCAGCTTTTTGTCAGAAACTTTACCAAAAATGGATGTAGTCACTTCAGTTTCAGATGGAGTAGCAGCAGCTATTGCTGCATTGATTCATTCAAATGCACAAAGCCAGACTTAGTAATAACCATATTCCTATTCCTTCTGCATATGCAGGACCAGGATTCAGGTTGGAAGGGACCTCAGGAATTCTCTAGTCCATCCAACCTCCTACTCAAAGCAGTGTCATGGGGAAAAAGATCCTCCTTATCTCCAGTCTGAACCTCCTTGTTTCAGTTTATGCCCATTGTCTCTCATCCTCCTTCCGTGCACCATGGTGAAGCACAATGCTTGCACAGGGATGTCACTGACTGGGAGGATCATATCTGAAACCTTTTCACCTAAAATAATCAACCACTAGTGCTTCAGCTAAGCTGTTGCACCTGCTTGTTTCAAGGCTGTAGTAGGCTCCTTGCTGTCCTTAAGATGGAGCAGCAGGCAGGGTTACCCTGGCTGCAGAGAAGAATGCTGAGGAAGTAGAATTTGTTCTTATGAGCTGAAGCACCATGGCACTTTGAAATAATCGGGTTAAGACTTCTGTGTGTCTGGTGACAAAACTTGCATCCAGTTCAACAGCAATAGAAGAGGTGAGATTTTACCGTACAACATTTTTTTTTAATTCTGTCAAATGGCTGCTACTCCTTTCTGGGTCAAACATCATCTTGTACAAGCAGGACAATTATTCCATCCATTCTTGTTTGGAAACCCCATGAAAATCCCTGAACAGTGAAGAATATGAGCTCTAATACTGATAGTTTTCCATCTGTCACATTGACTTGCTAAGAAGGATTAGAAAATAAAACTAATTTACCAGAATTAAAATGAATTAAGTAATGAATGACAGTAAATTGTGGATAAAAACAGGGAACACTGCAACTCTGAGAAGGAAATACACAGTTTTATTTTTAAATGCATTTGTCTTCAAAATGAGAATGCACTTTATGGTGCCAGCCTTTACAAGGGTTTTATTTTGGGCATTTCTTCTCCTAGTTGAAATAATTATGACACTTACACCTTGAATGACACATATCTCTGGCACTCATCCGATATCCTTTAGTGCGGCCCAATTATTTTCAGTGATGAGTCAGGGGCGACTGAATGTGTTGCGTACATCCAAAGGCTATACTAATACTGCTTCATTAGGCACAAGCTGTATGCCCAGGGACACTCAAAGCAGTTAAGCATCTGGGCCAATTTAGACTTCTAGGTTTTCAAAACTTTTTCTTTAAATATTTTGCATGTCTCCCCACCCTTCTCCCAGTCTCATCAGAACACACTCTTCCGTCTTTCAGTCCCGTAGCGCAGAATAGGCATTAGCATATGCAGAATATAGGTTAATTTGAATGGATTTTTACAAAGTGACTTGAACAGTGAAGGATATGTAGTGTTGTTTTAAAAGGAGACACATATTCACCCATGTGTAAAGCCTGTTTTCGTAAAGTAAATGTTTTATCAAGCGATAAAGCTTTACGGGCCAGCCTCTGAAAGCTAGAGGCAACACCACTATACTGCTATTTTTGTATAGGCTTGAATTAAGCATGTGCACTCGAACTCCTTGCATGTCAGGGTGTGTGTATGCAGAGCTAGGGTGTAGCAGCACTGAGAGGAGGGGTGCAGAAGGGAATTGTTATTCCTGCACCACCCGCCCAAGAGCATGCAGGAGAGGTGTTCCCATTTGATAAAAATGAGCTCCGTTTGTATCTGTGTATGTGCTCGCATAGGTATTGCTTGCATGCACTGCGCACGCACATTGTGTATTAAGAGTACTGCTTATATTTGAATTTGGTATTGTTGAAACTGTTTTGGTACCAAACGAAGGATTCAATGCCTTTTTGAGATTCTATCTAGCCATTTTCTCCATGATTACCATAAAACTCTAACTCTTAAGACTTAGTATACTAAGTCCCTAAAATGCACAAGAGAGTTTTTGTATATCACTCTCTTCACCAAAAATTGGTTTGTTTGCTTGAGTGCCCTACTTTAGGGTGGTAATGGGAGCTCTGAACTCAAAATGAAACTTCAGTGCCCAGGTGAGAATGGTTCTTCCAGCTCGACCTTCACAGGGGAACCCATAATATTCTTTTTTTGAGGAGGAAACTTTCCTTCTGTTCGGGACACATCTTTCTCTTTTCTGAGCTCTTCAGGCCTCTATAGCCCCACTCCATTCATCTATCATCATCCTTAAATGTTTTAGCTGAAGATAGCATAGGAGATGCTGCTTACTCAGATGACGTATCACTTTCTCTGAAGAGCTCCTGAACTCTGAGATTCCCTCTATTTTCTGTCACATAGCCTGAAATCAGCCCTTCATGGTGACTTTCTGGACATATATCAGGGCTTGTTAGGTTTTCTTAGGCTTTTGAAAAGAGAGAAGTTTGTGCAGGGTGTTTGTCTTTGGTTGTTTATTCATTGTTTTTATCTTCAAAGGGGTAAGACTGATATGTTTCTTTTTGTGTATTATTTGTGGCTTAAATACAGATGAGATATTTTGGGTTAATTCTTTAAACATCTTCATACAGAACTAATATGTAAATTAAATTTTCTGATTCAGAAAAAGCAATTTAAAATAGGTTGTATGGAATAAGTAAACTAATGGAACAAAAATATAGAGCTTAGCAACTGTATTGCTGTAGGATTTTTATAATGAGGAATGGAGTAAGCAAATGTGACATACTTGTATAATCAGCCATTTAAAGTATTTATTATAATTAAAATTGTAGAAATTATGTGGATAGTAATCAGTTTTCATTATAGTTCTTTGCACATTTCAGTGCTATAATTAGATTGTGGCATCTGTCATTGCTGATTAATTTGTAGACAGCTCTATCTTCCCATTAAGATTTACTGTGTACCAAGGCAAAATTTTCATTATCTAAAAATATGAACTAAAAAGTGGTAGTAGTTTGGGGGTATTAGCTTTTTCACTTTGTAATTTTGGAATTGAGAATATCCCAGCAGGATCTGTACCATTGTTTGTGAGCAGTACTGGGTGGAAGGAGCCCGAACAGTTCTTTTTGGGCTTAGAAAATAACAGCCATTTCTTTCTTAAAGCCTTTTGCTGTAAGCTTACACATTTTGGGCTCAGCAGTCCATGAAAATCTGTTCTAATGGTAGGAAGAGAAGAGCGTCACAAAATCAGGCTGTGAAGAATAACTGTCTCATCTAAATTGCAAAAGATTTAAATACCTCTGGTGCTCCTGCTGTGGTCTGTAGAAGCTTGGTTTTGGCCTCAGTTGTACTACAATTTTTTTTTACTCGTATTTGTTATTTTGGCTGTTGTCTTGAAAAGCTTTCTGCCATAAGTAAATGAAAGCTATAATGTCCCTGATCTGTTCATTCAGCTGCTGGGATGCCAGAATGTTGTGCTTGCTTATTTTTTGCAACCGCATGTAATATATCTTATCTACAGAAAGATGAATACAGCTGATTGATGACCTGGGCTAGGTCTGCTTAGCTACTACATTGCTTCTCTTGTGGGTTCTACTTGGGCTGTACTTCAGGATTTGCTGGATTTAACAGCAAAGGTAGTTTATGAAGTAATTTATGAAGTGGCTTCTCCTACTGCTTGTTCTCACCTCTCTGCAAGATTTCACAATCTCCTTGGCTGTGCTGGCAATTTTTTTCTGTCTTCAGTAAAAACTGAATCACTGGGCTGATCTAAGCTAAAAGATAACCTTCTGAAAAGAAGGCACAGACAGCAACATATGGGCAGAAATGGGGATGAAATCAAGAAAGATGGGAACTTTTTGATCTGTTTCTTTGCCAAGATTAGCATGTTGGGACTGTATGGCCCCAGTCTAGTCTGCTGCATACTAAATCACAGGGAAATCAGGTAGGCAAAGCCATCAAACCAAGACATATCTTGCATGTGCTATTTCAGGACTGGACATCGACCCTCACCACAGCTTCTCGGATATTTGTTTAAAGGTGGAGGACCTGTTTGGACTAATTTTGTGATCAGTTTCTTAATCCACTTCTGTTACTGTGGCAAATTTTTCACTTACTGACAACCCTTCCCTGTACTGAAAAAAACTTTTCTAAAAATTGGGATCTTCACTCTAGAAAATCAGGAGCCAAATGCCAAATGTTCCTGGTGTATGACAAAGAATGACAATAACTTTCAGTGCTTTCAGCTCAGAGGACTACCGTAGCTGTAGCTGATTATAACATGCAGCCAGGAAAACATTTCATAGGGACTGAGAGCAGCCTTTTCCCAGACCAGTTAGGGTAGTGGATTATGTTTGTACAATTATTTTAGGGTGAGAATTGTACGGGATGTTCTTCAAATTTGTATATGGTCTGTCCGAGCCCCATAGAAATAATTTATCTTTTTTCTTTTTTTTTTTTTTTTTTGTCCTTGTAAGCTTTAGGTTTTCAAATAGTGCAAGTTTACAGGTAGCTCTGGAGATCTTTGAAGTTAATGAAAAATTAAGTGTAATATAACAATGAACTCAAGTTTTGAATTCTTGATTTCTGACACATTGATAAATTTTTTTGTGAGATGAAGTGAAAAAACCTGGACAGTATCAGGGAAAGAAGAGGTTAATGAGCTGATTTTGACATTAACTTAAAGCACCTGTTTGTAATGTTCAAGCATGATCCTGGCTTGCCAGTTGGAAGAAATAAAAAGGAAGGGAAAAGCCTATATTGAAGAGAGGTGAGAGAAAATCTTGTAGTGATAATATTAGAGCAAGTCACGTTAATGTATACAGTGTAGGCTCAGTGTTTGATACAGTCTGCTGTTAGGAAAAGACTTATTTTTCCTTTTGAATCTTTTGTGATGCAACTTGCATGTGCTACATACAGTGTGGCAAAGCAGGTATGTTATAAGACTTTCCAAATTGATTTGGCTATGAGGAAAAAATGTGTTCTACTGCATGTCTGCTGTTTTGTTTGGAGTGAGAGTAACATGAGTTTCTTGTGAGAGATGGCAGGTTGGGATCCTATTCCTTATAGACTTGCTAGGGTGAAAATTAAAGGTGGTTTCAAGTCTCATATGCAAAGTAGGGCTCTCCTGAATGTCAGTGGGGTGGAAAAAGGGAGAAACTCTTTAGCACTTAGCCCCAAGATTATCTAAGGCAACACTTAACCAAAAGCATTCTGCCTCTTCCTTGCTTATTTGGGTCAATGCGTTGTGAAGATGGTGGCTGTATCCTGTGCTGCTTTGGTGTCTTCTCTCTCTGCTTCTAGTTGTTGTCCTGTTTCTTTTGCAGGCATGCATTACAATCATATCCAGAAAAAAACCCTTTTGTCTCTGTAGCATAAATTCCTGAGTAATTTTATATGTCCCTGGTCCTGGCCAGGAGCTTCTTTTTTTGGCTCTCTGGTTCCAAATAAAATTGTAAGGCTTTCTGGAATTCATTGTATCCCTACTCTTTGGATTTCAGTAAGTTTCCATCTGGGGCAAATAAGAACGATTGATCTTTGTTGTTTGTTTCGGTAGAGAAAATGGTAATATCTAGCATTCCTGTCTAGGACTTTCAGGTTAATATTTTTCTTCTTACAGGAGAAGCTAACTAACTAATATTCGAATCTCAAGCTGCACTTTAACAAGTTGGTATAAACAGTTTTGTTTCAGAACATTCTCTTTGGAAAGCAAAGATCACAGAAGGAAGAAAACTAGGTAGTTTAACTATAAGTTTGGCTAAACCATTCGAAAGCCAATGAAAGCAAGCATGATATTGTGAGTCAGTGAACTCGTTTCTGACTTACTCTGACCTAAGCATTATTAGAAGCAATCTTATTTCAGTCTGAGATCTGGGATTCTAGCTGGTGTAGAAGACTTCAGCATGATTGGTTTAGCAAAATTGTAAATAAATAAAATTTGTCTTATAAGGAGTTGCATTAGGTAACATTTTCTTACCCATTGTCCTGGTTTCGGCTGGGATAGAGTTAATTTTCTTCTTAGTAGCTGGTACAGTGCTGTGGTTTGGATTTAGTGTGAGAATAATGTTGATAACATGCTGATGTTTTAGTTGTTGCTAAGTAGCACTTATCCTAAGCCAAGGACTTTTCAGTTTCCCATGCTCTGCCAGCAAGCAGGTGTGCAAGAAGCTGGGAGGGAGCAGAGCCGGGGCAGCTGACCCGAACTAGCCAAAGGGGTATTCCATACCATGGAACGTCATGCCCAGTATATAAACAGGGGGCAGGTGGCCGGGAGGGGTGGAATGCTGCTCAGACATCAGTCAACAGGTGGTGAGCAGTTGCATTTTGCATCACTTGTCTTTTCTTGGGTTTTATTTCTCTCTTTTTTTGTTATATTCCTTTTAATTACAATTATTATTATTATATTATTATTCTTAGTTAGCAGTGTATTTTATTTTACTTTAGTTATTAAACTGTTCTTATCTCAACCCGCGAGTTTTACCTTTTTTTTTTTTTTTTTTTTTTTTCTCCTCCCCATCCCACTGGAAGGGGGGAGAGGGAAGCGGCTGCATTGTGCTTAGGTGCCGGCTGGAGTTAAACCATGACACCCATCTAGCTTCACCATATTTTTTGTATCCTTAGTTACATAAATATTTACATATATGAATAGCTTCACGTGTGTAGATCAATTTTCTAATATCCTGTGTTACTAAGCTTGAAATAAGCCCTGTGAAAAAGCTTCTATGCAATTATTTCAGACTTCTAAACATTAAAGCTATAATGAGGATCTGGACTACTTCTTAGTTTTCTTTCGATGGAAAAAAAATTAATGTAGTAACTCACTTCTCTTTTACCTCATTAGTTCAATCCATTTTACGTATCAGATAAATAAAGGTTAAGTTCTGGTTCTATTTCTTCATGTAAGAGAAATGCTAGTTTTTCTGAACTGGATATACACAACAGTTTATACCTGAAAGGTTCAGGACCAGAAAAGCCAGGGAAATGAAAACTAAGAGGCAATTACAGCGGGATATGTGTTAGACTCTTATGGTTCTGTTTCAAGCTATTCCTGGCCATTTAGACTTGGCCTTTATTTTTCCCCAGGTATCATTGTCATTCATTTAATTGTGACTGACATCTAAAACCCTGTCCAAAAATAATATTAATCCTTTCTGAATATTTTTGAGCGCTTTCACTTTTTCTGGGAATGTAATTCATATTTTCTCACTTATTCTTTCAGATAAGAAAAGAACTTCTCAAAAGGTAAATTATGATCGCTTGGTTGAACTGTGTAACATCAGTGGGCTCCAGAATGGGTAACTATAAGCTGATGCCAGTGTATTTGTTAGAGTAACACTGAAGGAGGACAGTAGTTTTGAAGACTCTTGAAGAGTGGTTTTGGCCTGAGAAGTCTGTGGGGAAAATATACCTGCTGTAATTTGCTCCCTGCTTATGTTCAGCACTGTTTTCTTTCTTTGGGGCTGGGATTTTAGCAATTTATACTGAGAAACACTACACAATTAGGACAGCTTTGCAAGTGATGTGTGCTATAGCATGGAAATATACTTCTTCACTTTTCCAACAGTAATAAAAGCCTTCATTGCTATTTAGGAGAAGATAATCTCTTCCGACACACATTACAAGTAGGCTTAACACTGATGAGAATGGCAACCATATTAAAACTAGAGTATGCAAGGCAGGGTGGGTCACTCCAAGAAATATTTTTACAAATTCAATTGCTTGACAATATCATATGGAAAAATAAACTCTCATGATGATCAAATCTATGCTACTAATGAACCTAGTGTTAGACGAAAATATAGCTAGCTATATTAATAATGTTAAGACATCATGTATGTTAAGTCCTGCATTGGTATAGATGTGTTTTGTATGAAATGCTTTAAGGTGATATGGTCCTCTAAATAACACAAGTACACAGAATTTGTCCTTGAAAGAAAACAGAAGTCTTAGGCTGTCAAGATTTCTGAGCATGGAGAATCTCAGCCACAGCACTTCATTAATGCAGCGATTTCATTTATTACGCTAAAGCTCATTTGTTTGCATGTGCAATGAGTCACTTCTCTGATTTTTGGACGAGATAAATCTCATGCAAATCACTTTTTTTTTTTATAGATATGCAGCCATCTAAAAATTTTAAATCAAAGATTTTGGTTTTCTAATTAAAAATAAGATTTAAGGCATATTAAGCAGAGAGATTGCATTATGCAAAAAGCTGAAGTGAGCTGCATATTGCTGTGACTGACTAATATATTGCAGGTATCACAATCATATTGCCACATGATAATCGGTTCATGAACAGCAGCAGGAGGAGTGCAAGAAGAAAGACGGAATTAACAGAAAAAGGGGCATTCAAACATTTATACCTAACCACAGCAAGGAGACTAGGAAGAAATCCAAGATACAAAGGTAAGCAGGTGAGGTGGAGAGAAGATTGTCGCAACTGCTGTTAGGCATATGTGCTGTCACTTTCCAGCAATTTCCAGTTGTATTCAGAGTTATCCTAAATCTGGTGTTAGTATTCGTCTAAGATAATTCTAAAAGATAGGTGTGATACATAGTAAAAATAATTAATGTCTTTCCCAATCTTGTGCAGTTTATCCTCTTGCAAACGTCTCTTTTCTCAGAAGCACTTTCTCTTTCAGCTGATCCTTGTTTTTTTCCCTATCTATCTTCAACATTATTATGCCTTTAATAAAACCCAAGTGATACAAATGTAGTAGGAACTGGAATCTCTTCCAAATCTCTATTTTACTGCTAATAAATAGTGGCCTACTGCTAATAAGTAGTGGCCTTCTACGATGGAGTGACTGCATCAGTGGACAACAGAAGAACTACAATGTAATCTACCTAGACTTCTGTAAAGCCTTTGGCCTACATACAACATTTTGGCCACTAAATTGGAGAGATATGGGTTTGACAGATGGACTGTTAGATGGATAAGGAATTGGCTGGATGGCCACATTCAAAGAGTTACAGTCAATGGCTCAATGTCCAAGTGGAAACCATTAACAAGTGGTGTCCCTCAAGGATCTGTATTGGGACCAATACTATTTAATATCTTCATCACCAATGTAAATGGTGGGATTGAGTGTCCCCTCAGCAAGTTTGCATACGACATCAAGTTGAGTGGTGCAGTTGATTTGCTAGAGGGAAGGGATGCCATCCAGAAGAACCTTGACAGGCTTGAGGTGTGGGCCCATATGAATCTCATGAAGTTCAACAAGGCCAAGTGTAAGGTCCTGCAGCTGCGTCAGGGAAATCCCCAGTATCAGTACAGGCTGAGGAAAGAAGAGATTGAGAGCAGCCCTGCAGAGAAGGACTTGGGGATACTGGTGGATGAAAAAATTGGGCCTGAGCCAGCAATATGTGCTTGCAGCCCAATCATATCCTGGGCTGTACAAAAAGAAGCGTGGCCAGCAGGTTGAGGGAGGTGATTCTGCCCCTCTGCTCTGGTGAGACCCCACCCAGAGTACTGCATCCAGCTTTGGGCTCCCCAGGACAAGAAAGACATGGACCTGTTAAACACCTCTCCTATGAAGAAAGGCTATAAGAGTCGGGGTTGTTCAGCCTGAAGAAGAGAAGGCTCCAGGGAGACTTTATTGTGGCCTTTCAATATATAAAGGAGGCTTATAAGAAAGACAGAGAGACTTTTTTTCCAGGGTCTGTAATGATAGGACAAGGGTAATGATTTTAAACTGAAAGAGAGTAGGTTTAGATTGGACATAAGGAAGAAATTTTATACGATGAAGGTGATGAGACGCTGGAACAGGTTGCCCAGAGAAGTTGTGGATACCCCATCCCTGGAAGTGTTCAAGGTCAGGTTGGATGGGGCTTCAAGCAACATAATCTGTGGAAGATGTCCCTGTCCATGGCAAGGGGGTTGGAGTAGATGATCTTTAAAGGTCCCTTCCTACCCAAACCATTCTATGATTCTACGAATATGTTGTGTTACAGGAATTGTTCAGGGTTGCTTTTTCACTCTGAAAATCAAGAATCCATTAGCAGAAGCAGCTACTCAAAGCAAAGGTGCTTCATTTTTATCTTGGTGGTTTTTTACTTGCTACAAGATAGATCATCAGAACAAGCAAGCAGGATTGCAGGCATAGATTTTTTTTTTAAGATCAATTAAAATGGACAGTATTCAATAGGACAGATGTAATGTCTTTCTTCAAAGAGGAAAGCTTACTGGTTTGTATTTTGACAGTATTTTTTTCCTTCAGGAAGCCAAATAGGGATTGTCAGCTTCTGAATCTCAGGAATTAAATACTGTTCTTCCTGGACTCCTGTAAATAGCAAAATGCAGATTAAAACAGCAGCGACAAGGGAATTGGCTAAACATGTGCATCTGTTCACACTCCGGAACTTCTTTGTAAATTAGACTAATTTTGATTATCACAGCTTAGAGAATTTTCCTATGTGTAAATAGATTAAAAACATGTTAGAACAGCTGTTAATGCCCAGGCACATGCAGGCTAAACTGATTGCTAGTATCAATCCTATAGGTGGCCATTTGTTAAGATCCTTAAGAAAGAAGAACATTTGAGTAGTTTGCTTGGAAGAATGGCTTATACAAAGCAATGCATTTCTTCAAGGATTCACTTTAAATGGTTTTTCACCTTCTGAGCACTGAAACAAACAAAAGGAAGCCTCATGTACCTTTTTGTTCTTCCAAAGATTCAAGACCTCTTTATTCTCATTTTTAGAAAACTTAAAGGAAGAGTATGATATTAAGAAGTATATACACTAGAAATGGATGCCAGAATATAGCAAGCATGAAAATATTTAACAAGACTAATTTTAGCCTAGGGAAGCTTATCCCTTGGCTACTTTTGCAGTCAAATGTACTTTCATGTTCGTTGACTTGCTCAGTGGAAGAGTCTTCTCTTTGGCTTCCCTTCTGTCCCTGAGGATGAAATGGTTGAAGAAGTAATCCCAACTTCACTTTCTTTTTCAGGTATCCAGAAAAATACAGATCCTTTCCATGTGTTATCAGTTGTTATGTCAAACTCCAAGGAAACTCTTTCAACCCCATGTCACAGCTCCAGCATGATGTGCATACCTCTCTTATGGGGCATGCTTCAGTTGTTACTGCTACCAGCTAGTGTAGAGTTTACCATGAACTCTCATGCTGAGGATATAATATTTGGGAATTACTCTTTCTGCCATAATCTGTCAGTCCTGGCATTAGATCACCTAGGAAACAAAAGGCTGGAAATGCGGAAACTTGACTTTGCTAGGAAATGGCCTTGCCAGTGTTTGCAATGTTTATATATAACTGCAATATATAATATAAGTATGTCCTCCAGCAGAAAAGCAAATATCCTCTTTGCTGAAGTGGCATTCCTGTTTGATATTTTTTTTTTTTGTATGAACTCCCACATGACAGATCTCCACACAAAAATTTATGTGAACAATATGGTCAGAAAATTTATAATATGGCCATGTATGAGGCTGAGTATCTGCACATTGTTTTCCAGTTTAGAAGAGATAGTGTAGTCTGCCTAATGTGACCCAAGGTTACAATTACCACAGAGCACGTGGCAGAAAAGATGGTATGAAAGCAACTTTGCAACTTAGCCTTATGCTAGCAAAAATCTCTGGAATTCTAAATACCTTTTTTTGGTTCATTTGAGAAAGTAGAAAACCACCTCATACATTAATTAATACCATTTTTAAAGTCAAGCCAACAGCTCTCCAAACACCTTACTTTTCTTAAACCAATCCCATAGTGTCCTGGTTTCGACTGGGATAGAGTTAATTTTCTTCCTAGTAGCTGGTACAGTGCTGTGTTTTGGATTTAGTATGAGAATAATGTTGATAACACTCTGATGTTTTCAGTTGTTGCTAAATAGCGTTTATACTACGTCAAGGATTTTTCAGCTTCTCATGCCCAGCCAGCAAGAAGACTGGAGGGGCACAAGGAGTTGGGAGGGGACACAGCCAGGACAGCTGACCCAAACTGGCCAAAGGATATTCCTACCATATGATATCATGTCCAGTCTATAAACTGGGGGAGTTGGCCGGGAGGAGCGGATCGCTGCTCGGGAACTAACTGGGCATCGGTTGGCGAGTGGTGAGCAATTGCACTGTGCATCACTTATTTTGTATATTCTAATTCTTTTATCATTATTATTGTCATTTTATTATTATTATCATTATAATTATCATTATTTTCCTTCCTTTCTGTCCTATTAAACTGTCTTTATCTCAACCCACAAGGTTTTTTTTTCCAATTCTCTCCCCCTTCCCACTGGGTGGGGGGAGAAAGTGAGCGGCTGTGTGGTGCTTAGTTGCTGGCTGGGGTTAAACCACAACACATGGTCTTTCAAATAATTAGTGGAGGGAAGGAGGGGATAAGAAGCCAGAAACAGATACACAACAAACATACATCCTCACCAGTTTTATTTTTCTTTTAATATTTGCATGGTGATAAGTTGTTTTTTTTCTTAAAGAAAAATTAATAACAAAATCCACAAACACACCAAAATGAACAAAAAACCTCAAACAAAACCTGCAAGCATTAAATTATTTTTACTCAGTAATATATGTCTCTTATGGTACTGACCTCTTTAATTTGGTTCAACATAGTTGTTCTTTTCACCATTTCAGGCGTCCCTCATATAGAGCCAGAACAACTATGGATCTTTACTGATCACGTACAGGATGTGAGATGTCTGTCAGTATAAAATGAGACAGCCTGAAAAGAATTGTATAGTACATTTATGAAATCTGCAGTCTAGGCTGATTTAGTTCATAAAGCAATTCACATTCAGGACATGTTTCATGCAGAGCTTGTCTATTTACTTCTACTTTTTATAGGGGAAAAAAGGTTATTTGGTAGTTTGCCAGGGGAAACAGTAAATTGGTGATGTTTAAGAGAATAATTGCTTGGTCTTTATTACAGAATTTTAAATTTAATTAAATTAATTTAGTTTTTAAATTTAACTCATGAATGTGCTCCTCAGAAGAGAAGAAAGATATAATTAGTTGTTGCCTTTATGATGAAGAGTTATTGCAGAATGTGGTTTTTAACTTCAAATATTTGTAGAGCAAAGAAAACTAAAATGCACAACTGTGCCTGAAACCTTAAGACTACCTCCTTGTGCATTTCTAACAATGTAACTGCATTGAAGACTAGATGGACACCTGAGCTTAAATGCATGCAGCTACTCTGACTTGCAGAGTTGTCCCCTTATAAAGTGAAAAGTGGCCACTTGGCAGTGAGTAACATGGCAACCACACATGGCTCTTCTCTTCTATGACAAGCTGAGCAAATGTGTAGTGACACATGTATCCAAAAGTAAATACTTTGGAAACAGTATGAATTTTAAGCTGTGTCTGAATAATTTATTGATGGCAATAACCTTTTAATTTGGGACATCTTAGGAGTGTTTTCCTGAATAATTCCAATTAAAGTTTCTTCAAGATAGCATCCAGTTGAAACAATTCAGCTATGGGTATATTAAGACGTTTTTGAAGTTGGTTAAAAGCATATCAAACTGCTTTTTTTTTTTTTTAATGAAGTGGAAAATACAAATGTTCATTTCCCTTGACTCTTTAAATAAAATATGTGCTTTAGATGACTGTTTCTATGTCTCACAAATTTGAAGGATGATCTTAGCCTGCAAAGAAAGAAGGATGAATGTCCTAACTTGCATATATAACCATACCAGACTGATCTTAGATATTTTCTTCTCTTAGAAACTAATAAGCAAGTCTTCATTGACTTTGGCAGGGCTTGATACTGTGTTATGACACTTTTTATTATGAGCATAACTTTTTTATTTATTGTGTGTAGTTGAATAAATTTACTTAGTATCTTAATAATGCAAAGAAAGACTTTGCTTGTTTGTTTATTATAAAGTACTACATCTTCTGAGAGGGAATTACAAAGGAGGTATCTGTGAAACATAGTAGAGGCAATATCTCACTATCTTTTATTAGGCTGACTGGTTAAATGAGGAAAAATGGAACAAGTCTTTGTGAAACTCAAAAATTCCTTTCAGAATCAACTAACATAGCAGAATCTTCCCTCCCTTTTTGGCTTTGACCTGCCATCTAGTAATTCTCTTGTGACACCCATCACTGTTTTTTAAATTTTTGCAGTACATTCTCAAGGTTATTTCCATTGCACACCTGCTGTAAGTGTACAGCATAGCATAACTGTAGAATTGCACTGCTGACAGCTGACAGTCTTCTGTATGTATGTACTCTAGCAGGAAACAAGAATTTTTGCATGTTTTGTAGATGCTCACAGACAAGACCAATACTTTTATGTAGCTGCTTGAATGAGAGATGAATACTGTTTGTCCTGAATTCTTCAGTGCCCTGTTAAGGCTGGTTTTGAAAGACTTTAGTCAACTATTTAATATTATTATGGGAACTGTACTCTTAAGATAGTAGTTTTATTTCCTCTGGAGAAACAAAACTTGATCTTTTTAGTTACATTGTATTTGTGGCTTCTTTCTATGATATGTGTTTTTATGTTTTCACTGTGGTGTCTTTTTTTAAAAACAGTTCATGCAAGGAGCTCATCAAAAGTTTATTGAACTTTATCCTGAAGTGTTCTACCAAGAAGAGTGTCTTGCCAAGAATTCCTGAAGCACATCTCAAAAGGCAATAAAAATCCTTTTGATTTTTAATTTTTTTTTTTTTGAGTGGAACGAAGTTTCTTTTCTTGGTGTTCTTGGGGGATATTAAGAAAGAAGAGCATAAGTTATTATCAGCTCAAGCTTTACCACTGAATACAATGGAGCAGCTGGAGGAGACACAGATTAGTAGCTAGTGGTAAATTCATTTTCTGCATGAGCAGAAACAACTGTTCATTGCTGAGAAGTTCATTTGTCCAACCTTTCAAAAAATTTTGGTTATACATACCGACTTCTCAGCGTGAACCTGAATTTGTGTGTTGAGGGGAAAGATTAAAAGTGTGGCCGCTTTTATTTATTGCTTTTTGCTGCAAAAATGTGAGCTGTATAGAAAGTCCACTGCTGATGAGAAAGTACGTGTATGCATACATGTATGCCAGTCTAGTCACATCATACTTTGCACCTGTGTTGTAAGCTCTTAACCAAGAGCCTGCTTGATTATGTGATCACAGTTACTCCCTGTAGTGTGTTAACCTTGGCTGGCTGTCAGGTGCCCACCGAGCCACTCTATCACTCCCCATCCTCAGCAGGACAAGAGGAGAAAATAAGATGAAAAAACTCGTGGATCGAGATAAGGGCAGTTTAAGAAAGGAAAGCAAAGGCTGCGTGCAGAAGCAAAGAAAAAAAAAAAAAAGGACTTATTCTCTATTTCCCATCAGCAGGCGATGTCCAGCCATTGCCTGGGAAGTAGGGCCTTAGTACACATAACGATTGCTTTGGAACACGAATGCCCTCCTGCCCCTGCCTCCTTTCTCTTAGCTTTTATTGCTGAGCAGATGTCATATGGTATGGAATATCCCTTTGGTCAGTTTGGGTCAGCTGTCCGGGCTATGTCCCCTCCCAAGATCTTGCCCACCCCCAGCCTACTGGTGAGGGGGGCAATGTAGGAGAGACAGCCTTGATGCTGTGGGAGCACTGCTCAGCAGCAGCCAAAACACTGGTGTGATACGGACACCTTTCTAGCTATAAATACAAAGCACAGCACTATGAGGGCTGCTACGGGGAAAGCTAACTCCGTCCCAGCCAGACCCACTACACTCCCAATCAGTCATTGGCCCATGGGCTGTGTTCAGTCTTGACAGTGGCAGTAGCTGCTTGAAGCGCAGCTATATCTTGTTTGGGGCACTGTGGTGGAGTCCAGAGTGGACACTTTTTGCCCCCAAAGTCTGTGGCTTACTGAAACGGATGCCCTCAATGACCATTAGTTTGCATGTAGTCTGCTAAGTGATGATAACTTATAGGTTTGGTTTGTATTTTTTTTTTTCCTTCTCTCCTACACAGTACACTACCTAGAGTGGCTTGTACACAAGAAAGGTTAATATTTTTCCTTTAAAGTCAGATTTTTCAAAGAAAAACACTTTGATGAAAATTTTTTTAACCAAGCCATAAAAGTGAATCTGCTTGTATTATTCACGTGCAGAAAAAAAGAATATGGATACTTGGGAGTGAGTCTTATTTCTAAAATTCAGTAGTGAGTCTGGTACTGTTTATTTGCTAATCTTAATGGTGATCATAATCATGTTTTAAACAGAATACTCCTAAAACTAACGGTCTTCCAGGAATGCGTGAAATCCATTAATGATATTGGAAAAGAACAGACTTCCTATACTTTTCAATATACAGTATTCCAGAGATGACTTACAGTACAGGATCTTGCACATAAGGACTCAGAGGGACTTTTAAATCGGTATTAAAATACTAGTGAAGTTAAGATGCCTCAGGAATGTGTTATTGTGGCAGGTGCACCTGCCCCGATAAAGGCCAAAACTTCTCAACCGTGGGAAGGAAAGAGTTAAACTGGAAGCCGCGGTTTGGGGGTCGAGCCGGCCAGCCGGCCAGCAACTGGAGTCACGTACACCGAGTGCCCCAAGCCACGCCCCCCAGCTACCCGAGCCCGCCAAAACCACCTCAGCCAGTGAAACCCCTCGGTTGAGAGAAGTTTCCAGACCACTGACCATATATGACCACGAGCCCCGATCCGACGTAGGGTATAAATGGAGCCCCGCCGGAGGGCACATGGAGCCAGTTCTCCTTAGAGCAGAGGGCCTGCGGTCGGGTTGGGATGCCGCCCACGGAAACTCCTGCAGGTTGAGAGCCTCGCCTTATCGGTGAGTAATGGCGCATTTTGAGTCATCATTCTTAGCTTAGATTTGGTTACAGTTCGTGTAGTACTAGTTCCCAACTGATATCCTGAACCTGTAACAAGTTGTGTTTGTCGCAGTGTTATGACCTAATGTTCCTGTTTCATCCTGCCATTATACCTCAATACAACATAACATTCCTGTTTAATTTGGCCGTTACATATTGATAGCATTAAAGAAAACTGACTTTCAAAATACGTTGCTGTCTGTCTAGTGTTTCTGTGACAGTTATGCTTAGCACTTAGTACGCAAGTTTGCCTGTTGCAAAGGTGTGTTGAAGATGAATTCTGAAACTATTCTATAACCTTTTTAAATTACTTCTTATTTCTTACTGAATATTTCCAGTAATTGCTAATGGAAAATGCGGTATGCTTTTGATTAACTAAACCACAGGCAAATATCTAATTACCTTCTGTAAGATATCTCTAGAAATGGCAATTTTTGCCAAAATTTTCACTTTTGTTTAGGAAATATGGGATATAACATCATGTGAATGCCTCCTTTTAATTTTGTATTTGAATTAGTCTTAAGACTGCTGTATAAAAACTGCTTTGGTGAATTGCTGTCTGCAGATGCTGATTATTCTGTCTTAAGAGTTAAACGTGAGTTTAAAAAAAGTACATTTCGTAGCAGCATTTGCCTTTGGTAGCTTGAAATAATGATGAATTACTTCTACCTCTGCTCACATTTTTTTGTAATTTACACCCTCTCATGTTCTCTCACATAGGCAGTGCTCTAGAAAACAGAATTGAAATGAAGATTATTGGTGTTATATGGCTAGAGTTTGGGTGGAGAAAAAACCCCTACATTTTTAGGCCGTTGATCAAATTATTCCTTGATTTACAGACTCACGGCCTTCCAAGGAGTGCTACGAATCTTGCTGGTTTACAAATCTTACACGTGATTCTCTTATAAAACTTCGAGATGTGTAAAAGCTGTGTTGATACATTTGAACTAAGTACTGTAATTTGCCCCCTCACTGTATTAGCTTTCTCTGTTTTTATTTTATTTTTTTTTATAGAGGGTTAGTAGCATGGTTTCTTTGCTTCTGTCTCTACCTTACCCTTGCTAATGCTGACAGGGACTGGGATCCAAACTTGTGGAAAAAGCTCTCCTTTTTTCCTTTGGAAAGAATTTGTCTTACAGGTATCAGTGGGATTATTGCATGTGTATGTGAAGACAAAATTTGGCCTAGTGACTTGAGCTTGTTTCCATCAGGTTTAGCTGCAGAGTGCTGTATAGGGAATTGTTCATAGTACTACGCAAATATGGTAATTGCTAGATTATAGACAAGAGCCCTGCAGCAACAGCACTGAACAAAGCAGTCTTGGGCTTTGCATATTTAGATTCTCCTGCTACTGAATTCAGGCTTTGAGGCAATTTGCAATTGTTTTCTTCTGGGACTGTTGAAGTTAGAATGCAAGATATTAATTATATGCAAGCCCCACCCAGCTTAGGATAATTTACTACTGCTTATTTTGGGCAGTTCTTTTCTTTGTTCTGTGGAAGCATGTCTTCCAGTAGATTTCCTGCCCTAAACATGTCCTTCCCCCTTAAAATTCCTACCTGATCATATGAACATCTTTTGAAAGTACTAATCTATTCTGACTTTGATTGCTAAAATGCATGCGTGGGCAGCATGTAGAATCTCTACAATAAAGGTGTGACCAGTACAGTATCTCACTTAATAAATCTTTGGATGACACATGAGAAAGCTGTTGGCTTCCACAGATGCAGGTCAAGCCTGGAATCCTAAGAGGAGCATTCTCTGAAAACTGCACTCTAAATATACCAAAAAGCATCTCAAAAGGTCAGAGATCAGAAGAAAGCAAGACAGTTTGAATGTCTGTGGCTAATATGATATGGGTGTTTTTTCATACATAATGCAGTTAGTTCACTACAACAGCCTTGTTAAAGTTCTGATTTGGCTTTCATGTTGAGGAAAACTCTGTTACAGGACAAGATTAATGGAAAATCTGTCAACTAGATCACCCAGTTAACCTGGTGCGGGATGTTGTAACAGTCTACAGCAGCCTGAGGAAAGGGAACAAAAAAGCACCAGGGTGCTTAGATGGAACGAGGAAATGCTGCCAGCAGGAATTTACAAACCCGAATGAAATGTTAAAATGAAAAGCCACTCTTAATATGTCAAGTAAATAGCTCAACAGAAGCCCTGAAGAGATGTAAGTGCCATCATCTTACACTTCCTAGGAGTTAGGAGGCTTTTATTGTAGTAGGTATTTAGACATTTAATTCCAGGAAAGACTTCAAGGCTGTGAATCTTAAGACTTGTAATAAATAAACACACATCCATCAATCCTTTCTTTCAGGAGACCACCAAAGATGAAAAAAGACGATGTGATCTCTTTTATGCAGTGTTCTTGTGGTTATGGCATCCATCTGGGACAAGGGAGATCCAAAATAATTTTTCTGTATGTCTCCCATCTTGTAGTTTACATGGTATTTTGGGATGAAGTACCCTTGATCTTGTCTCATTGGAGCTGCTGTTTCACAGCATTTAAATCTTTTGGCCAGAGAAATGAAATTCTTTAACCCACTTCTGTTCAGTTGACCTTGGGCCAGCAACAGAAGTCCACTGTCTTGAGAGCTGTTCTCATGCTTTGGAGTTTTCCCTCCCACGTCCCCTCCTTTCATCTGGCCTTTCTGGCTAATCCTAGATTAATGTCTTTGGTGTCTCACTGATGGTGCACCATCAGCACAGTTGATAAGTGTGTTTCGAGTCTATTGAATGAAGACTTGGAAGGTGGACTCCAGCCATTTGCGTGTAGGGTAGGGAATGGGCTGGCGGTCTGCACCATTTGGCATGGAGCTGTGGCACAGTTATCACTGCTAACTTCTTATGGCTCTCCATGCTTGCAGTGTGGAGTGCACACTGGACTGTACAACGCACTTTCCTGACTTCTTAATGTTCTCTCTGCTAGCAATAATTAGCCTTGTTTCTTTGGTTTGAGTGATGCAGGTTCTTGTACAAATATGGTGTCTTGGTTGTGGCAAAAGATATGTTAGCCTGGTGCTTCTTAAATAGTACAGAAGCATGTAATGATGATAGAGCTGGAACTTTCTATCTTTACAACTTCCACTAAGTGTGAACCACAGCCAGCAATGCACCCTGGGGGAATGGCTCAATGGCTTGTTCTCCTGCCTGAAGTAAGAAAGAAGCTTTGAATGTTGAGGAGTGGGCATTTGGCCTGCAATAGTTTCGGTTGACTGCCAAGTTTAAAAAAAAAAAAAAAAAAAAAAGTGTGAAGATTCTGCTTCTCCCAGGTCTTTTTGAGTTCTGTCAGTTTCAGTAATTTTCCCCATTACTTCAGTGTAGCTTTAAGTCCAATCACAGAAGTGTACATCTGAGGATGTTTAAGTAGTCCAAAAGTAGGAGAGAAGAACATCTTCATTTATACAGTGTATCTAAGGTCCCAGTCAAGCTCATATCTTGTAGCTTGAACAAGTAAAACCCAAGCTTACCACTATGATTTTTCCAGAAGATTTTCACAATTGTGTGGAGCCGACCACTGCAATGTGAAGACTCTAAGGTAGGAATGTAAGGGTAGAGAAGATGCTTCAAACTTGCACGTTCTGCCTCCTGCAAGTAAAATTTTAAAATCTGGTATTACTTCGTCACTTTTAATGTGCTAAGATATGTTAGCAGATACAGAGAACACAGCATCACAACTGTTTTCAATTTTTAATCTTGAAGAGCAATCAGGATGTATTATATATTTAGCAGTAATCATGCCAGTCGATATCCTTGAGCTAACAGAAATGTCTTGGAGGGAGATGGCTATAGGACAGAATGAATTCCTTTATGGAAATTTATTATTTAAAGTATAATCTAGTCTAGTGTTTACAGTGACAGGACTTTGTAGCAGTCATAGACAGTCAATCTCTTTCCTTTCAGGAAGCCATTCAATAAATTACAGCACTCAGGGTGCTGTTACTTATTTTCTTACAAGAGAAAATACAGATCAGCAGTGACGATTTTGTCCAAGATTCAGACAGAAGAAATATATACACATATATTTTGAAGCAGAAGCTTTCATTCTTGCTGATGCACTGAAAGCTCTTTTTGAAATATATTCTGAATGACCCATTAAATCATCGTTGTATATCTTACATAGTTTAGTTTACAAGTGAACTAAAGATGAATAAGCTAATAAGTTTATACACATATATTAACTACAGGATATAAGGAATAAAGATGTACATACATACTAATGATTTGTTTATTGCTTGGTGGATAATCGTGTTAGATGAAAGGGGTGGGGGGGAAGTAGTCAAGGGTTCCCTTTTCTTCTAGTTTTCTCTGAGGAACATAAATGATCCTAATGAAAATGCTCAAACATTGCAAAAAAACCCAGTCTACTTAACGAAACAAAATTCAAAGTTTTACATTCCAGAGAATAAAGGTAGCATAAAGACAATCCTTTAATAAAGTTTCTCAAACTGGGGAAGGGAGAATAGGTTATTGAACATGGAAGTAAGAATTGAGACAGCCTGTCATGTACTTTGCCAGAGCTGAAAAGGGGCTTCCACATTACATGGAAAAAATTTAAACAATTTTTCAGCATAAAAAAAATGGGTTTTGTTGTTGGGTTTTTTTTTCCCCTGCATTTAAAAAAAAAAAAATTCCCCCAAAGGACACCGCAATTCAGTTAAAACCACCAGAATTTGCTAAGAATTAAAGATATAGCAAACTTAAGGTACCTGAAAGCCTAGAAAGAATGGATTTTGGAAACTGGCTTTATGACTTTTTCTTAAGTTGCTTCTGGTATTTTGCCAGTTTTTGAAACTTTTGACCTGTTTTCTCATAACGCAGTGTCAAAGGTATCAGTAAAACAATCTTATGAGCAGGGCATCTTTATAAAGCAGCATTCCCCAGAGTAGGACACTAACAGCTGGTTAATATTCATCACTGTAACTTATGGGTTCTAGTTGAGAGGTATGTCAACAAAATCAAGTTTTATTCAGCTAAAGGTTTTTGCACTGGTTTTAAAACTTGATTTAAGTTTTCTTTGTTAGCTGGAAAATCATGGTTTGGCAGTGTGTGAGTCTGTGCAGAGCAGCAGAAATTGCTTCCTTTAAACGAGAATCTAAATTGTTAGCTGTTTAATCGAAATTAAATAGAGGCAGTCAAAAGATCTCCTGGTCTATAATGGTGTTTCCCAAATGTTGGAAAGTTAAGTTAAACTTTCAGAAAAATGTATGCTTTCCATAGTATAAAGTCTGTGCTGTTAGCAGCTTTGTCTTGAGACTTGTTTAAAAATAATGATTACTACAGAGTGGAAGACTGTTTGAATGGTTTTTTTCGATTAGTTCAAGTGGACTTGAACATAAGTGCAAGCTGAATAGTAGTAAGCCATTCTAAATTTAAATGTGAATCTGCATAGGAATTTAGGATAAACCACTGCCACTTTTGTAAGTAGTACTTAGAAACTTCTACGTCTTCTCCCTTGTGGTTCCCATTCTCCCTGCATGTGCAGCCTTTTGGGCCATTTTCCTACTGTGATCCCTGTCATTACTTTTTTTATTTTAAGTGCAGCTGATGCTTGTACTTTTGTGTAAGCTATGATGACATTATGTGATAGGCAGCAAAATCTTCAGATGTATAAACTGAATTGCAGATCTTTACTCATATCATTACTGCTTTATTCCTCATGTACACAGTGTCACACTTGCTGCAATCATGTAGGCAAACTCCTGGTACTAGAAGGACATACAGTTAAATAGAGGCCCATAAATTAAATGCTTATTCTTTCTGACAGCATTTGGACAATTATCCTCATCTCATACACAAGTGCCACAGCTTGTTTTTCTCCCGAGTGAATCTTGTCTTAGCAGAGGTGTTAATGTGACGTTGTTACACAAACCTAATACATTTGCTGCCCGTTTCCACAACCATGTGCAGATGCGTCAGGGATTGCATATATTTCCCAGTACACACCATTTATGCTGTGGTATATGTAAAAGGAGGCTCTTTATTTACCGCACGTTATGGGCCCCAGTCAGATATAAGTGGTACATTGGGCTTAGCTTGAGACCATTTCTACCCCAGAGTTTGTAGAGTATAAAGCTACAAAACAGAGCTCCTCTACTCAGCAGATTGTGGATCTTATATGTGCAGAAAACACTCATGACTTTAATTGTGTAATTAAATTTCACAGAAAGAGCCCTTCACGAGAGTGAGAAACAAATGTTTCTGACACCCAGACAGACTCTCACTGCTGCTAGCAGCTTTTTTTGTTTGCCTATTAGTGACGGCTTCCAAATGTTGATGCTTGTGTTCACTGACTTATCCCTGTTTACCCACTCTCCCACCTTTGTCATCTTTCAAATCTCATCATCTTTCTCATCATGAAATATTTCACTTCCTAGTGAAAAGGACATGAAACCATTGCAGTACAGAATTAAGATCATTGCCAGGCACTTTGTTTTATGTGTTTATTTTGTGAATGGCATGTATGGTTACTGTGTAGAGGCTTACTGTTGATTCTCTGGCTCCCTCCTTGTTATTCTTTCTGCTCTGATTTTTTTCCTACTAGTAGCCACATGTCTTCCAGTTTTCTCAGATTTATAGTTATCTGTCCATGCCACTTGCAGCAAACTGCTGTGAGAAGAAAGGAGTTGCAATACGCCTTTGTAGACTCAGGAGTTGCCAGTACACTGTTTTAACAGACACAATAATCATATCCCTAAGAATGTCTCTTGGCTATCTGTGTGACCCTAGTTTCAACCATTTGCAGTTGACACTAGCCTCACAAATTCCAAGGCACACTGTGGTTGACTGTCATGCTTAACCTGAGGTATTTTGGAAGGGGAATTGCAAATCATGATCCACAAAGCTGTCTACAGTCAGAGGAAGAAATACAAGGCCATTTTTGAAATCTCGAATCCTTGCACACGGGCAAGGAGAAGGAATCCCAAATTTTAATTCAATCTAATTTTTGTAGATGAAAAACTGAGCATGAGCCGACAATGTGCGCTTGTAGCCCAGAAAGCCAATTGTATCCCAGGCTGCATCAAAAGAAGCGTGACCAGCAGGTCCAGGGAGATGACTCTCCCCCTCTGCTCTGGTGAGACCCCACCTGGAGTACTGCATCCAGCTCCGGAGTCCTCAGTACAGGAAAGAGATGGACCTGTTGGAGCGGGTCCAGAGGAGGGCCACAAAAATGATCAGAAGGATGGAATACCTCTCCTATGAAGAAAGGCTGAGAGAGTTGGGGTTGTTCAGTGTGGAGAAGAGAAGGCTCTGGGGAGACCTTATCCTGGCCTTTCAATACTTAAAGGGGGCTTATAAGAAAGATGGGGACAGACTTTTTAGTTTAGGGCCTGTTGCGATAGGACAAGTGGTAGTGGTTTTAAACTATAAGTGTGTAGATTCAGACTAGATGTATGGAAGAAATTTTTTACAATGAGGGTGGTTAAACACTGGAACAGGTTGCCCAGAGAGGTGGTAGATGCCCCATCCCCAGAAACGTTACAGGTCAGGTTAGATGGGGCTCTGAGCTACCTGATCTAGTTGAAGATGTCCCTGCTCATTGCGGGGGGTGGGGGTTGGACTAGATGACCTTTAAAGGTCCCTTCCAACCCAAACCATTCTATGATTCTAATTAAATTAGCAAGGTTTGCTATTTGTCCATCTGAATTGCTCCCATCCAGTCTCTCAGAATCAAAATGCTGTTTTTCATCTAGTCGCCCTCTTTAAAAAGTTCGTGTTGATCATTTGAGGAACAGTAGCACTACCATGTGATATAGACCAAACCATTCTTCTAAGAATTAATTGCAACTCTGTATTACTCCAAGTTTTGCTTAACATGAAGAAATCACATGTATTCTGCCAGTTCTGTAATGTGTTCACACAAATTACCTTTTTCTGAACCATATGCCAGTTTTTAAAAATAGTCTGTCCATGGATGACCCAAAACCAGAAGGATGATCTGAATTTAATGAATATATTATTTGCTAGAAATACTCAGGGCCACTGTCTCACTTCTTTGAATGTTATTATTGATTATTATTTTATTCAGCTGCTGTCTTCTTCAAGGCCTTTGATAACAGTCATGAAATAAAGATTTTCAAAATTGTTTAACTTAGTCACACAGGTTACACTAACTTTAATCCTTTGAATGTCTCAAAACTCCCTGATGATACAGATGGAAGCAAAACAGGCAATCTATAGTAAGGAAATCTCATTTGAATCCAATTCTACTAGGTAGTTTAGTATGTGGTGGTGTCAGAACTTTTCTGTATGAAGAAAAGTCATTGCAAAGCAATTATAACTCTGTACTAACACTGGTAAAACTCCTAGTTTCTATTGAAAAAGAACACTGTTTTCTGCTATACTTTAAATGGTATTTTTTGATTATTTGGTAATTTCAGAGCAATTGGAAAATTGGAGGCTAAGAAAAAATAGGGTACTGTAAAACTAAAATAAATGTTGACATGGGAGCTATACCACTATATTTATATCAGTACTATTGGCAGATATTTTCTTATTAAGAATTACAAAGCTCTGATGAGGAGACTTTATTGAAGGCTGAATTAAATCCTGACATGGTTATAGCATCAGTAGATGATAATTTCCCTATCATCAATGACTTTGTGTCAGGATCTAATTTAACTGATATCTTAAAAATAGTGATGCCTCTTCTTGGGACTTCTATTCAGCCTGCTGCAATCTTTTTTTCCTGTGTAGTTATTTCATTTTTCATGTATGTGCAAATAGCTTCCTCTGTTGTATCTATATCAAGTGAAACACAAATTGTATTGGCACCACTGGGCTTAATTAATCTTTTTTATCTTTTAAAGAAGATGAAGAGCAGTAATATAGGAAATAAATATTGCGGGAGCAGATTTATTTCCCAAGTGAGAGAAAATAGACTAGCTATCTCTAAGGGAGGAGTTAGTTTGGTGTGTGGTCTGTAAAATCTGCAAGCAAGGTAACTGTCATGGCCAAAATAAAAACAAGGGAGAGGAGGAGCAGTAGAAAAGCCAGGCTGAATATATAAATACCTATTTATACTTTACTTCTGACTAGTCAGTGCCTCTATTTATATTCATCTTCAGGTTAGCACAGGATGCAGAAGTGACAGTTACACCAAGCCAGTAGAAAAAAGCAGAAAGGGATGAAATCTTAACAAAATCCATGGAGGCTGGATTGATCAAAGAGAAACCTTGAATCTGCTTTAGAATGGCATACAGTCTTTAGGCAACCTGTAGGAAAGAAGAGGACGAAAAACAATAGATAAACTTGCAGCACGTTCACTTCAGGGCTTGAATGAAAATCCAACACTTAGGGGTCATAATGTCTTGCTTGTTTGGCATTCTGCTAGCCAGAACTTTACCATTTTAATCTATTCTAAGCTATTACAGAAAGGAGCTTCTCTGTAAACTTATATTTGATAATTTTAGATTGTCGTCTTTTCATTTTTTAAATTTAATCAGGAGTCTACATTTTTTAATAACTTCCTTCTGTCTGTTGCTCTAATTTGCTGTTTCCTATGGGCAAGTGAAAAAAACATGGGTTTAATTTCCCTCTTTTTAAAATTAAGATTTAATAAAGCACATATTGTTAATGCTGTAGAACTATAAACGATGGTGTTCTATTAGCTCATAAGGTAATGGTCAATTTTTTTACCTTTTTATAGCGAAGTATATATTTTTATGTATTTTCAAGGTTATACAGTGGCTTAAAAGAGGAAGTGAAAGGTAAAATGTGCTGGTGATACTTGAAAAGAATCAAATTCACGTGTCATTATATCATCTAATAGATTCTAATGACAGCAGAAAATACACTTGTTGTGGGTTAACTCCAGTAGGGAGTCAAGCCTCACCCAGCTGCTCGCTCACACACCCCCAGCAGCATGGGGGTGTGAATCGGAAGGGTGAAAGTGCAAAAACTCATAGGTTGAAGAAAAGACAGTTTAGTAGGGAAAGAAAAAGCTGTGTGCACAAGCAAAGTAAAATGAGGAATTTGTTCACTACTTCCCATTGGCAGGCAGGTGTTTAGCTATTTCCAGGAAAGCAGAGCTCCATCACTTGTAGCTTTTACTTGGGAAGACAAACACCATAACTCCAAATGTTCTCCCTTCCTTCTTCTTCCCTGTAGCTTTTATTGCTGAGCATGATGTCATATGGTGTGGGATATTCCCTTTGGCCAGTTGGGGTCAGCTGTCTTGGCTGTGTCCCCTCCCAACTTCTTGTGCACTCCCAGCCTACTCGCTGGTGGGGTAGGGTGAGAAGCAGAAAGGGCCTTGATGCTGTGCAAGCACTGCTCAGCAGTAACTAAAGCATCAGTGTGTTAACAACACTGTTTTGGTGGCAAATACAAAACAAAGAACCACACTAGCTACTATAAATAAAACTAACTCTATTCCAGCCAAACCCAGTACAACTTCTGTCTGTCGTTCTCTTCACAGTTACGGCAAATGTTATGCAATCAGCTCTTTAAGTTACAGACCCTGTGCTTTGATAGCACACTGCAGATGGATCCTGAATGAGACCTTTAGGACTCACCTAAATATGGGTATTAAATAGCAGTGATAAATTATAAAATTAAGGGCCCCCACTTTGATTTGCAAGGAGTTGTTAGCAATATTTGTATGCAAATGGAAAAAGAACAAAAATCTGAGGAATAAAACTTCTGTTGTCTGGAGGATCTGATATGCCTGAGAACTTCCCATGGATGTGGTTTATTGAGTAGCCACTGACATATTCAAAAAAGACAATTACAACCACA
Source organism: Gymnogyps californianus (assembly GCF_018139145.2). Taxonomy (NCBI): domain Eukaryota; kingdom Metazoa; phylum Chordata; class Aves; order Accipitriformes; family Cathartidae; genus Gymnogyps; species Gymnogyps californianus. The sequence continues at coordinate 29,102,189 of NC_059472.1, read as the reverse complement.
AAGAAAGGACATGGTTCAGTCAGTTTATGTAAATGTATGTGGGTGGGTGCTGAGGTTGGCTTTTTTTTTCCTAAAGGCTTCTGTCATCAATTACGCAGTGCAAACTAGATGCAATATGCTGCCTTGGTGACACATTGCACTAGGTTTGTGCAGCACAGTACCCAGGGTGATGTAGAATCGACCTGCGTACCTCAATGTTCTAAATCTGAAGATTAATGAACTTTAATTAATGAAGATTAATGAACTTTGGCATTTACTGTGCAAACTTACAACTTTTCTCTGCTTCCTGTAATAGGCTGAATTAGAAGTGTGTATCCACATGGCTAGAAGTGTTAGGGAAACTTAGATTCAGACCTGGATTTTACAGTTAGTGTTATCTGTAGTGCATGTGTCATGAGGTTCTCAGTGTCCAATAAGCCCACACTGTCATGAATTTTAAGAACAATTCAGAACTGATCACTTTCACTAGCTGGCTTTGCTTTAATGAATCCTTAGGCTGTGAAATTCACCTAGATTGTGAGGACTAAGTTTATTTAAGAAGCTGTGTTAGTTTCTCCCCAGCACATAAAATGTTATTAAATTTTTTTAAAAGCTCTCCAAGACACATCTCTAAGGAGCACATAGAAGAAGAAAAAAAATAATGTTACCGAAAGTGAGCTAAGCACACACTTCACCAAAGAAGTATTTTGGTGCCTAAAAACATATAAAATGGATATAGTGTTCTCCACCAAGAACCGTTTTCAGGCTGCCTGAGTGGTGGGCTGTTCTGGTAGTGGAAGTGATTAGTGTCTTTTTTTGCAGGATGCCTGAAGGGATATCTTGAAATTAGGGCTGATGGAGCCCTGAATAGACAGGGATCTGTGAGGTCCACTGTGAAGCAAGCCATATGATCCAAATATAGCTTAAAGCCAAATCTATTCTTTTACCACACAGTATCAATAGGAAAAAAAACCGCAATGAAAATAATGGCTGTCATGTAAAAATTAAAACAGATGTGTCATTTTGTTCCAGTGACCCGAGGAGAATACTAATGAGGCAACCTCTGAATAAGAATCACTAATAAAAACCTTTTTGTAAGGTAGTTGATTTAATTTGCCTATAGAACTTAGCTAGTAAACACACTAGTAAAACTTTAAATTCAAATTATTTGACATAATTTTTAAGCCCATACATGAGCTGCATGGCATTCTAAGGGACAAAGCTTGCCTGTAAGCTGCTTCTGGAATAGAAAAAGGTGAAAGTAGCTTCGGGCAAAAGTTGGACGGTTTTGTTCCATTGCTGTTCTCACTGAAGAGAGAATCTTTGCTTGTATTCCAAATTGCTGGTTAGTTAAAGAAATTAGAATTCTTGCCAAAATGCAGACATCCTTCTTTAAGTATACAGCTCTTTCTTTCATTAATTATATTTTCATTTTTTATACTATTAAAATTACTTATACACTTTAAATAGTTACAGAGGACCTTTAGTGGCTTAAAGTGTGTACAGCTGTATTATTTTAGGTGCATGAGACACATGTCTTACAAAACTGTCTCTTATGTTTTAGGGCACCAAAACTGCCTGGTCAACTAGTAGATGTAAATTTATGATATAGGTACTTACCTTAAGAAGATCAGAGATGTTCAAAAGCTGAGTATGAATCTCTTTAGGAAGGGGCCATATGGACATCTTAATAAGAATACTCAAGAAACTGTAAATATTATGATCAAAATTAGCTTTTGCCATTGATATTGAAGGGAGAAAAAGGACTTTAAATGGATTTAAGGGGAAATTCCAGAAGAAAGAAAAATATACTAGTATAAGTGTGGAGTATGACCTGTAATCTTCAGTGATCAGCCACAGTGCTTTCCTTTTTGACAGTCCTTCCTCTTGCTCCTGTTGTGTCTTTAGGCTGCAAATTCTTTAGAAAGAAGAATCTTGGGTTCACACCTATCAGTACAGTACATACTCTATTTCTGTCACTATATTTAAAAAAAAAAAAAGAAAAGCTGATACTTAGATTGGACTGCAAGTACATATTTTATTATCTTCAGTGATTACTACCTTTAGAAAAAACACTTATGTTGCTAGAGAAACTGAAAGTTTAGGACTAATTTTTTTTGAAGACTTAACGTTATTGAATTTCTCTGTGCTGAGGAAATGATCCATTAATCACTACTGTTAGTGCATCATCTATTTCTTATAATAGTAATTCTACTGACTCAAATTAAGTTAAGCATTTTGAGTCTCTTGCTCTTGTACTAGAAACTTAGAGTGAGCCTGTTCCTTTATTTGTCTGTTTACTTTCCCCATTGCAGTTGGCCCAATTTTTTCTAGTCTGTGCAGGCATAAGACATTTGCTATCCTACTGTAGTATACGCAATATCAGCCACATATTTGATTCAACTGACAGTTCTATCACTTTAAGTAGCTATTATTACTTTCAAAATATGTTTCCTTTAAGTAACCAAATTATTCTTGTTTTCATGCTCATGGTCATGTTGTACTGTTTAATTTCAAGATGTTAATTAATCTGCCCTCCAGAAATGTCAGACAGTGCTGCTGCCAGCGTTGTTTGCCAGTCTGTGTTTGTGCTGAGCTGCATGCATGCATGCTTTTGTAAGGACGTGTGAGTTGTGGGGGAAGGTGTGTTAGTGACTGTGTGTGCATTGTGAATGGAACTCGTAATTTTGTAATGTCAACTGATTTAATATTTGTAGATTTGACTCAGCAACTGACAAAGAGAGTGACGTACAAGACAAATAGTGGTGTTTGCTTTCTTGTAGCTTCAACGCTGCTGTCAGAGTCCTGTGGGTTCAAGCATACAGGATTGTCTAACATCAGAAGTTGGAATTCTTAACTTTGTCACTAAAAAAGAAATGGTACAACCTCTCATTCATGTTAGAAGTGGGTAAAAAGGTGTTTTGTGTTCGCACAGCTGTGGTAATACAAGTTACCTTCAGGAGACATGAATGATTCTGTTGGAACTAAACGCAAATGGGATCAAAGATGCCCTTTGCCTTCTTCCTCCTACCATTTCTGTAACACTGCTGGAGCTTTCTATCCCCACGCTTCTGCTGACATAACTACATATTGCATTGCTTATTCAAATGAATATGTGAAATGATCTGTGTAGAAAGCAACAAGTATTTATTTAGTTTTTTTTTAAACAGTTTTTTTTTTTTCTTTAACCTAGATCATTTCACAGATATGGCTTAGGGAAGGGTTAAACCGTTGTGTCAATGTAACTGGCAGGAGATAAGTGTGGGAACAAACAGCTGACAGTGGATGAGAGGTGATAATGATTTAAACCAGACCTGCTGCTGAGAAGTCTCTAATGTAAAAGTCCTTGATGTAACCAGACTGCTATATTCCAAAGAAGGGAAAATGAAAATTCTTGGAGATGTTGTCAGTGTTCAATAAGACCAGAATTTGATATTTGTATAAGTTCAGTAGCAAACTACCATTGAGTTCAGTTAGCCTGAAATCCACTGAAATCAACTGTATGGAGTAGTCAATAGATATTTTCTGCCTTTTAGTATCAGATACTACATTATCCCTAATGTGGTGTAAATGTGAGCTGTGTTAAAAGAAACTCCCTCCCTTCTTCCACTCCTGCTTTTGGCTGCATGTGTCCATTTCCCTTGAGTCAGATCCAATGACAGAAATTTAGCCCACCACTAAAATAATAAACCCAAACCAAACAAAAATTAGTTTTCCATTAGATTGGCTTGCTTAAGTGACTCATTCTGCAGCTGTGGATTAGTTAAATCTGATGCAAGGGAGTGAAACAGCAGCTGAGGGTGGGGAAGAGACCACCCTGGTCAGTGACAGCTCATGGTTTCTCCAAACATGTTGTCATGTTCTGGAAGAAGCAATCTTGCCCTCCAGCCCACTTCCCTCCCCTCCTGTCATCATGAGCATCTGTGTGGTGATGATGTGGAGCTAAGGAACTGACCTGTGGTATTACTAGCCTGGATCAAGTTTACCAAATAGTGATGCCAGCTCACGTATTGCCGTAAGGGAAACGATAGTGCAGAGTAGGGTTTAGTGGCCAGGACTAAAGTGAGACTACTTTTCACAACAGTGATGCTTGCTTAAAGTGCATGCAAAGCTCTGGACTTAGGATATAGCTCTAACACATCTTAATCTAATCTAAAACATGCCTTCTGCACTCATGCTGCATCTTCCAGTTCCCTCCTTTACATCTGGGCCAGTATTCTTGTGATGTGATTATGGCAGCCAAGTTCAGAGAAGTAATCTGGTCAAAAACTAAATCCATTTAAAAAATGTCTGTTTTTTGACCATATGATTTCTCAAATCACCTCATTGCTTTATCAGATGAATGACAACGGAAACAGAAGAAACTCGTGATTGTGGTAGCCCTGATTTTAGATCTATTCAGGCAGCTAGTGAATCTCACCCTTAAATGTATCTACTGTGGGTTGATGGAAGTGAGAAACAATGCTAATCTGGTGCTTCCCTGACCTCCCAAGTGCGAACAGCCATATGATGTTAATAGTTTCATTGTGGAGAGAAAGACTTGGCTAGTTCTTTCCCTTTTAGTGTTTCTCTTTTTTAGACACTTAGAATTTTAGCCCTGTATTGCTAATAGGTGATAATAAAACTGGAACAATGTTAATCATCTCTCTGCTATTTCCAGGTCTAACACAGTGGAAGAAATCAGTGATCAGAATCTACATCAGTGGAAGAAATAATTTTTCTTCCTGGTATGATTTCTTCGTGCAGCCAAAGATAGGGTATAGAAATGGGTTTCCTGATAACGAAGATGATTAAAAGAATGGTTCTATGATAATTGCAGCTGTAAAAAGCTATTTGTCTATTACAGAAAGGAGGCTTTGTTTTTCTTAATTGTTTGAATTATTTCTGGGTAAATATGTGTAACTCATTTTGGAGGGGAGATGAACTCATAAATTGGCTGTGAAAATATTCAGTTTGAGCTTTCAGCATACCATGCAGTTATAAATTCTCTTGCCTTTTCAATCTGCCAGAAAGTTTCAGACCCTCTGAGAGAAAATAGGAAAGAAAAAAATCCCTTTTACTCCCACCAATTAAAGACTTTTTGTATGAGGATGGTGGATCTGAAGATCATTATCTTTCTGTAGCATGATGATACAAGGCTTTTTCAAGGAAAAGCCTCCAAAGAATGAGTCCCAGGAGTATTGTGAGTCAGGAGTTCAGACTCTGGGCCTGGTGGCTGCAGCAAGGAGGATGGGTCATGCTCTGGTTCAGAAATTCTTGGTGGCCAGGGAGGATGGTAACATGTTGTCTTTGGTGGCATACGTGACTGTGGCTGGTAAATGCTGCGAACAGTCCCAGAGGACCGAGGGAGGCTTCCCCTTAGCCAGCAGATCATCGTTTTGCTGTCTGTGGGCTGATGCATTTTATTGCCTTTCCTTTTCTCTCGTAGTGCTTCTCTCGAGATTTTCCTGTCCTATTTGTACAGAAGGGAGAAATATGCAACAGAGTTTGGTGAGGATGGACCATATGCATGTTGCAGTTTGGTGACTGGGCTGGCATTGCAGACCGGATTCAGATTCGAAGGCAAATTAGGGGTAGGAAAGAGCTCCCTATTTAAGAAAATTCCATTTATCCCTGCAGCTTCAAGGCAAGGGTGTTTTAACGATGCTAGGGGACCCTGACACGGATCAGTTTTTCCCAGTACATGTACCTTGACATATCCCACATTGGTCCAGCTGCACACAAACTGATAGACCTGGGCAATTCTTTCAAACCTGGAGTTAGAGAGTTTGGATGTTTTTTCAGAGATAAACATAAAAAATAAAAAGTTGTATTTAAAGAATGCTACTTGAAATGCTTCCTTTGGTCCAAAATGACATATTTTGGTTTGTGGCTGTAAGATTGCATTTTAACCTTTATTTTTAATTTCTTTCCTATTTTAAACAGCAGAACTGCTACCTTGGACTTCCGGAGGGCAGGCTTTGGCTAAAGCCCAACTAGAACTTAATCTGGCTACTGCCATAAAAGACAATAAAAAATGTTTCTATAAACATATTAGTGACAAAAGGAGGGCTAGGGAGAAATTCCATGCTTTATTGGATGCGGGGGGAAACACAGTGACAAAGGACGAGGAAAATGCTGAAGTACTTAATGCCTTCTTTGCCTCAGTCTTTAATAGTAAGACCAGTTGTTCTCCCAGTACCCAGCCCCCTGAGCTGGAAGACAGGGATGGGGAACAGAATGAAGCCCCCATAATCCAAGGGGAAATGGTTAGTGACCTGCTACACCACTTAGACACACACAAGTCTATAGGGCCGGATGGGATCCACCCAAGGGTACTGAGGGAGCTGGCGGGAGTGCTCACCAAGCCCCTTTCAATCATATATCAGCAGTCCTGGCTAACCGGGGAGGTCCCAGTTGACTGGAGGTTAGCAAATGTGATGCCCATCTACAAGAAGGTCCGGAAGGAGGATCCAGGGAACTGCAGGCCTGTCAGTCTGACCTCTGTGCCAGAGAAGGTTATGGAGCAGATCATCTTGAGTGCCGTCACACGGCACCTACAGGACAAGCAGGCGATCAGGCCCAGTCAGCACAGGTTTATGAAAGGCAGATCCTGCCTGACTAATCTGATCTCCTTCTATGATGAAGTGACCCACCTAGTGGATGAGGGAAAGGCTGTGAATGTTGTCTCCCTAGACCTTAGTAAAGCCTTTGACACCATTTCCCACAGCATTCTCCTGGAGGAACTGGCTGCTCATGGCTTGGACAGGTGCACTCTTCGCTGGGTAAAAAACTGGCTGGATGGCCGAGCCCAAAGAGTGGTGGTGAATGGAGTTAAATCCAGCTTGTGGCCGGTCACAAGTGTTGTTCCCCAGGGCTCAGTATTGGGGTCAGTTCTGTTTAATATCTTTATCAGTGATCTGGACGAGGGGATCAAGTGCACCCTCAGTAAGTTTGCAGACAACATCAAGTTGGGTGCGAGTGTTGATCTGCTTGAGGGTGGAAAGGCTCTACAGAGGGATCTGGACAGGCTGGATCGATGGGCCAAGGCCAATTGTATGAGGTTCAACAAGGCTAAGTGCCGGGTCCTGCACTTGGGTCACAACAACCCCACACAACGCTACAGGCCTGGGGAAGAGTGGCTGGAAAGCTGCCCAGCAGAAAAGGACCTGGGGGTGTTGGTTGACTGCCAGCTGAATATGAGCCAGCAGTGTGGGCAGGTGGCCAAGAAGGCCAACAGCGTCCTGGCTTGTATTGGAAATATAAGCAGGACTAGGGAAGTGATTGTCCCTTTGTACTTGGCACTGGTGAGGCCGCACCTCGAATACTGTGTTCAGTTTTGGGCCCCTCACTACAAGAAAGACATTGAGGTGCTGGAGTGTGTCCAAAGAAGGGCAATGAAGCTGGTGAAGGGTCTAGAGCACAAGTCTTATGAGGAGCGGCTGAGGGAACTGGGGTTGTTTAGCCTGGAGAAAAGGAGGCTGAGGGGAGACCTTATCGCTCTCTACAACTACCTGAAAGGAGGTTGTAGTGAGATGGGTGTTGGTCTCTTTTCCCAAGTAACAAGTGATAGGACAAGAGGAAATGGCCTCAAGTTGCACCAGGGGAGGTTTAGATTGGCTATTGGGAAAAATTTCTTCACTGAAAGGGTTGTCAAGCATTGGAACAGGCTTCCCAGGGAAGTGATTGAGTCACCATCCCTGGAGGTATTTAAAAGATGTGTAGATGTGGCACTTAGGGACATGGTTTAGAGGTGGACTTGGCGGTGCTACGTTAATGGTTGGACTCGATGATCTTAAACGTCTTTTCCAACCTAAACGATTCTATGATTCTATGCTTCTAAACAAAAATGTCACTTTGAAGCAAAACATGCAAAAAAATGTTTTTATTTGAAAATTGTGCTCACTCAGAAAATAGTGACTGTAAATCCTTTATACCTGTATTTAATTTTTTCCCCCACTGAAACTGTTATCTGAATTAAATCCAAGTTAATGATTAATTTGGGATCTCTGAAGCTCCATTTTTTTTTTTTTCAGCAAAATGCAATATTTTCTTCAATACTCTATACTGTTCTTTAGATAATTCATGAGGAACAGACATGTAACTGTAGAAAAGCAGGCTGATATCCACCCTGTTTCATCCTTGTTCCAGGAAGAAATATTTCTGTAGGCATTTGCAGGAATGTAGCTAGGAAACTTCTCTCCTGGATTTCTTTCCCAAGTGATCTTGCCACAGGTTTCTTCTTATGGAGTGGTGAAAACAGCTTTTCTATGTGCAATCTTTAAAATAACAAAACAAAAACTTTGTTCCATGATTTGATGAATTGATTCACAATCAGTATAATGTGCAACTAAAAATGAATTATGCTGATCAATCTTATAAGTTCATACAGTTGTCCCACTGAGAGCTCTAGTCTTCGTGTTTTATTCGCTTCTGTTATAATCTAAACCAAACAGATTCTCCAAAGATGAAAAATCTCCAGTGCCTTTTTGGTGCTGTTCTAGTTAGAAAAATGAATTGCATACTAATTTTACTGTGGGCTCTTGGGCTTTCTCTCAGCCAACTTTGGTATCACATTCCCAACTCCAGCATGTGAATAGATCTATTGAAGTTAATGGTAAGGAGTTTTTCAGAGTTGTTCATTGTTGACCTGCCTCTGCTCCTTTACTAATTTCAGCTGAAGCAAAGTGAAATTATGCTAAGTGTTTCTGGAAATCCTTTCTTTCAGAGGAATCAAATAGATAGCTTGAGACATTAATGTTTTCATAAAATCACACTTTATTTACAAAAAGAATTTCCTCATCTGCAAATTCTACTGAATATGTGTTTTTCTGTCTCCTCTGAACAGAAGGATGAATAATAACTTCAGGATTTCACCCTGTGTATTTTTTCTTTGATCTTACAGTATTACTTTCTGGTGATATTTATCCTTTTTTCTTTTGGCTTCCTTTGGTAAATGAATATATGTGGAACTTTTAAAAATTGCTTCAGTGGAGCTAGTAGAAAGGGAATTACACAAAACCATTCTCTCCCCCAAACAACAATCCCCTTGAAACAGCTAATTATTTTCATGTTTGTGGGCATCCCCTACATTAAGACTTTTCTGAACTCCCACAGTTCTAGACTGTCTTGGTTTCTGACCTCCCAAGTAAAAAATCTAGTGGAAATGCAATGTCAAAACACTTCTCCTTGATGTCTCTGAAAAGGCCCTTTCTTGTCATAGTTTCAAGTTCCTCAGCTGCAAATCTATTAATTACACAACAGATAATTAGGTCCATATAAAAGCCGCAAAAAATCCCAAACTTTGAAATCACCTCAAAACAACAACAGAGGCTAGATCTCTTTGTAAATTAGCTAATAGTAGTAAAGGATTATATCCCAGAAAATTCAAGCATATTTTTTCATTATTATCTGGAAAGAAAAAAAAAATCATTCTAAATACTGTCTCTTGGGCACTTCCTTAGCAACAGAAAGAATTCCTTTCTTTTAGTTTTTTGTTTGTTTTTCTTCTAAAATTGTAAGGATAGATTTTAAAAATTCCCAGAATGACTGAAAATACCACTGACAAGAGTCTGGCTCTGTCTTGTGTACACCCTCCGTTCAGGTATTTGTACTTATTGATGAGAGGCGCCCTGAGCCTTCTCCTCTCCAGGCTAAACAGTCTCAGCTCTCTCAGCCTTTTCTCACAGGACAGATGTTCCGGACCCTTAGTCATCTTCATGGCTCTTTGTAGGACTCCCTCCAGTGTGTCCATGTCTCTCTTACTGGGGAGCCCAGAGCTGGACACAGCACTCCAGGTGTGGCCTCACCAGTGCTGAGTAGAGGGTCACGATCACCTCCCTCCACTTGCTGGCAATACTTTGTCTAATGCAGCCCAGGACATCACTCATCTTTGCCGCAAGGGCTCATTGCTGGCTCATGTTCAACTTGGTGTCCACCAGGACCCCCAGGTCCTTTTCTGCCAAGCTGCTTTCCAGCTGGGTGGCCCCCCGCATATATTGGTGCATGGGGTTGTTCCTCCCCAGGGACAGGACTTCGCGCTTCTCTTCGTTGAACTTCATGAGCTTCCTGTCAGCTCATTTCTCCAGATGTTGAAGTCATCCTGCTTTGCATGGCTAATACGATCATTTTGCTGCTCCTGTGAAAATGTATTTCCTCACCTAGTATAATATAAATTATGAGATTATTTTTGCTTCTCTTGAAGCCTGTCTCCAAATCAGAGTACACTTGTGCAGTCAGAATCAGGCTTTTAGTCTGTAACCAAGTGTTTCTTTTTCATATGTCGGATGTGGATATTGAAAGTAAAAAGTAAGTCTTGGGTTGATTTCCTGTTAATTCTAGGTTATTTTTTATATTTATTGAAACTATGTATATATAACAGTTTGCTAAGGGAAATTGGCATAATTTTGTCATGTCTAATGTCTTTCTATCTAATACATTCAATCTCATTAAATGTAAAACTCCATAAGAACAAGCAATAATGATTTTAAAGAATCTTTTTCTGGATAAATATTGTGCTGATATCTAAATGAATGTATTCTAGATTACCATAAGGTCATGTGTGTCGAAACAAAGACAAAACCCTATTTCTGTTTTAAAATGGGATCAGTTTATCAGTGTTATGTGATAACTATTATAAGCCTCATTTATTTTATTTCCATGGCTCAACTAAATTATGTTACTTAACATCCTATTTTAACAACAGTCATTTTGCGAATAGGTGCAGACATTTGCAGAACTAATAAGGGAATTAATTTTTCTGAAGGCTTTGGGAAGATTGTCGATTTCAAAACCTTTTATGGAGCTGTTTTTGAAAATGTTCTTTCAATATTTTATTCCAAAGTGAAGTCCTCGTCTTCTAAATTCACCTTTCCAGTTGTGATAAAGAAGTACCAAGTGGGGTCTTTAACCTTTGCTTCTAAGATTTATTAAATGCTTGCTTATGGTTGAACATAAATAACGGTATTAGGAATTTATAGTAGTTACCACTGTTGGTGATGTTGAAGTGAAAGTTTTTTTTAACACTGGAACCTTTAACATGGCTAGAAAAAAACCCATACAATCTTTAACCTTGCCAGTGGCCTAATAAATTCAATAAACTTCCAAATAATGCAAGGAAAACGAAGTAATGAAAATCTTTTCAGTGGCTATCATCTCCTCCATTCTTTTGTCTTACTCAGAGTTAATCTATGTTAGTTTTTTCCCTGAACCCTTTTCCCAGCCACTGTTAGGTGCTTCAGTCCCTGTAAAAATCCTGTCTCGTACATCCCAACATGGAGAATGACTCTTCAATACATCAACACTGATAGATTATTTTTCCTCTCATTTCTTTTTTTTTTTTCCTGAAATGGATGTGATTTTCTAGAGGATTTTGAATTTTGACTAAACTTTTCTGCCCATGTGATTATATTTCCAAACTTTTACACCCAAGAATCTGTGTGTATAGTCCCTGAGTCATTAATATTTATTTTTTTTTAAATGTTGGAATACTTAGCTATTTTTTCTTAAACACCCTCCCCCCCCCCCCCCCCAAACCCCCAAAACCTGTGGAAAACTGTGGGGGGTAGCCCAGCTTCTTTATGAGCAGAGGAAAAAAAGGTATTTTACACATTTTTTAATTGTTATTCTGGATGAGCTTAATAGCTTGAGGCACCTGAATGTTCAGTACAGAGTTGTTTCGAAGAGTGCCATCCAAAAATCACAGTTGTTCCCACAGCCCAGGTGGTAGTCAGCTGTTCCCACAGGGTGCATTAGCAAAACCGTTCCACATCAGCAAAGTCTTTAGATTGAATTTCACTTCTCCAAAAGTTATCTGACACCATCGCTGCAAAAAATCTTACATAACTGAGAGTGAATTTGCACATATAGGGCTGTAATTTGTGTCTTCAGGAAAAGTACATAAAACCTCAATGCACAAAAACAAAAGCACGGTGAAAAAATAGAAGTATTTGAAAGGGGAACATCTTCCTGTGGCTTTCCTCTATCAAAATAAAGCTAAATCTAAACTGACCATGCAAAGAGTTTATAGGTAGTATATAGGTGAGAATCCAGAACATCAGATGGTGCTGTTCTAATGAGCATGTGCGGGCACCAAAAGAACTGAAGGGTGACAGGGGGGAGGCTGAAGGCATTTGGGTTATCTGAGGAAAAAAAGTTCTGGAAATAGCTCCACCACCACCACCCTTTATATAGACCTTGCAGATCACAACTTATATCCTGTCAAACTTTAAAAAAGTTGTTCCTTACCCAAATCAGACTTCCTAACAAATGCATGACATGTGACTCAAGTGACTATGACAAGCTAATTTCTGAAAGGAGATGAAAGGTAGTAATTTGTCTGCTTTTGTAGTCTATGGGGACTGCTTAGATCTCTTTTGTGCAAAGTCTGTTTCTGGCCCCTACTAATTGGATGTTTCTTAAAGTTCTACAACACAAGTTCAGTTTGCCATGATCCTTTAGCTCTTAAAAGTGTTTTCTATTTGCTGAAGTAAAAGCTTGTATTTTACATTCATAAGAATAATAAATATTAACACCACGAGTCATACAAATCCAGCTGATCCCACTGTTTGAAATTATATTAGAGGCTTGATACTGTCATTATGAGTAATGTTGCTGGAGCTGTGGTTTCAAGATGATAGATGACCTTGCCTGTTAAACTGTTGCCATATAGACTAGTTCTAAAAACTGGTTTAAACAGAAAATGGAATCAAAATGTCATAGCAGTACATTGACTTACATGTCTGTCCTTTTCACATAATTCAGGTTTTCTTTGCTAGAGTAACCCTGTGCAACTGCGATAGTTAAGTATGTGGTGGGGAGGAAGAAACAAGCTTATGAAGTTTAGCAATTTCAAGTATTCTTCCCCCCATGATACTAAAATTTTGCAGTCCATTATTCCATAGTAATAACTATTCCTCTTTGGACAGTGGGACAAATGAGAGTAGCAACTGACTCAAGTAGCCAAATCCAGCTACTGGTGATTAGCACCATCAAAGTAACGTCTCTCTTACTCTTCAAAATTACTATGGATCTCTTTATTGTCTCTTCTGAAAACACCTGCCTGTCTAGTAAACACAAAACTAAGCAACCATGTGTGTGATGCCATATGTAAAAATCCTGTCCCCTTTGCACCAGGAAGCATATGTATTTCGGAGGGAATCATTGAAAGAGCAACAGCTCACAGTAGAAGTTGCATTATTTCCTCACCATCACCACTCCTCCTTTCTGTCTTTCTCTCATTTGGGTAGCTACTTGTTAGTAGACCCAACAGACGACATTTTGCCAAAATACGAATACAAATGCTTATTTATTTAATTTTTATTTCTCTGATGCTATGTTCACTCTGTTAGGCAGGATTCTGATTGTGGCAAATTAGATGCTGGTGGACGGGATACCTTACCACATGAAATTATAGGGAGAGCAGTATCTTTGGATGATCTTTTCAGTTTAGAAAACTTACACTGACCTATGCTTTATCTCACTTTCTTTTGAAGGTTAATACTGGTCTTTCAATTTTCGGGTTACTTCATTACTGTACTAGTTACACGTTTTCATTAACAATGCTGCTCTATAAATAATGTCATGGTAGCGAAGCATATATCACATCTGTTGTTGGACTTTCTCATAATTTATCCTCAGTTGAGCAAATTGCATGGAGTAGTTGTTAAATTTATTCATTTATCAGAATTTATACACAAATGAGGTATGCTGTTTGTTACTTTTTTATCTAATGTAAGTCAAAGTAAGTCCATCAAATTAAATGGAACTAAAGTCAAGCTGAAGACTTACTCATTTATCTTCACAGTCCTGCCTCCTGGATGCTTAGCTGATAAGAAAAAAAAAAGTTGTAAGTATTAAGTAAAAGTTATGACACATTACTAGACAAATTCTGGATCATGTCTATATACTCTGCAGAAAGCAATATGAATTTGTCTTTCTTTGTAAATGAGTTTCCATTCTGATATCACCTGAGTTCTGGGGAAATTTGTGTCACTTCATAACTTGCCATTCCTTATATCACGTTGTATTTTTTACAGTTGCTTGGTTTTCATTTTCAGTTTAAGTATCACTTAGTGTAGGGAACTGAAATGAAACATTCAGATCTGAGTATTCAACAGACTTTGGATCTGGCTATGTTAGGCTTGAAACAAACCTAAAGCTTTATGTATTCCATAATACGTGGAGTGGACTACCTTTGTTTTAAATGCCTCTGTTTCAGACTGAGTGCTCAAGAATAATCATTTTGGACTATAAGTACTCTTCTGAAAATATGAAGCAGTGAAAATGAAAATATGAACCACCATTACTAGAGCAGTAATGACTCCTTGAGTTTGCAAAAACACCCCTGAAACAGTAAGTGTGTGAGTGGTGTCCATTTCTGTATTGTGCTGGTGTTCTGAAACTTCATAATGGCAAGAGAAATGTCAGTCTTGCTTACAGTTTCTATTCCAAATGTTTGAGCAGAAGAATCCAAACCAGCATGCTTATCTCTCAATTGCAAGCTGGTTTCCTTGCTTTTTCAGGTGCCAAAAATTCCAGCTGCCCAATATTGTACTGTGAAAATCTTCTATTTCCCCTGGCAGCTTTTATGAAACAGCAAACATTATCATTATAAAAACCTTATAGCAGATCTTAAATTGAACATGCCAGGGACAATCTAAAACCAACTGAATAAAAGCTTAGGGGTTGGCTACTGGTTTGATTATTCATGCTCAAACTTGTTTAAGGAGAATCCTCTTTTCCTTAACACATCTGAGATTGCTGTCAAGTTTTTCCAGAATTGGTAGAATTGAGAACCCTCAATGGCATTGAGGATGCTTCACTTCAGTGGCCACAGGCTTGGCTGTAAGTGATTGTCTTTAGGAAAAGCAACAACAAAACCCAATGTGGGGTTGCTGGCTTCAGGAATGTTAGGAATCGGAGAATTTACCAAATTTCTCAGCTCTAATATTAACTTAGAGAACACTTGCAAAGACAAGGGTACAAAATATGCGTGGAGGGGTTGTTTGTTTCTTGTTTGGTTGGTTTCTGTTATTTCTAGGCTGCTTGTATAGGGGATTTCTCTCTAGTGACTGTGCTCATCAGGTTTCTATGCACACAGAACTCCAATTCTGAGTCTCTTATGAGCTATTTGAACTAAATAGAAATTGTTTTTTATTACTGACCCAGCAGAACTGTTTCCATCTTCAAACGTACAACATCTAATTGCACAAAAGCTTTTTGTGCTACACTGTTCATGTACTTAAAAAACAGCATTTTATTTTATTCTCTGTTACTCTCTGTCTCACTTTGTCCAAACAACATTTGAAATGCATGAACTTTGGACATATGATGGCACTGTTGTGCCTAAACTAATTGTTTAGTGATTACATGCCCCTTGCCACATGTGGTTTTGCTATTCAGAAAAAAAACAACCCTAAGAAAAATCCAGAAAGTAGTCTTTATAGTTTTTTAAAGAAAACTTTTCTCAATAGTTCATCTATTTTCACCCCATCAATGACTTCCAACCTTATTTATCAACCGTCTCAATCTCTTCTAATTTTTTAATATTGTCAATCATTTCACGTACTGCTTTTTCTTCTCTGTGTTTTCAAAAGTGTAGGATGAAGTATTTGATATATTTTTTTCTTGTTTTGATTGTTTACTATCTGCATAACTTATTTCTGGCAACTCATGGAGACTGATTCCAAAGCCAATGTTCCTAAACGGGTTTTTAACAGAACTCTGGGCCTGCAAGGATGTGTGCACAACCCAGTGAGTCTTTTGTAGTGCCTGGGGCCCCATAAAACTTTCAGTGTAGTCGCTCAAGAATGATAATAGAGGTATATCCTGCAGGAAGCCAGATAGAAGGCTTCCTGTCTCCTATACAGAAGTAATAAATGGGACACCAAAGGTCAGGGGATCTGGGAAGGTCAAGTGAAAGGAAGCTGTGTCCTTTCATTTTCTAGCTAGCTGAAGCTGGCAAAGTTTGAGTGGATTGTTTTTGCTTCAGAATTCTTGTTTGAAAATAAAAGTTAGCTTAAAAGAAAAAGTTTGGGGATTCATGGTTCTCAGAAACTTTTGCTCTGTTCTTTGAGTCAGTTCATATGACTTCTGGTTTGCAGTATCAACAGCAGTAACAGACACAGATGACTCAGTTTGCAGCACGTTGCTGTTTGTTTCGCTCCAGGGAAACAAGAGGCAAGTATAAATAGTGCTCCTTTCCTCTTTAGTTGGCTCATTAATTGCATCGAAGCTCTTTTTTTAATTATTTTTTTTTTTACCCACGGAACATGTGTCGCCCTCTAGAAGCTTATCTTAGTGTTTTAGACATCTATAACTTCCCCATGTTCTTTCTGTCCCTCCCCTACCACGTGTAAAACTGTAGTATATGTCTGCCTGATAGGTTGTTGCTGGAATGTCCAGATCACTAGGGTTAAATTTATATCTGTAACCACTGGAGTGTCATTTTCTGGCAAATAGGTGTTTTATCTGGTATCTAATTGCTTGGCTGGAAGATGACACAAACAATTGTTCTCATAAAACTACTATGGAATTACGGAATGAGACAGATATGAGTAACAGCTTCTCAGGAAGCGGTTGAAGTTACAGAGGACTACAAAGTGAACAAGAGTCAGCAATCCCGTGATTTTGAAAGATGCCAGAGAACAGGAAGCCTAAGTAGAAAAATGGCTTATGAGTAAAGTGGTCTTTCCACCCTTCTGAGCTGAAATACAGTGTCTGGTTTTGAGTGCTGTGGTTGAAGGAAGGGAGACTGGCTGTAGGATATCTAGACAAAAGTCACAAAAGTGATCATAGAGGTAGGAAACTTGACTTTTGGGTGCAATACAAACACTTTGCAGTTGTTCAACAAAGACTTACAGAAAATTATAAATAAATGGATTCTACAAAAAGGAAAAGCTCTACATGTTTTGGTTTCTGTTTCTGTGGTGGATAATAAACCAGTTGGAAGTATGGCAGGTGCTCCCCTCTTCTCACTTGCATTTTTTTGATTGTGCCTATATTCAGCCAGCGCCACCTGCTTGGCCCTCCAGTTCTGGTTGCAACCAGCAGTGACGGAAGTAGTTGTAGGTGTTTGATTCTCTGAGAAAAAGACCTGAAATGGAGCGAAAATTGCATAACATGATGATCTTAACAACTGTGTCAAAAATTCTCAATGAAGAACGAGGACTGATGCTTTTCAGAAACTGTTGTGATGGGAGAAAAACAGTCCCCGATGCACAGTCCATTCAAGCAGGAGCTTGTGCTGATCACTTTTATCCTGCAGCTGAGTAGCAGGAAGCAAAGGCAACATACGTCAAGTTCAGCTCCATCAAGTATAGTAATTCTTCTTGTGTGTGAATGCATTTTCCAGTTTCTTTCGTTTTCAGTTTTCCTTTTTTTTTTTTTTCGTCTAATACAGTACAGCATTTTAGGTCATCATGACCTTTATTAAAGGAGTAGTGTGGCCTCTGTACGGCAGAGATTTGCTTTAATCTTTACACTCTGAAATATTTTTATTACAATGACTTCTATTTTAGATAGGAAATCCCCACCCTACAAAAAAGCCCCAAACACCTGTTGTTGAATCACACCACTTCTTTGCTTGAGAAGTTTTTTTTGTCATCTGTGTGTGCACTGTTTTTTCCCTTGTTTCAGTGTGGTGTTAGATTTGTGTAAGTGTATTGTGGACACATTGTGGCCTTTATTTTAAGACCATGCCTAAGCAGGGTGCACTACATTTCTTTTTTGGATATGTGCTGGCAATATTCTTAAATGCGTTTCATTTGATATTTATCTCCTGCAGCTCCTATGAAGTTGAAAGAAGATTTTTGCTGTCTTCATGTTTTTTCTTGCTGATATGAGTATCTTTTTTCAATGTGCTTCAAACTTTAAAATTTCACTATGTGCAAAGAAACTGTCTGTGGAGGATATATTCTTATTACTCAGATGATGTAGTTAGCCCTTGCTTTTTAATAACGGAGTCATCTTGGTTTTAAGAGTTGCTTTCTTCACTTCTCTGGTTCTGCTTCAATTAAAAAGCAATTTAATGGTGCAGAAATGGAAGAGTTAACGCTTCATTAAGAGTTAACACTCAACAAGTTAGCTTCTTTTCCTAGGCTTCCCAGCCATGTCAAGTCAAGAGCTACACTGTAGAATATGTAGTACTTATTTTGATTTCACTTGTTTCCTTGTATTGTGTCTGGGCTCTGAGTAAGGCTTCAAGTCACGTTTGCAGTATTTCTTTCTGTTCAGGTTATGCTCTTTGATAATCATTCTTAAATGTGTGGAAATGTAACTTTATCTCTCCATGATGTTTTTCTACTTACATGGTGAAAAAGAACACTAACGAGTTTCCTGTAGCTTTGGAGATTAGTTAGTATCACAAAGCTTATCACTGGATACAAATTGCCCAAATAATCCTGACACAGTAGCCTCTCTTTCTCAACAATCCTGTGTTTCACAAAAATGTACTGCAGTGAAAATTATGATGCTTTGGCGAGACAATTTGAACAAAAGGCCTTTTCTATTTCTTCCTAAACATGCTGGGTAACCAAGCCAGTATGGAACTGCTCAGTTCATTAAAAAATCTGAAGAAAAATATACCTGTAAGTATCAAATTATTAAATCTCCTTCTAGCTAAATATTATTTTTCCATTTGGAACCATCACATTGTACTATAACTAACTGAAATGTGTGGTTTTATTTTCAGCCTAGTTTTCCAAAGAAGCAATGCTTATGGGAATGAACTCTGTGCTTTTTGGTTCCTCACGATAAGTTTTAAATCTGTTGGCCAATCTTAGTTTAATTTGTTACACAGGGAGTCAGAAAGACATGACATTTCTGCATTGCTATTTTGCTTTTTTTGTATTCCCTTTGGTTGTCATACCACATGTCAGAAAATGCAAGTTTTTTTGGCAAAAAATATCTGTTCATTTATATGGTACCCTATCTGATCTTTTGCTTGCTTGACAGAGAAATAATGACCACAATGTTCTATAACGACCATAACATTCCAAAGCTGAGATTTTAAGCAAATAACTGGTTATTTTGGGGGGTCTGCCCTAAAACAGACTTTTGAAAATCATGATGTTCAGAGAGAACTGAATATCAGTCTTCTGGTAGCTAGTCCTCAATAAATGTAAAAATGCTAAAATTCTTAGCAAACATTTGTAGAAATATGTTTCTATAGAAATGTATAGAATTGATCCATGTAACATTTTCTAAAGCCTTTTTTATAAGGCAAGTCTTCAATTTTTCCAGCATCAGAGCTATTACCAGGCAGGAGTTCTCTCAGGCTTATTCTGTACCTTTTCTCTTTGCACTGTTAAATTCCTGATCCGATGAGATATGAATGATTGCAAAAGTCTAGGATGGTTTTGATTTTTAATTTTAGGGACTTATTCTGTCATGAGTATCTTTCATGAATGTTTTAGGAAATGCAAATAAGAGCAATAGGATTTAACATTTACTTGGCTCTTACTGATTGATGATAGGAGATTCTAGGGAATTATTCACAGCAGAATTAGGTCTTTAATATTCCTTATCAGAGTCTTCCGAGTAAATTTGTAGTCTTTTTACATCTGATCAGTATCCATAATTTTACTCTGTATTTGTGAAGCTAGTTCTAAGACATACATTTTTAATGCAACTACTCTCCTTGTGCTAGATACCTTTTGTTAGATGCTCTAAAAAGACCTGGAAAGATGACTGTTTCTTGATAAAGTTTTTCAATTTTTATACGCATTGTATTTACACATTTTCCCTAAATGCTATTTTTATAGTTTTATGTCATGTAAAGAATTGAGTAGAAATCTCATGCATATTGCAAATTTCAATTTCAAAGGTGTCTTTGAACAAGTTTTGTAATCAGAAAGATAAAAGAAGAAAAAAAACCAATGTGCCATATTAATGTACTGCTCAGCAGTAGCCTTGCCTGTTCCAGTAAAAGAATAAACATACTGCCTATTTTTCAATTAAGGCTGATTAGCTAAATAATATTAGAAGAATGGCTTAGATAATGGACAAAATGAATAATTTTTGATGGAGCAGCTGAAGCTTGAGTAAGAATTAGGGCTAGCTGCAGCAGAGGACAGCTGACTAACATCTTGGTATTGTATCTGATGCTTGCACATAATTATCTTGGAAACTCAATAATGTCACTGCACTAAATGAAATTCATAAACTGCAGAGCAGATCTAAGTCTATGATCTGACAAGTTCATGGTGGTTTGGGGATTTAGTCTTTAAAGGACACAAAACAAAGTATCGTGAAAACAACAATGAAATAAAGTGAAAGAAACTCTTAATGTTCAGTTAGAAATGCAGTCTGATGGTAAATCTGACAGCTCCTAAAAGTTGTGTAGGTATAACTGTTTAATTTTGAGGGCTAAAGAAGACTGGAATTTGCCATTTAAAAAAAGTATTTCCTTAAAATTTACTTCAAGCAATAAAAACTTTCCTTCCTATGTAGACATTTAAACACATTTAAAACTAATTTTCAGCTTAGCCCTTTCCTAATAAGCAAAGCTAACAGATATCTTCCAGCACATTAATCCAGCCTCCCTGAACCAGGGTCCCTAGCTCAGCAGAATTCTCAAGTGTCTGACTACTTTTAACAGTGTTGACAATTCACATGTCCTCATTTTATACATTTCGTTATGCACCTACGTAGATTAGGGGCCAGCTGAGGTCTTGCTGTAGAGTTTTTTGTAGTCTGTTAAAGGCAGCTGAAGGGAGTGCAGCTTTGTCTCAATTCAACAGTTTCTTGAGAAGCAAAAACACAAGAACCTGCTGATTCCCCAACTCGCAGGCTTATGCATTGGGAAGAAGATTTTTGCTTAGTCTTCCGATTTGGATGATTTGATAAATATGCATTTTAAAATAAGCTGATAATAGTAATTTTGTGACTAAAGTCAACTGAACATTTTTATGTTCATTTAGTTTGTTTAAGGCAATTTTGTAATTGATCGTCATATGTCAAAATATTGTATTTCACTTTGACACATTCACAGATTCTGTCGTCAAAAACTCTTGTAACTATTTATGCAAATATCTTAATCAAAAAGTAAATTTTATTAGTCAAATTTTAGTTCAAGAATCACATTAACATTTTAACCATCATTTGTTACAGTTATAAATAACAAGGAGTTTTAGTCACACAGTGAGATGGAATACTTAACTACTGTCTTAATTAGTGAACAAGTTTTGTTAGTGTTACTTGATGTCTGATACTCCTCAAAAAAAAAAAAAGGCAAATCTGTTTGATTTTATTCTTTTTTAGTTGTTTGGCTTTCTGCTCCAAGCTAGCTAGTTCTATTCTTAAACTCAGTCAAAGTAATTACTGCATAAAAAATTTAAACCACAAGGAGTCAGTATGCTTTTTTGCATATTTGCGGTCACTCTCAAAATAATTTCTTGCAAAAGAATAACCATAATGAAATCCTAGGCAATTGTGTACTAATGACTTCCCAGTAAAAACTTCTGGGAAGATCATAAGCATAAAGACTATTTCCAGCAAATATTTATTTATTTAAAGTTAAGGTAAGAGACAATTTTTCTAGTTTTCATTTTTCTTTTTTGGTGGGTTTTGTTTGTTTGTTTGTTTGTTTTTAGTATGTTCTCTGGCTAAGAAAGAATGCTATGATTTTACAGACTGGAAGAAATTCATCTTAGTGTAAAAAGAGCCAGAAGGCCTACTATACATGTCTTAAGTTGCATTTTTGTCTTCCTCTGAGTGATTAATGAGACAGTGAGAGGTAGACTTTCTGCTGGTAGTTCCTATGGACAGTGTATTCACCATTATCAGGTGATTCTATGTTGTTACTCACAAACAAAATCAACAGTCATTTGTTCTGGTACTTATCTAGTCTTGTCCCTAAGCACTTGAAAAGGGGGGTGAGCATGTAGTTTCTGTTTGTTTTCTGTGTTAGCCTAGTCATGTAGTTCATGGTGGATGGCAGGATTAAGTATACTTAGATCATATCACCGTATGCATAACCTTTTCCTAAAAACCTCAAAGAGAGATTTCACAGTGCTTCTAGAATACCTATTGGTATGTTTTAGGGAGGGAAAAAATGTCCATGCTATGTTACATAAATCTTTTTTACAACAAATTATGCTGATTCTTTCTTATTCTACTTCCAGACACTTGGAAAACAATTGATTGTCCTTCTCTTAATGACAGCCACTTAGTTATTAGAAGATTGTTATCAATGTCCTTCCTTCCTCAGTCTTCTCTTTTCTAGACTAAACAAAGTCCTTCAACTTCCTTAAAGGTCAATTTTCTAAAACCCTAATTATTCTTGTAACATCCACCATGGAATCTTTCCAATTTGCTTTTTTCTGTTTTAAAATCCCAAAGCTGGATTATAAACCTCAGTTGTTCTCTATAGCCCTATTACTTTACTACCAATTCTCCATTTTATTTTTGTCCATTTTATTTGCTCTTCAGTTTTGAGTAAATGGAATTACTTAATTTCAAATTGTGAATTTCATATTCTAAAAGATAGCTTTATTCTATCAGCATCTTTCCAGACTTTAAACTTGCTCTTCAGAGTATTCTGTTTCTTTTTGTTTAGTATTCTTTTGACTTTGGTAGAACTGCAGTCATAAATGAGTGACCAATAATTTTAAGACAAAATCTCCACCATGTCTATGTGTATTTTTTAGTGAAGAAAGAAAAGGGAGAGAGTCACGGTTCTCTTATCTGCATTAAATTGAACATGGTGGAAGTCAAAGCAGCTGATAGGCTTTATATGGCATCTTTGGAGGGTAAAGAGAGCAAAGATCTGTTTTGTAATGTTATTTTTGTGCTTCTAGTGTGTTAATAGTATTTAAGTCATCCCATTTGCAGTACTAAGAAGCTTCTGGAGAAATGAAGAATGTAGTCTACAATATTCATATCTCATTTGCATAATTTTATGAGGCATTTATTTTTATTTGGTTCTCCAATGTGAGTTTGAAAGCATAACTTTCAATATGTAAAATATCCAGATTGAAAATTTTGGCTTAAAAGATGCATTTTCAGCTTTGTTCCATATTTAAATGACAGCATAAGGCTGTGTTACAGTTCGGGTTTTTTGTTGCTTGGTATGTACTTTTTCCTGCTTTTTAAAAAGTTTAATATTTGTACACTTACCTTTCAGAGCACTGTTTTTTTCACATTTTTCTGTTCTGAATTTTCTGTTCTTAATACTTATGGTACAAAAAGTTAGACTATCAGAGTACCCTGTTATACAAGTTCTGCTGTCTAACTATAAAATCTAATCTTACTTCATTAACCTAAAATTAGAGTACTGAAATAATTTTCTCATGATCAGATCTCTAAGACTGATCAAGTAGCATCATATTTCCATGAGACATGTCACACAGTTGTCTTATCCAGTAGAGCTTTGTGGTATTTTATTTTCCTGACATGGACTCTTCTGTGTCCTTCTCTGCCATATTGACGTATAGTAAACACAAGTCAAGATCTACTGAATGTATATCCCCTTTGTTATTGGTAGGTTTTCCATTATATTCATATTTCATATTTGGATTAATATATTGTAATTAATGTTAGATATTTAGTGCTCATATCTGCATGTGAGCTAGTCTCTCCAGGCTACATTTATAGTCAGTGTAAAGAGTGGAGTGTTTGGTTGAGTTGAAGTAATTCATCTAATCCTAAAGTAAATGCCCCAAATGGGTTAGATGACCAAACCTTAAAACTGCCCATCTTTCAAAATTAAGTGAGGTGAATCCTAACAATTTTTTTTTTTTTTGTATCTCTGGGTTTCATGTCGCATCATCTAATAGCTTACCTGCTGCACAATCAGTAGGTGTATGTTCAGATTTCTCATTACAAGGGAAGAAATAACATAAGCCATATTCTGAAAGCTAGCCCGAGGAAGGATTGTCACTATACCTGTCAAAGACAAGGAACTCTCCTTTATCTTATTGCTTTAAGGGGAAGAGGAGAAGAAAGGGAAAGTGTGACAGGGAGATAAACCTTAATGAAAATCCCTTTACCTTTTGACCCTGTCTTCCTCAGGCAAGGAAATATTCAAATTTACATTTGTACTGATTAATCAAATTACTCCATGTAAATCCTTGTTTAACCTCAAAGAATCTGTAGTGCTTTAAAGGAGTGCTGACACAAGCTGCTGATAAATAGTTTCTGAATATGTTGTCCAAGTAATTTTGTGTAGACATATCAAGACAATTTTTCCCAGCTTCCTTGCAACATCAGCCAAATGCTTTTTAAAGGCAAGATACATGATAACAACTATTTCTTTCCTATCCATAAGGAAATTAGGTTTGTTTAATATGATTGTTCTTGGCAAATCTGTGTTTGTTGTTATTAATCTCTTTTTAAAATTAATTTGTTTGGGGGAATATGAGGCATACATTAGGGAACCTAGTTTTCTGGAATTATTGTCAGGATTTGCATTATCATTCATTAGGCAGGCACTTGTTTACAGAGAGCTATAGACAGCTGAATGTTTTACTGAAACTCCACTCAACAATTAGATTTTAGACTGAAGCTTCAGGTGTCCAGACTGATTTCTTGCATCAGTCTTCCTATTTGGCCCAATGGCTTCCTTTCATAGACTAGCCAGCCATGCTCTTTTATACTGTTCAAAGAACAGGCGTTGACTGAGCCTCTTTTTTCTCTTCTTATTTAAGTTATACAGAGGTATGATACTTGGAATGTTAAGAGCAGAGTGAAGTCTGGAGGGCACCTGTTAATGATCCTTTGTTATATGTAGATGTTGTAGAAAAACATGGTGTTAGCTTAAGCTTGACAAAGATGATAGTTTTTTGCACACTGGGTGCACTTTACAGTGATCTTCAGGAGGGAAAAGCCCTCTTGGATTTCCCAGAGGCTGGGAAAGCCCTGTAAACTGTAGGGTTATATTCTGAAATATATGATATCAGAAGACTTTTGAGTATGAAATATGTAGCAATTCTTCCATAGATAGTATTTTAAAAAAAGATATTTTGAAGTTAACACACCTATTGCAATCTCTTTGTATCTCTTCAGTGGCAAAAAAATAACATATGCACATTGTGGAAAAAATATATTTGCAGATGTGCCTTCTATTTTACCAATAAAATAAATATCAGAAAAAATGAGATCCCAGAATTGATAAACTAATCAAAGATAAAACCAGCATTATAAGAGAAATGTTTCAGTCATAAATTGGAGAATTCACTGGAATTCCTGTGGAAATATTTATTTTTTCTCAAACTTGTGCAATACAAATTTAAAACCTTTCTAACAATGTTTTATCCTCTTGGAAAAGTTACTAGGGGAAGGGATGTAAGTTATTAACTTGCAAACAATAAAACATACAAACATTCATAGTAATTTGTAAAAGCCATAAGATTCCAGGAAGTGTACATTAGCATCTGCTAAATCAGTCTTATTGGTACATTAAACAAGTGCTGTTTTGCCTTTGGCTACTTAAAGCAAAACTGCCCAGCTTTGTCAACTGCAAAATGAAATTGTCTAATTTTTTTATTTTACTTCAGAATTGTAACAAAATATGTATCCTTTTTTAAACTATAACAGACAGCACAACTATGTATTAAATTTCACACATAATGTTACGTTTACATGTAGACCTTCAGAGCCATGATTTATGATGTTGAACAAAGATGAAGTTTGCCTTGAGTATGTCAGCAATCCCACCTTGTAATCCAGCAAACTTGCTACTCAAGCTGTACCTAAGAGAAAAATTTTGAAGCAAATATGTGAAATGCTTGGAAGATTAGCTAGCAGTTCCCTCTATACCATCAGGTAGCGGTTCCCTGTACAGAGGACACCAGTCCACTATGTAGAAGATATTGTTCAGTTCTGATTTATTTCTGAGGAGATTTGGACCATCCTTTTGCTCAGAGGAGTGCCCAAACCATCAGACTAATGGCTTTTTGGGGGCCGTGAGGAAAGAAGAGGTATGGAAGTGATACGGAGAAAACCTGTTGGTTTCTACAGCTGCTGCTGCTCTATTTTTATGTGAATAATGAAACTCTGAGGAACAGAAAATGGCATTCTACCTGCCTGGGAAACATTTTAACCATAAAACTGAAGTGATATACTTTCTCTTAGGTTCACAATATTTAGGGAATCTTCCTTGCAAAATAGGACTCAAAGGAAGGGAACAAAAGGAGGTTTGTTTTCAGTCTAATGGCATACATCTGGTAAATGAAAGAAAATCCAAATGTTAGGTCTGAGTCAGCAGAGGATGCTTTTGAAACAGTATCTGATACTGTTATCCTAATTTCCCTGGCAGTAGAATATGCGTTATTCAGTTTGACCTTTTCACTTTCTGTGAATTTTTTTTCATTTCACTGAGCTAGATATCAAACAAATGAAAATGAATCTCTACTTGGTATGGGGGAGCTCTGGACTCCAGTCCTGCTGTACTGACTGCTTGGTGGTTTACTCAGGGCAATACAGAATCGTGCAGGGAAACTTACCTCCTAACAACAGTCTAAATGCCTCATAACGTGACTACTGGGGAACTCTCCTGGCATGTTGAAAATGTAGTAGGTTCAAATGGTTCAATGGACATCTGGCATGAACACAGATAACCAAACCTGCTCCTTGGTGTGAGCATCTCTCTTCTTCAGAGTGCAGAGGATCAAAATGCTCTCTCTCATATCAGATCAAACAATTCAGTAGGGAGAGTTCAAAATGTCAAATTCAGAACCAAACAATTTCAGAACTGGAAAATAGCACGGAAAAATATGCAGGTCTCATTACTCTTGCTACAAGCCAGCACAGATTGACCCAAAGTGCATCTTGCTTTTTCATAAGACTCTCAGAACAGTAATAGATCCACTATTAGTCAGTCTGAGTCAATCATCAGCTCTATTGTATAACATCTTTTCCAAGCATGAGGACAGGTCATGGAGGAAAGCAAACAAATATCAGAGACAGATTTGGCTGCTTTTTTTTTTTTAATACCACATGTTGTTCTTCTAGCACTTTTAATGTTTTACTTCTCTGATTATGAGACTTCCTTTTCTCATGCCCGCTGACACACCTTTCCACACGGAAAGAAAGCTGTCAGTGTTTTAACAAGCAAGAAATATTACGTTTAAATACCTTCAGCTGTACAAGACACAGGCCAGCAGCCAGAATTGATGTATTGTTGCTACAATATACATGACTTTTTATTTGTGTCTTAAGGAGAAAAACTAAGAAAGGATTATTATAGATATACTCTTCCACTCTAATAAAAGCAGTCTCTTATGAGTTTATAAAATAACGAAAGGGAAATATCCCCTTCTCGGTTATTTGAAATATTTGTTACTCTTTGTTTGCTATTTAAATACTTCCACCGTTTCATGGAAACCTGTCCTCCTTTTCAGCAGTTGTTTGTCACCAGCACTCAGTCATCCAATTTCTTTTAATGTTGTCTCAAATAAAAATGGAAATATTCTCAATGTAGCTTTTTATACTGAATTAAAAGAATTTAATACACAAATAGAATCATAGAATGGTTTGGGTTGGGAGGGACCTTTGAAGATCACCTAGTCCAACCCCCCTGCTATGGGCAGGGACATCTTTCACTAGATCAGGTTGCTCAAAGCCCCATCCAACCTGACCTTGAACACTTCCAATGAAAACCTGAAAGTACTGTCTATTAGTGCATCCTAAGCCTGGCGGTGTGAGATGTTGACCTTCTCCACCCTATCGGTCCTTCTCCTGCCTTTTTTCTACCTGCTTGGGTCTGCCTTCTGATCTGATAAACCATTAATAAGCAGGACCCAGTCTGTTTCACTTTACGGGTGTCCACAGTCTGAAATCTCTTCTCCACTTTTGCTAATGGAAGCTTTTATTTGTTGAAAGCAACACAGTTTTGCTGGCAGTATGCTTGTCTGGGAGTTCAGAGATTGCTGTCTGGTAGTTTGAATGGGGAAGGAACCCATGGCTGCTGGCTGCTCCTTCCTGGCCTAAAGACTAGATATGTCACATGCATTCCTTACAAATGCATGACATGACTTCCTTTCCAGATGGAAGACAGTTTAGAAAGGATAGATATTCAATTATAACTAAAAAGGGTGTGACTGAACAAAAATTCTGATGTGCTTTGAAAAAAATCCTCACTTTTCTCTCCAGACTAAACTGTGGATCTCACCCTCTCCTTTGGGAGAGGAGGCAGAGAAAAGGGAGGTGTATCTTCCCCTCAGTCTTATCTCCATGAAAGCCTTACTTTTTTTTTCACCCCCCTATTCCTTTTTCAGTTACCATTCCTGGCCATGGAAGGGGCAGAAGGAGAAAAGACTCTTTGTGGGGAAGGCAAGAGAGCAAGAAATAAGGAGGAGGAATATAAGTTATGGGTGTAATTGTTCTGTGGGTGGTGTTGAACTGTAGTGTGCATACATTTTTTAATTTCCCCTCTCTGACCTACAACATTTTTCTTGATTGTCACCCATGAACACAAGACAGATGTTTGCGTATATATGCTCAAACAAGAAAATATGTTACTTGATTCATTTATATGACCTACCCATGGACACTGATTAATATGAAATGGTATTTTATAATGAAATACGGCTGCAAAAGGAGTGAAAATAAGTAATGATAAACTCATATTTTCAATGTATTGTTTTACTGTCTGCCCTCTAAAAGAGTCAGATTCAAGACTGTGGAATATGAAATGGTGAGTGATGAGACAGAATAAAGAACTACTAGGAACTGATAAAGGCCACGTCATCAAAAGTTTCAGCCAACCAGCTTCAGAGACAGAAATTTGTGAGAGCAGGTTTCTGAAAACAATAACATTGAATATTTGTGAAGCATATATGTAATACATATATTGTGGCAAACCTTTAAAAAAATTAGTAATTCCATACCTCTTGCAGAATTTGGATGGCAAGTATTGTAAACAACACATGGACCATCACTGAATGGTGATAAAACAAAGTATTTTGAGCAGCATGCCTACTAGGTATTGAATGAAACAAAAGGTCCTGTGAAAAATAATGTTATACCATAATTGAAAGTCTTCAGTTGCATGACATTAGTTACCTTTAAGCTAAGTTTTGCATAGAAGAGCTTGAATCAAGGCTGCCTGGGCAGCCTGAGTTTTTGTTTTCTAATATTTTGATGGTTGAATTACCTTGAATATGTTGCAAGAACGTGAATATGTTTCATTACACTTACTGGAAAATTTAATCTGTATCTATGCTAAGACCAGAGTTAAGGCTGTCACATGGAAATTGATACCTCAAATTTATAAATGGGTTATTCATTGAGGAGTGTATAAAAATAAAAGTAATTTCCAAATTAATCTTAACTCAGTGTTCTTGTTTAAGAATGGCTGTAACAACTATATAACTAGCTGTGTAAGTATTCTGATTCCATATTCATTTTAAATAATGTTTTGGGCTATAACTTTATATGAAAACTAGAAGCCTGAATATTTACTGCTTATGTATGAAAAGGGACAGGAACAGAAGCAAAGCAGCTAAAATTGGTAGTCATTGTAGTCTGTAGTCATTGTCTCCCGCAGTGCGAATTGCCAGTACAGTTTAGTTTACAACAGAGGAAATGGGATAAGCAACAGTATTTGGTGCTATTTTTTGTCTGTGATAGCTCTGCTAAGGTAGTGGTTTGTTCACTGGAGAGAGATAAAAAGATTACAGCAGCAGGTGGGATTGGGGACTTATATTAATGCAAAATCAATACTGCACTATAAAATCAAAATTCACTGGACTGAGAATTGAGCATTTTCTCAAATTTTAGCAATTCCCTCTTGTAAACAGTTTGCCTATGAAGTATTTTGATTATATATAATGCTGTTGGTCTACTGACCCATGCCACCACATAAAATTAGTTTGACATACTGTGTAGGATCACTATAATATTGTCTAATGCAGCTCAGATCTATCTTTGATAAAAAGCTACGCTTATTCTCCTGCTCAGCAACACAAATGGTCGTGGTGGATAATGTGAGAGCAAGAATAACACCTGATACTACAACTGGATTCGCAAGGGTGGACCCTTGAGCAAGTTGGGTTTAAAACCCTGTTGGGTTTTAAAGCTTCACCAGAATAGATCTTATTGCATATTTGAGGCTACAGCATACAAAGGGCTTGCAATCCCTTTGTATACAGGCAGTATTGCAGTAAACTGCAAATATTTGTTTTTTGTTATTTATTCTTAAGCTTTTTACAGCTCTGCTTCATTATAAAGTATCAGATTGTTTGAATCAATACCCACAACAAACCTGTAATCTAAGCAGTGTATTTTCTTTCAAGAGATTTAACATCTCTTCTAATCTAGCATGGTAGGTTTTGGCACAGCCAGAATCCTACATTGTTTAGGATTGAGTATGCTTGCAGATAAAGCATTTTCACAGCTTCATAGTCTTCTATAATAAGGCTATTAGATGAACTCATTTGCTTAGTGTTGGAATATTAAATATTTCTACATCTGTTGTTCATAAATGCACATGAAACCTTGTTTCCATTATGGAAAGTAGCCATGAGCTCTCCCTTTCTCTTATCCTCTCTTTCTCCCCCCTCGCTTTACATATATTATGCATGTGAATATTTGGCAGAATGAATCTAAAAAACATGTGAATGGAAAAAAAGTAGTAATGTTCCACTCCAAAGATATACAAAATAGGTCTAGTATTTTACAGTAAAGAAAACTTGAGGCTTCCTTCAGGAAAGGACTTTGAGTGCCTTATAAAGCAGGAAGACTTTTCTTTTCCTGTTGCTCTGCATGTAGAGACAGGCAGCATATGGCTTCAGGTAAAACCTGTGGCCCATCATTATAATATTCTTCCAGTTCTACACTCATTGCAAGGAGTTTTATTAATTTGTATTATATATAAAGCCATGCCTTTGTCCTTGTCCGTGTATCCTTATATGGTGTATTTTGCTGGATTCTGGACATTAATTCTGCAGAAAGCCCTCATTGTTGTCAGTGCTCCTAAGGGCAGAGGGGCAATTTGATGATATCAGTACTTAAAAAAAAAAACCAAAACCAAAACAGTTTTAGAAACAGAGATGGAAAGGATCTCTTGGGTGACTTGTACTACATAAGCTGTTTATCAGACTATGAATTGAAACATGAATGTGGTCTAGATCCTAATTAGACAGTTCCTTCTACACTTACTGTCTAGAGAACGAGCAATAGAATCAATACAGTAGTTTGTGCACTATTTGTTTTTATATTACATTTGTTTAAAAAAAAAAAATATCTGACTTTCCAGCTTTTAGCATGCCACCAGTTTTGACACAACTGAATTGCGCTGACTGGAAAGAGAACATTTTAATGCAAGAAAGGGGGGCTTACATCAAACTAAGTTATTTGACTGCTATGCATGTATTACTGGTTTGATGGAGACGATTGACAATAGAGTCTCTTTAAATGACAGGAGTAAAAAGCTTTACATTTTACATTTAGCAGCCCAGTCAGAAGAGAGGGATGCTTTTCATCTGACAGGTCTCTAGATACAAATGTTCTGTCACCCAAAGTTACAAGCAGGTGAGTGCTGGAGGGTATAGATGATCTGCAGTCTTTGATACACAAGGACTTGCTGATGTGACTAGTCAGAAGCCTTAAAAAATTAGCAGCAGGATACTTTATAGAAAACTGTAATAGATTTTTCTGTTTCATCTGTGGCCCAGGCTCTGGGCCTAAAAGTGCATTTGCAAATATGGGATCAAGGTATCCTATTACTTTTTTCACTTGTAGGATCATGGACTGACACAAAAAAAGAAGAGCAAGCTGTAGCTGGTGATAATGGACAATATATAGGGTAAGCAGTGTAAGAGGAGCAAGCTCAGCTGTGATGGCCTACTTAGTGCAAGGAATTGATGTCTCCAGTAGCAGAGGAACCTGGTCTCATTCATTGCTGCTTATATCTGCTTTTCATTCTGTACACATGTCAAATAACAAAATATTCCCCCTTATGTGGTAATTTATAATGCATAGAGAACCCATTTATGTCTCAGTGATGGACTGAGACACTCTTTGAAATGCTGGCTTTGATGTACTGTCTTTCGCAAATGAGTATTCTGGGGTGGAGTGCATGGCAGAGACGATTTGAGTACTGGGGATAGATTCTGTGTGTCTTCTAATGCTTATTGTTGTAGTACTCGAATAGTTTATGACCAGGAAAATGACCTAAAATCGGTGGCCCTTCAGCCTGACAAGAGTATGCACTCAGAGTATGCCTTCCTGCTCAGATCTGTAACTGGCCTGCTGTGGAAGACCCCAGCTATGTCCATACTGTTAAACAAAAAAGAGGACCATGAGCTAATCTCTGCCCCCGATTAGCTCTTACCCTGACAACTGGTAGCTGTAGCAAAATTTTATTGGAAATTGTTGCCTGCAGTAGTCCAGAGCAGAGTCAGGGGTGGGTTAACTACTGAGCCATGTGGATGGTAAGGGGCTCAGTGTCTGAACTTGCTCCCTGATCTTTTATCTGGAAGTACAGGTATGCCCATGGATCCTGTTAGGGGAGATTGACAAGGATACCTGAACCTGACCTGATCTGACTTGTACATGCATATGCATGCTTTTTTGTTGATTTTGTTCATTTTCTTCTGTTTTACCATTTTCATGTTTTTAACTTTCAATAACTAAAGCCAAATTTAGGTATGCAGCAAGCTATTACATATTCGCTCCACTCTTTTGCTCTTAGACACAAATGTGCTTCCAGTATAAGCTAATGCATTTAACGTTTCTATATTTTTAAAATGAATATTTTTGCAATTATAGATTTGGCAAATATTGTCTAAAAAGTACATTTTTTAAAAAGATATGTACTGCTATATTGTGAATTCAAAAAGAGGAGTAATTTTTATGTCACCAGCTACTCATTTAGTAGCAGGAACAGCCTTACTTTTGTTTGATTTTCACTTGCCAAATATTTGGCAAGAAAGATGCATCTGGATACAAAGTCAGTTTGAAATTAACCCTTCATAGCTGTATGGCCTAAGCATACACCTATGAAAATTCCTATGAGATTTTTCTGGATGTTGACAAAAGGTAATCAACAATTCCTGTACTGTATGTTAGCCCTAAATCTTCATGGGAATACACAACACTATAAGAAACTTAATGATGTAATTAGAATATGAAATTACGTGATAAGCTCAAGAGTATTAAAAGATCAAAATTTAATACAAGAAAAAGCAGAAAGGCAAAGGATTAAGAAATCTTTTCACAAGTGACTTCATGTTTTTCATGTCCATGAACATATGGAAAAGATAATACTTAGAAAATGTGATTACTCGGATAAGAGAACTTTTCTCCCTCAGCTCTGAAAGTGGGATTACTGCTTCAAGTCTAGATATAAACAATACTCATAATAATGTAACTATGATCAATTTATAACACGGCTTTCCACTGAAGCTGTAAAAACAAAAACCCCAAAGCACTAAGAACTTTGGAGTGCTCTGCTTTGTCAGTCCTAAATTTTTAAAACTCTCAAGGGTGGCTTTAAATTCATGAGTCAAAAAGATAATTTTGGCTTGTCTTTTTATAAATTTTTATTTTACTCCTATTTCAGCACATTTTGTCATTTATGTTGCATTTGTAAGCTTTTCATTGAAACCAGTGAACTGGGTTTTTTGTGATTGTCCTTCCTAACTGAAAGCTGAAACTCCTTCACTTGCCTTCCAAGAGCTGAACTTTTATCTATTCATGGCAAATAGCGTTAGATTATCGATGAAAGAATAAGAGTTAATAACATTTGGAAATTGGAATTTGAGTAATATTACTGCTGTTTATGAATGTACAAAGTGGACCAAATTGGAAATTTAGAAGTCTACTTGTAAAAATATAGAATTCCTAGTACAAAACCTAATAAACAGACTTGCAGCTTGCTTCAGAAAAAAAGTCTGTATGCATGTTTGATGTTCTGGCAAGTGCTACAGTGTCAGATTGCTTTGACCACTGTATGTAACAGAGGTATGTGCATATAGCTATGTATAGGTACAAACAAACACACCTATGTCGAAAGCTAAATAGAAAATTATCTCACCTCCATTAAAATAAACAGTATTAGGGTTAGGTTACTTTTCATAAAGATGAAGTTGTATTCCTGACATGATGTTCAGATGTTAGGAGCAAAATCCGGGTCAGCTTGAAAAATGCTGGAGTGCATGCCTTTTGTTGTTAAATATTTGACTAAAATGATCAATCTATTTTGGATTCTGAAACTCAGAGAAGAACAGATTTGATTCAAAGCTTGCTGTTGTCAATGGCAGTTTCTCCAGTGAGCCTTATGGCTTGAGATAGGATTTGATATAAAAGTCTAGCTGAAGGAATTTCTACCAATATCAAGATACCACAGCAATAACATTTACTATTTCTTTCCAAAGCATTTTTGCATTTGAGACTTGATGGTATTCTTTAGGCAAGATTTTTGTAAAATTAAGGAGATAGTTGAAACTTCACTCATTGCCTTTGTAGAGCCTTTCTTGAAGGGTATGTTGCCTTCTGTGCAGTTAACTCAGCGATGCTAAAGGTATTTCACAAGCAAGAAATACTGGAAAGCAGGCTAGCAGGAATATGTTCTCTCTCATGAGATTTGCCTGTAGAAGTCATGTTTCCTACCTACTGTAGTACAAAGTTAATCTGAGATTCATCTGTATTTAAATAAATGTACCTAGTTCAAATCAGACAGAAAAGACAAGACCTTCCACAGCTTCTAGGCTACCTCTGAGCTTTCTGTTCCAGGGGTGCTGAACACAAACTCTGGGTACTCAGTCTGATTGTCACAGTTTACAACCAACAGATTCTCTTCTCTTCTGGTTCAAATTCAGGGTGACTTTATGGGTACAGCACTTGACCATTCATGTTCAGGAGACCTGCTTTCTGTCACCAGCTCTGATGCTGGCCTGCTTCGTGACAATGACCAACTGTGTGCTGTACTGTTCCCACCTGTAAAAGAGAAGTAAGAATACTTCCTTCCAAAGTGAAATATTTTCCTGCTACTCTGTTTTCAGTTAAAAATGAAGAGAATATTCTTTATTTTGGAAGCTTTCTTCCATAATTACAAGCAGTAATTTTCAGTGGCAGATGTAGATGTACCACTTCAGTTACTGAACATCTGTTCAAAACCTACAGGATATTAGTGGTTACTGAAGGGAAGGGAAAATAAATGTAGACGCTTGTGTATTAATCATACTTAGGTCAGTGGATAAAGTAGATATAAATTTATTTCAGTCAAGTTTTCAATGACTGAACTGTTCCTCATACACATTTGGAAATGCAGGGTGGTGCTTTTGGAAGTACTGAATACTCTACAGAAAGAATAGACAATTTGTAGAATGGTCATTCATCATTTTCACAAACACGTTTTATTTCAAGAACAAAGCAGAGACTTTTTCAGAATTCTTTTGATAAAATCAGAATTTGCATAGATTATTTCAAATGGCCCTATGAGTAATAGGCTATTACAAAATTAGCTATTACAAAAACATAAAAACTCCCTCTCCCTGCCCCTCTCCCTGCTCCTCACCTTCCCTTCTCTCCCCTCTGCTTCCAAGAAGGTCCAGTTTCTATGTTAGATTACAGTAAACATGGTAGAATATATATGCAAAATATGTATTTGTTTAACTGTTTTATTTCTCCTAAGATTAAGGTTTTATCCACTGAGCTGTTGGCTGTGTGATGTATGGCTTAAAGTACAAGAACATTACTTGTTAATATTTATGGTTTTCCTCTAGATGGAAAACACAAAACACCTTTAGGGACAGCAAGAACAGATGCAACACAAAAGGAAAGTTTTATTTGTTTAAAGAGAAATTTAAAGATGGTTTTAACTAAGGTTTTACATGAAGCTCTAAAGGTACAGGAAGGTACTTATAACAGAGGGTAAGTTGATAATGCCCACACCTATACTTATAAATGGCTAGATAGTTCCCTTATTCATTAGATAGTAATGAATCTTGTATGTATGTCATAATTTTCCTTAGCGTGTCATTAGATATTTCATTAGGACAAATATTTCAACTAATCTGATTTTCTTAAAGGCAAACTTTTTGCAAGAGACTGTCACCGTGTCTCAGAGTAGAGCCTAGTGGAGATAGTTGAATCAGACATGCTTTTTTGCAAGCTTTAACAAGAGCTGCCATTATACCAAATAATTATAACCCATCACAGACACATCCAGAAGTGCTTTATTTGCCCCTGCTAAGCTCCAGTTCTAAGTGCACTCTTTGGGCTGAGATTATATGCAACCCTGTACTGCTACGATTCCAGACCAAGATTTTCTGCAGAAAACCTGAGAGAGTATGCATCCAGGTTGAAAATTTTGAAAAAAGCTGCTAGATGGAAAAGATGGCGTTGAACAGAGCAGCATATTTCGAGGCTGCAGGGACTAGAAGAATAAAAGGCACTAGGATCTAGAAAACTGGCCGCCCTGCAATGTGTTTCTGTTTAACTGTGTGAACATTTGAACTAATTCTCTAAGAAGTTTGGAAAATTTCCCTCTTTTCCTGGACTGAAACCTTGGGGAGGGAGACACATGACATGATGACAACGGGACAACAACCTCACCTTCCTGCTTCCTGCTCTTTTGCCCTCTGCCAGTACCAGCTTCCATTACCAGCCTTAACAGTAACAATATTTTATTATTCTAGACAAATTTCCTATCTAGGTACATCCAGGTACAGATGTACCTGGCTTATGTTTGTTTAGTACACTAATGATCTAATTAGTGGACAAATTTCTTTAAATCCCAGTTGTCACTATATTTGCTAGAGAAAGACCAACGAGAACTGGTATGTCTGCTAAGTAGAATGCAAAGTAGATTTTAACAGCTTGTGGAGATACCAAAGCAGTCCAATTTTTATGTCACAGAGCTCACTACAAGGTAGTATCTACAGCATCTTTGTCTAAATTGTCATTTACAGCTGTCTTGTGCAATCACACACCCTAGTGCAGACGTGCCCTTAACTAATGTTTTTATATATAATACACTTTGTTAATACATATTGTGCTGTATGTCACAGCTAGAGCAATTCCATTTCATAGCAACATTAACATTTGTTTTCACTCCACCTTGGAACATGACCAAAACCTTTTGGAACACTGCAGCAGAAATGGAATTACCAAAGTCAATGTTTATGTATCAAAACATGTGGATGTGATTAGGGAACTGGCCTGGCACGGGGGAAACCCAGGTTCAATTACATTGTTCTATGTGAACCAGGACAGACTTTTTCTTGCTAGAACATGCTAGATCAGGCACACTGAGGATTTGAACCTCTACTTCCTTTAATAATCAGTCTATTCTTCCCTTCTCTTTCATCAAACTTGCTATTTCTTTGCAAAGCATCTTCTCTTGACAGAAAGCTCACTTGATGAAATGTCATACAGTGAAACGGTGTTCCAGCCAAAATTACTCACAGTACCCATAGCTTAGCATTCAAACATAGCACCTTCCACTTTACAGGTAGAGAAATTCAGTCTCAGATGTCAAGTGATATGCACAGGATCATGATGCAACTCAGTGAAAAAAGCTGGTTTAGGACTGAGATTTGTTTGTGCTTTATATAATAGACCAGAGTGTTATACAGGTGAGCTATATACTTATTCAGACCTTCTGTTTTTCCATTTTGTAAAATATATGAACAATGGAATGCACAAAATATGAAAACAATCAATTTAGAATAGTAGAAATTATTACTTTAACTTCCCAAGTCAAATGTATAATCATGAGCACATGGAGTGGGGTTGCTCACATCAGCCAACAAGGAACACAAAAGCATAAGTGTGTGCCTCTCTCCTAAAGTAAGCCCTGACCTACATTTGGCAATACATGTCTTTCTTGAAGGTTGGATTCTTGGCCCAAAAGCCACTCCTAGATTCAAGTGCCCAAGTTGTCCCTCTTGTATATGGACTATGATCACTCTTCAGTTGGAAAGGGAGAAGAGACAAAGTAGGGATTAGGGGTTTAGTAACCTTGTGGCTTGAACGCTCACTGAGGAAATGAGAAGTACACATTTATTGCATTCAGACTGGGGAAGTCCAGACCATGGTTTCCAGATCCCCAGCAAACTCAGAAACCACCAGCCTGGAAGAGATGTTAGGGGGAAGCTGTCTCCATTTTCTCTATTGATTGATACTGGGCCACTACAGAAAGAAAGGAAATGTTATGCAAAGAGTAAAGAAGGAAAATGGAAAGGATGGCTTGCTTAAGCAAGACAGGGTAGGGATAGGCAGTGTGAAAAATCCTGGGTTCCATCCAAGCTTCTGATTGTGTTTATGTAATTATTTTTTTTTGTAGTGCCTTGTTGCTGCAACAGGCCGTTAACCAATACAATTAACTTTTCTTCAGCAAATGGCAATAAATAAAAGTTTAGTTAATTAAATATGCTTTCTCAATTATTGTGAAGAACAGATTTTTTTTTTTTCCAATATGCTTTCTTGAAAACAGTTCATCTTGCAGTGAAATATGTCAGGGAGATGATCAGTTTGTTGTACTTGGTTGCCCTACGGGAGCCTCTGGGTCCTTTCAGCTGCTGTGAAAATGCACAGCAACTGCTGGTCTCTCCTTGTTGATATCTTCAGTCACACACGGAACCCAGCTTGGAGGAATTCTGAAATGGTATGTTGGCTGATTTGCAAATGAGAAAATTGACTTGCTGGTGCGGAAAAAAGAGAAAAGGAGTTTAATGAATGTTAAAAACCAGCTATATATTGCAGGGGTGAAATTTGCTTCGCTATGCCAGGTCAACTAGGGTCAGATGTGTTACATATTTGGTAACTTTGGTCAGGACTAGAGATCTCATTTGACCTTTAGGGACACATTTCATTATCCAAAAGCTAATATCTCTGATCTTTCTTAAACTGATCAACAGGGCTTTCATGTATAGGTACAAGTTTGGACATGCATTTATTGTTGTTGATGCTTGCTTTCATTATTTCAAAACCAGGAAGGGATTTCTTTTGAATGCCATTCTAACTGCTGGTAAATAACTCACAGCCTCCAAGGCAGCTCATTAGAGGCAATTATACCTTAATCTAAATGATCATAGCTGTAAAGATGTGGCTAATTTTGCTGCAGCCACCTCTGCAAATACCAGAAGATCAAGCTTGTTCTTGGCCTTGTCTGAGATCTTTTTCTAGACCTATGACAGACCACTTATAAAATGACGATAGCTGTCAGGTAAGGTCTCATCTGCTGGAGGGCTACTGCTATGCTGGGTAATGCTGGATAACATTGGTGGTGCTGATGCAAGGGGGCTAACAAAACCAAGGGGCCGTTCGTTCAACTTGCCCAAGCTGGGTTTGTACAGAATAGTACGTATAATAGTTCAAAAGTGCATGCCAGTGTTGCTGCAGATGCATGGTAAGCAAGCAAATATCAAATGACCAGCATACTGATGCTGGGGAAAGGGAGTTATGTGCAAGAAAAAATAGGTATGTAAAAGTCTGGAGCCAAGGATTAAGATGACCCATAAATGCAGTGATTTCTGAATGGGGTTCTACATGTTATTTATCAAAGTCATCTGCAATTTCATAATAAATTACTCTCATCATAAGAAAGTTTACAATCCACAAGTGAAGTGGACATAAGCTTGGAAAAGGGGGTTACCTTCCTTGTTATGAATAAATGTACTTATAAATGATGTTTAACGTCAGTTTTCCTCATTTACCTACATATAGTCAGGTTTAATGGTCTACTTCTTTGTTGTTTAGGCTTATTGATCCCAACACTCTTTGTATTTGCTTCTGGATACATACAAAGAGCTCCTCTGTGCACTACTAATGAACAGATAAGATTGGGGGGGGACATACCATCTTAGACAAAAGCCCGGAGTCTCATATGATGATTATAGTTACTCCATTGGTGCTGCATTCACTATTTTACTCCATGTGAAAATCTGCTCATGGACCTTTTGAAGATGGCTTCCTTGAATAATTGTTTGAAAACATTCTTTAAAAACATAATCTTCAGATTTGTTTCAATATTCTGTTTGTATTTCTCTTTGCTTTGCTCTTTGAGAATTTCTCTTTTTATTGTGTGTCTTCCATCAATAGAATTGAGATACTGCGTTGTTTTGTATTGATCTGAAAAGAAGTCCTAGGTAACATCAGCTTGTTCGTATTGGTATTATGTGTTAAATTTTCTCTACTGTCACAAATGCCTTTTCTCTTTATATACATGATTTTCCTTGTTTGGTAGAAATTTTAGCCTTTCACAGGACATCAGAAAAATACAAGCTTTTTCTTAGGCTATTTTCTGAGCAGAATCTATGAGCATTGTTGAATTTGTTTCTTTTCATTGTCTAGTAATGAAATGGATCTTTAATAAATCATAGGAAATTTTCATGTACTATGTGCTGAGTAGAAAACAAAAATATTGTACATATACGTGTGCTGTAATGCATAAGTTACACTCAGACTTTTCCTTCAGAAAAAGGATGTACTTAGAGAGTACACCCAGATGAGAAAGTGGAGGAAAAAAATCCAGGTACTCAACAAATTTTTGTAGTTGTTTTTGTTTGTATTAAAAATAATTAGATTTTTCAAACAGTGATTCAAAATGAGTAAGGCTTTTGATTCTGTCTCCCATAACTGAGGAAGCATGGGCTAGACAAATCAACAGTGAGGTGGAATGAAAACTGACTGAACTGCTGGGCTCAAAGTGTTGTGGTCAGCACAGTGAAATCCAGCTGAATGCCAATCCCTAGTGGTGTAGCCCAGGGATCAATACTGGCTCAACACTTTTTAACATCTTCATTAATGACCTGGATGATGGGGCAGAGTGCATCCTCAGCAAATTTGCAGATGATAGAAAACTGGGAGGAGTGACTGATAGACCAGATGGTTGTGCTGCCGTTTAGAGGGACCTTGACAGACTGGAGAAATGAGCCAACAGGAACTGCATGAAGTTCAATACAGGGAAATGCAAAGTTCTGCACCTGGGAAGAAATAATCCTGTGCACCAGTACAGCTGGGAGCCAAATGGCTGCAAAGCAGCTTTGCAGAAGAGAACCTGGGGGTCCTAGTGGACAAGAGGTTGAATATGAGCCAGCAATGTGCGCTTCAGGTAAAAAAAAATCCAACAACATCCTGGGCTGTGTTAGGAAGAGCAGCAGGTTATGGGAGGTGGGATCTCCCCTCTATTCAACACTGGGGAGACCACATCTAGAGTACTGTGTCCAGTTCTGGGCTCCCCACTAGAAGAAAGACATGGGCTTATTGAAGCGAGTCCAGTGTAGGGCACAAAGATGACCAAGCAACTGAAGCATCTTTCATGTGAGGAGAGGATGAGAGAACTGGCATTGTTCAGTCTGGAGAAGAGAAGGCTTGGGCAGGGATTTTGTCAATGTGTATAAGCACCTGATGTGACGGAGTAAAGAAGATGGAGTCAGACTCCTCTCAGTGGTGCCCAGGGACAGGACAAGAGGCAAGGGGCACAAACCGAAAACAGGAAATTCCGTTTAAACGTAAGAAAGTTTGAGGGTGGTCAAACACCTGAGCCATTTGCCCAGAGAGATTGTAGAGTCCCTGTCCTTGGAGGTATTCCAAGCCTGACTGGATATGGCTCTGTGCAACCTGCTGTAGTTGCCCCTGCTTTGAGCAGGGCGGGGTGAACTACACAATCTCCAGAAGTCCCTACCAACCTCAGCTGTTATGTGTGTGTCATTCTGAGTGATTGTCCATGTGTGAGTTAGCAAAACACAGATGGTACTTGTTCCCTTTGCCCTTCATTGCCTTGAACGTGGATCTCTTTGTGGCATTTGTCCTCATTCCTTGATGTGGATAACTAGGGCAGTTTAATCTGGAATTAACGAAGGTATCTCACTAATTTACTTGTTTATTTTTTGAGAAGAGATGGTAGAAGCTGTATTGACATATGCAATGGAAAGTGCACTGATGTGGAACATTACAACAGAAGACATTTTCCTTACATGACTAATACGTGTTTTCCATAGCTGTAAGTACTTCTACAAAGTATATTTACTTCTATGGGATTCAATTTGCAATTAAAACATTCAGTTTAGGGATTTGCATATGGCTTATCTTTTAGTCATTGTCAGTCAGGGGCCAAGAGGGTGATTCAGGTCATCCTAAGACAGGTACTTACTGGCTACTGAGCTGAAGGACTCCATAAGCCACACTGAATGACAACTTTGACTGATCCTCACTGGCTGTAATGGGACTTCAGGTACCCAGAAACCTTTGCCCAATGCTGAATCCCACTTGTCTGACTAAAACGCATTTCTTCTCATCAAGTGTCTGAAGTGGTCGAAACATCTATTTTCAGCTTGCTTTTTCATAACCAATGCACAAACAGTTAAGCTAGGTATAGTATTCTCTTCTGCAGTTTTCAGTGAGCCAATCACACCATCAGTTTTATCAGACTTTTTTATTTTTTGACCTATAAGAAAGCCTCATACTTCTTCTCTTTTTCTCATTTATTTTTGCTTCAAGATTTTAAGATGCAGATGCCCGATTAAACTGGGACAGACTATCTGTATTAAACTTGACAAATCGGGATGTGAGCTTGTTGAACATTAAAAATTCAGATGATCATCTAATTTCCATTCATTTTCATGGTTGGCTACCAAGTGAATCTGAGTATCCTTATGGACTCTGAATTCATGTTCAGATTGAGTCAGGTTTTGAAATATTTATCTTGGAGACAAACCTGACATTTACTACTAGGGAAATGCAATCAAATAAGTTAAAATCTTCTGTATGTTGTTCTGTATTTAATGCCCTCTGTCCATAGAATATAGGTTTCTCTTAAAGGTAGCAACTAAGAAATTAGGGAGTTCATGATCCTGAAGTGAATCAGAAATTCAATTAGCAGAGTACAGACTCTCGACTTCTGGAAAACAGATTTTGGCTTTTTAAGGGAACTGGTAGAGGTCCTGTGAGAGGCAGTTCTGAAGGGAAAAGGAGCTCAGGAGATTTGGCAGGTCTTTTAAGGACAACTTCCTCCAAGCACAAGAATGGTCTATCCTATACTAAGGAAAAGAAGATGACGTATCAGGAAACAAACTTGCCTAAGCAGGCAACCCTTGAGTGAGATCTGATTCAGAAAGGTTAGCTATATGAGATGCAAATGAGGATGGGCTACGAAGGAGGAATATAGAAATTTTTTTGGCATATAGAAATATTGCCATATAGGGATAGTGCTGGAAAATCAAAGATCAACTAGAAATGAAACTAGCAAAGGAAATCAAGGGCGACAAGAAAAGCTTCTAAAGCTACATTAGCAGTAAAAGGATAAACAAGGAAAATAGGGGGGTTACTGCTGGATGAGGCAGGTGGGTTAGTGATAGCAATCACAATTGAGGCTGAAGTAGTGGATATCCTTTAGCCTTAGTCTTCACCAGCAAGGTTTCTTATGCCTTTGTGCCTAGACACAGGGTTCAAGAAGGAGCAGAATTACCGGTAGTGGAAGAGAAACAAGTCAGAGAGCTCTTGAGAGAAATCAACTCATGCAAGTCCATGGGACCTGATGATCTGCTTAATGTCTTTATCACTATCCTCCTGGAGAAGGAGAGAGAATGCATGCCTGTCAAAATGCAGATGAGGCCACACTGGGGGAATGCAGTCAATACACTTGAGGACAGGGCCACCATTCGAAGGACCTTGACAAGCTAGGAGAATGGGACAACAGTAACCTGATTAAATTCTACAAGGACAGATGAAGTCCTCTATCCAAGAAAGACAACTTCAGCCCCAGTCAAGCTTGGAATCCAGTTTTGGCCTCCGCCATATACAAAAAGGATGTTGATCAACTGAATTTACAATTAATGGAAGCATTCTTTAGTGGCTCTTCCATGGATGGATAGAGTTGGGGACACATATCCAAAAAAAGCAATTTAGTTTTACTTATCATTAAAACACATTTTAACAGGAAACTCACAGGTACAGCAGAGGCTTCTTAATTTATCTCAGTAGAATCTGCAGTGAATAAT
Source organism: Gymnogyps californianus (assembly GCF_018139145.2). NCBI lineage: Eukaryota > Metazoa > Chordata > Aves > Accipitriformes > Cathartidae > Gymnogyps > Gymnogyps californianus. Next base: position 29,058,342 of record NC_059472.1, on the reverse strand, counting down.
ATTAGTTAATGAATTGATTAAATTCTTATTTATTTTATATATATGGAAATTTTCTTCATCCAGACACTGCAAAGGCTTAGGCAAAGGCATCATACCATATATCAGAACAACGGGAATGTATATCCAGTGAATTCCTAAAAATGTTTTAAAGAATCATTAATTCAAGTATCTTATCAAATAGGAAATGTTGGATTGTTCTTAATCATTGAGAAACTTCTTGTAGATGATTTTTACCAAAAGGCAGTTCAGTTTACAACACAACTTCCCAAATGGTTGTATTGGCAAAGTGAGGCAGTGAATTCTGTAACAGGTGCAGGAGCAAGTGTCTTGGGAGGAGGAAGTTCTCAAGATCCATCCGAGACAAGACTGAAGCCAGTTGTGTTGAATTGCCTTGGCTCAAGTGAAGTACCCTTTTATGTCAGCCTGTCTCAGTGCAGTTTCTGTTGAACCTATATTTGGTTCTTAGGGTTTCCTTTGGATGAATGCCCTTGGAATGATATTCTCTCCCTGGTGGACTCAGCAAGCCTTCCAATTTAGATGACTGGGGGTGAACATACGCCTATAATGGAAATGTGCCCTGTCCTGGCACATCTAATAGGAAAGGAACAGTTACTTCTTTGCTAAATAAGAATTTAAGTACATAAGTGCTTTAAAATATATAATTTCAGCACTGTTTTATAACCCTACACAGCAGAACAATAAATGCGGCTCTTTACTAACTTCAGATAAAGACCAGGCGTGAAAGTAAATAGATCAACCTTAGGGCAGTACTGTTTTACTCAGTGACTCCTAACCATGAGCTATGATTTAGCTGTGACACCAACTTAGCCTAAGAGATTAGAGTAGAGAAACACTAGTTTTTTATGAAAGGAAAGTGAAGTTTAATTTAATGGCAGTACATTCAAATTAATGTTTCTCATTTAGGTGCCAAACTCCATTGTACGGATTCATTTTCTGGTGCTAGGCAATAGCAGCACTTATCTACTGTACACAATATTCACTGATGCAAGATATTTGGTCTAATGGGTTTATATTCTTATAATCTGCCCCACTGATTTTCCAATAAATGGGAAATATCACTATCAGGCAGCAGCCTCAGGAATAGACCCACTCTAGAACTGACCTTCTGGTTGGTCTACATACTGCTTAGAGGTGAATGCTTTCAGTTTTACAACTGTATTTTACTATAGCATTAGCAGGTTGTGGTAATGATAGGTATTATCTGGACTGTTCTGTTGGCTCAGCTGGCTCAGTAAATCCAATATTGTTTCATGTCCTTTTAATTTTGTTTTTCTCAATGAACTTGATTTTCCATTTTCTCTAAATGCATTTTATTATAGAATATTTCAAACTTTATAGTAAATATGTTTGCCTTTTCCTACTGGAACTAGTATCCTTGAGATAGTTGTGACCAGGTTGCTCAGGTTAGACTCATCAGTTAAGTGTCTGTAAATCAGCTATGGGAGGAACTTCATTAGTGTTAGTGTTACATGCTTCTACAGCAAAGCTGGTTTAAAAAGCTCTGTCCAGGGCGATTTGTACCCTTGTGACAAAGATTGACTCTATCCTTCAGTAGGTCTGAGATACTTGGTTTGGGTGCCATATAAGCTAGATTCAGAAATGATCCAGATGAATTGAATTATTAAAAAAATGATCAAGAGAACAGGACTTGTTTACCCTTTAGAAAAGAAGGCTGGAAGGACATATGATATATCTTAAAATATGTAAAATGGAACTTCATAGATGAAGGAAACAATTAATTCTCCACGACTATAGTTCTTAGAATAAGATATAATGAGCTTTAATTGCAGCAAGAGTGATTTAGGTTGCACATTACAAAAAAATTTTGAGGTGACAGAAGAGGAAGCACACATTGTTCTGTGGAGACTGCAGAAATTCCACCTCTGAATTTTTCAAGCAACCAGTTCAGACAATCATCTAACAGCAGAAGTTTAGATTTTGGAGAAACATGCCTTTGGCAGAGATTTGGATTAAATGGCCTCTGCAAGTTTTTCTGTAGCTGCTTTTTTTTTTTAATTCTATTTTCCCCTCCTCCTTTATGATTCTGTGAGGTGGGGATTATTGTCACACTTAGAATTAATCTTCTGCTTCCTACCGTTTAACTGCTTTCCTAATATTTCAGGAAAGCCTTGCCTACTCAACGTATTAACACTAGAAATAACTGTATACCGATCTATTCCAAATAAATGGAATTTATTTGGATGCCAACTGTATTGGTATACAGTTATACCAATTATACCAAAAGATTGCTATACAGTTATACCTATACAAAAAAGACGTAAGACAGAATGTACAATCTTGGCACTTCAAGAGCTCGTACTCAGAACCTCGCTTTGTTTTCAATGTGTATCTTTTCCTCTGTACTTATTATGTTTTATTTAAGATCTTTACTGAAAGCTCAGAATGAAAATTTCTTTGCTCATGTAATTTGGGGGGAAAAAAAATGTTGTGCTGTTTTTCCACTTTCCAAGCAGGATGAAATATCATGAAGTATAAATTAAACTTTACATGATTTATATGAAAAATCTCCCATGTCTCTAAAGTATTTTGATACAATTAATTGCTGTAGTGCTTAATAATAATGCCAAAAAATAAAATTTGCAAATGTGTCCTGGCTTCGGCTGGGACAGAGTTAGTAGCTGGTACAGCGCTGCGTTTTGGATTTAGTGTGAGAATACTGTTGATAACACGCTGATGGTTTAGCTGTTGCTAAGTAGCGCTTATCTTAAGCCAAGGACTTTTCAGTTTCCCATGCTCTGCCAGCAAGCAGGTGTGCAAGAAGCTGGGAGGGAGCATGGCCGGGGCAGCTGACCCGAACTAGCCAAAGGGGTATTCCATACCATGGAACGTCATGCCCAGTATATAAACAGGGGGGAGCTGGCCAGGAGGGGCAGATCGCGGCTCTTCAGTCGGTCAGCAGGTGGTGAGCAATTGCATTGTGCATCACTGCGTTCCCCCCCGCTTTTTTTTTTTTTTTGTTATATTCCTTTTCATTACTATTATTATCATAATTACATTTCATTATTAGTATTGTTAGTATTATATTTTACTTTAGTTATTAAACTGTTCTTATCTCAACCCACGAGTTCTGCCTTCTTTCCCAATTCTCCTCCCCATCCCACTGAGAGCAGACGGCAGGGGGGGACGGGGAGTGAGGGAGCAGCTGTGTGGTACTTGGCTGCTGACTGGGGTTAAACCGCGACAAAATGGAAGCAAAATGATCTGTAAGATCTGTAAGATCTTAAATAAACTAAGATTGTTTTAATTAATATCATCCTGTAATTCCAAAACTAGTAATTTCCTATATTTTGCACATCTCCTCCTTCTAGAAAAAGAAATTACTTGGCACACAGACAAAGATAAGCAGTACTTTGTCAACTTTCTCACAATGCAGTGGTGGTTTGTTAATACCTCCATTGTGTCTTGGAGACCTCAAAACACTTTGTCAATGATGACGGTTAAACCCAGGATTGTTTGCGCCAGGATGATAAATTTACTCTCTATCTTTCCGAAATTATGCTTTGTCTACTACAGCTCTTACATAAAATATTCAAACATTTTGTTTGTTTGCTCTAATTTAATAATAGTTTTATTCAGTAACAGGTCTTGTCAAATGTTGGGAAAATAGTGTTCTCCTTTTCCAAATATTTTTCTACACTGAGCCACATTACAAAGCCTGAAGCAACTTTGTTTTTCAAGATTACAAATTATGCATTACCACTGCTCGTTTGCTAAGGTACTACAGGGACAATTTCAGTTTAGAGCAAAATAGACTATTTCCTCCCTCTGCTGGGTATAGACCACTCTAAGAGTTAACATTGCTTCATATATCTCCCTCTCTAGTATAAAAGGGAGAAGGAGTGTGATTTAGAGAAATCTTGTTCTGGGTATAACTAAAACCATTGATACAGATTTTTCCAAATATGACTGATTTTCAATTCAATTCACTAAGTTTTGTTTTGTGAGAGCTGGTCAAGTACTCAGTATAAACGCTGTATTGGAGACAGCTCTTTTCAGCAAGTGTGTGGATATTGTCATCTTGCTCAGTTTTAAGTAGTTGAAGTTTTTTTTTCTTTCTTTTTTGTCTTTTGTACTCCTCAGTTTCAGCCTGAACTTCTTTAACTTAATCTACCTTGGTTTGGAGGTAATAGCTACAAAAAAAAGCTTGAGCTGTTGTAACATACAGAACACACCTCATTAGCAACAAAGACTGATGTAAACACTTACTTTGTGGCTGTGTTGACTTCCCACTCACTTCAAAGCAGAGTTCAAAGTCCTGATCCTAATAAAAGCACTAATGACAAGATTGCAGAAGTGTTCAATGCACTCAGCAAAGGCCAATTTTTCTAACATGCTTTTTTCCTGTTTGGGTGACAGATAAGTGGTTAAATTCTCAGAAGAGCTCACCGTGTTGGCTAGTGAGCTGTTGAAAATCTGTTAGATTAATGCCACTGGATGCTAAACAATTCTGAGTATCTGCCATTTATTCAGGGGTCTGTATGGGAGCTGAAGCCTTGTGAAAATTGAGTCCCTTCTTATAATTTTACCAGGTAATCTCTCAAGTCCCTTCCAGACCCACTTTCTATTATTTCTATGCTCTATGGAAATCTAGTCCTCAAATGGAAATTTGTCTCTAAACAGATTGGCATCTACTTGGCTTCATTATTATTTTTGGTATAATCTATGAAATCGGAAAAATTCTTGCACCTTAAAAAACCAATATTTTCTGTTTTGCAGATGTAAATCCTTGAAAGCGTAATCCTTTCTTGCAATTTATTGTCTGTAACACAGTGTTTTATACTGAAGATTTTTCCTCCTCAATATAATCCAGATGTTTTTCACTTTAATATTGGTACACTGGTGATTATTTAGGTGAGGCCTGACTTTGACCAGCATTGTACACATACAATTAAAATTGTCAAATTAAGGTCCCAGTGGAGATTAATCAGTGCCCGCCTCCCCAGTTCCATTCCAGATCACTTGTGCTCTAGGTGGAAATGGGCTTTAGAAGATTCTACCCAAATGTAAATGGCAAGTTATCTCCTACATTTGCATGTTTATCTTTGCTTTAATTTTGCACTTTTCATGTAAGAAACAGCTAGAAACCAAGTTTGTGATTCTCATATTTGACTGCCAGCCTTTGTGCCAGTCCTTACATGGCTGAGGAATCATCAGTGGATTCAACCTTTTTTTGTAAATGAGACAATAAGAGTCACAACAATTTTAAAATGAAAGGACAGGGAGGGCAGTGCTCCAGTAACCATTGTATGAGCAACGGAGATGCACAGATGATCCAGGTCACTTGGCTTTAGCAGGGCTCATTAGTTTCGTCACTGTGCTATTGACTGTGCATGTATTGCTTCTTGAGTAAGCACAGCTCTGGCAGGGGTCTATCAGGGCTTTGGCAGACCTGGACTGGCTCCATATGCATCCCGAGTATTTGTGTAGCAATAAGCACAAGCCTTTGGGTCCTGCCAGAAAGAAGCCATAGGGCAGCTAGGGACTAGAACCAGTCCAAAAAAAGTCACCTGTACTCCAGTTGTAACATACATTTATATAGTCCTTTTTCTTGGGCTTGTTATGTTGCTTAGTGGAAAGCTGACTTCATCTGATATATGTGCATAAAAACATAGATATGATTGTTCACTGCTCAAAATTGTATTCTTGAGCTCTGTGGATCAGAGCTCAAGAACAGGAGGCCACATGACTTGCAGGATGGTGGGTCTCATTTTTAGCCAGCTCTTGGGTTAGAGGTAGGCAGCTAAAATCTACATTTTATAAGTATCTCAAAAGTGACAGTCAAAGAGAGGCAAGTGCTTTAGCCAGTTGCCTGATGTTGGTAGTGATAGCATAAATGTGTTATTAGAGATCTTTAAAATATCAGTGCCAAAGTAGGACAGAATCTACATACAAATACTATACTGGAGGGGGGAAAACCCCCAAACAACACCCCCCACATACCCCCATAAACCTCATGAATCAAAATTAATTATAAATCAGATATCAGGTTTTTTAGACGTGAGTTTGGAGGGGCTGCCCAGATGTTAGATTGCCCCCAAACACCTACAGATAGGTACCTGGACACCTTTGGGATGACTTGGAGAAATGAAATTCATGCAGAGGTTCCTTTACAGCACATGGGCAAAGCTAGGTGCTTCTGGCACCCATGAGAGGTACATAGATAATTTTGTGTGTAATATGGATTTAAGCAGTGAATTTAAATCTTCTTTCAAATGAGGGGTTGCACCTTGCCAGCATCCCATAGAAAAGGACACCTACAGAGCTGAAAAGCCCTTAGACTGAGAGCTTTCTGGATCTGTGGAGATAGGCTTAAATTCTGCCTTGTTTTTAGACATCAGAAAAGGCTTTCAAGATCTCTATAAATGCTTATGCAAGGAGATAATAGTATTGTACAGCTGTATACATGCACATTTATTCTGTTCAGGAACTAACAGTGATTTTCGGTTTAAGTTGATTTAAAAAAAAATTCTTTATCAGCCCTTTTTGTTCAAATCCTCTTTTTTTTTTTTTTTTAACTGTAAATAAAATAGCTATCTGATACTTCATTTAACAATAGCCAAACTGTTATAGTGTGCATCTCCCTATTAGTTGTATAAATGAGATACCAGAGTGGCACTCAGGAAGACTTTCAGTCAGTGCTAAATTAGAAGAGAAGAGAAGAGAGTGTTTTCATTTGGAAGGGACCTACAATGATCTTCTAGTCCAACTGCCTGACCACTTCAGGGTTGACCAAAAGTTAAAGCATATTATTAAGGGCATTGTCCAAATGCCTCTTAAACACTGACAGGCTTGGGACGTTGACCACCTCTCTAGGAAGCCAATTATGTATATAAAGTAGCACTAAAGCTTGATGTAGCAGATGGTTATGTACATTGTCTAAATCCAGCATTTCATCAACATGGGTAAGGATTCAGTAGTGAATTATTGTGTTTAAGTAAGTCTTTCATTAGTTACTTAGAATTTTGTGACGCAAAATTACTGAAGAAACCTAGTTACAGGAGAACAGAAGAATACAGAACCTTTGTCAGTCACATTAAAGAAAACCACAAATAATCTGTAGTTGTTGAATAGCTCCCCTGATGATGATAATTCTCCTTAGAAAATATTTGTTAATCATTATTCACCAAAACATTTTGTATCTTTTCTAGCTATTTGATAATTATTGCTTACATGGGATATAAGGAACTACTTTTTCTAATCATTCTGAAAATAATTTGTTTAAGTTGGTGAAATTGAAATCTGAAAGAAAAGGAACATATTATGCAGTCTTGAACAGAATAATTGATACAGGATTTTACTGGACTAAACATAAAAGGAGCTATCAAAGCTAAAGTATGTGTGTAAAAACACACCATTACTGCAGTAATGAGTACAGAGTAAGATAAAATATCTGATAACAATGTAGTATCTATTTTTAAAATATTTACAATATATAAAATATGTTTATTGATTAAAAAGCCTTTAAAGTCAGACAGTGCCATCAAATCTGTCAGATTATTTGAAGAAAGCAGATCCCTTAAGAAATAGATGCTAATCAAATATAAAATCTGTGTAGAAAGTAAGAATACCTGAGAACTGAGCCCAAAGGCAGGTTTCATCTTTTACAAGGCTAACTGTAGGCATATTGAGCTAGGTTTGAAACCACTTCTAAAGTTATGGAAATCACAAGAAGAAAAATTTGCTGAAGTTTAATAAGGATCATAAACTCCTCATTCAACAGTTCCTAGACTACAGTGCATGTACTAGAATAAGTGTCTGCCCTAATGATGCTCATTAAAATTTCTAAGGTGATGTGCTGAGTACTTCTGAGTGTCTCAGGGTCTGAAAATCACTTAGCTGATTATAAATTTGTCATGCTGTGAAGTTTTTGTGAGATGTTTTTAATTTGAAATACCTCACATCGGTAAGGTAGAAGGGAAAGGTGATGATTCCAAGAACAATTTGACTGCAGGGAAAAAAACAAAAATCCTAAACATCTGGGGTGTGAGGAATAGTACTGTAAACTTTAGACTCCTATTCTAAAACAAAGACTTCGTTAGCTAGCCTTGTCCTACAGTGTAGCACGATGTTTAATAAACTGTGGTAACTGGGAATGTAAATTTCTTTTCTCTTCCTGTAACTGAAGTTTTTTCATAAACTTGGGAAAGGGATTTAACTTTTCAGCCGCTGTTTTCCTATTTATAAAATAGCCTTTCTGAAGGGATTTTAGACTTATAGAAGAATAATTTAAAAAAATGCTTAAGATTTTATTGCTGTGATTCTTTCAGAAGGAAAGAACCTTATCCTGATAATAAAAAGGTTAGAAAAGACGGTGGGAGAGAGGTAGGGGATTGGGAAAAGACAAGAGATGCAGGAAATAAGATAGAAAGATGCATAAAAAGCTTGGATTGTAATTGTTACTTACGGTTTGAAGCAGAAAAAATACCCACAAAAGAACTATGTGAATTTTGGGAAAATCAGTTTATATAGATCTTAATAGGGTTTGTCATCGTTTATTGCTGTTTCTTAACCTTCACCTACTTATATATTTTTATTGATTTGTAGGACATAAAAATGCAATGTAACCTACCGAACTGCAAAATATAACTATTTTAAAAACGCTAATACATACTCCTCCACACATGAGCAAGGAAACAAACAAAATAGAACAAAATAAAGCTATAAATGTCCATTTCAAATTTAGCCTAATTTTTGTGTGTTTGCAGGTGAGAAGCATTATGGCAACGCTTCACAAGAGCAGCTTTGGACTGTTTGAGAATGGTAAAGTTATCTTTGATACCTTATCCTCTTTCCCTTTCCCTTGTCCCTTCGCTTTCTTCCCTTCCCCTTGTCCTCTTCCCTTTCCTTCTCCCTGAAAAACAAAAATATGGCATTGTTTAGCTTTAAATTTGTTATACAATGGAATTCTATGTGTATGGTCCAAGTAGATGCCTGTGAAGTTAACTTCTACGGGTACTGTGGAAAGTTTGGCCTATGAATGACAGGAAATGTGTTTTTTGGTTTTTTGCTGTCTAAGCCAGTTATACACACATCAGAATGTAAAGAAGTGGATTTTTTCAGGCTTTTGGACTGAATTGCTGTGCATAAAAAGAGAGTAGAGAATTATGCTTGTAGTGATAAGCTACAGATAAGGGATATCAAAATGAAAGGGATAGAAGGATAAAATGTGAAGAATTTCAAATGGACTTGTTCCGTCTTATCTTTGGTTTGCACCACAGCAGAACTCTGGAGCTTGCATTTATGTAAAGGTGTTGTTAATTCCTTCTTTAGAAAGTTGGCAGAGCCAAAGGGAGAGGGAACTGGCAGCCTGATCTGGTCCCTGGGAATTCTTCCAGGGTGGAGAGTACTCTCAGGTGATAAAGGCCCTGTCAACCCTTAGCTTATAGAGCGTGGTCAGAGGAGAGGGTTTGTGGCCATATTTCAAGCATAGCAGGATGTTCTTTGCAGGACAGAATTAGCCGTTATGTTTTGGACGAGCAGGCAGCTTTTACAGCAGTTTGAAGTCTACTATAAATTACAGTAGGAGTCATAGTGGACCAATATAATCACCAGAACAGCTATGCCTTAAAAACGTTTTTGAAATAGATACAACAACAAAGAGGATGAACACCTGAACATTTCTGTCTAGCTAAGACATACCTTCTGAAACGAATTGTATGTAGCTGCAATTGTTTGGAGTGTATTAATATAGTTCCCTACCTATATCAAGTAGAATTTCACTCTGAACCTGTAACATCAATGGGACTATTCCGATGGATCCCAATGGACATTTGGTCAGGCCTTCATTTCTTGTAGATTCAACATTGTGACTTGCTTTCTTAAATATGTATACATCTGTGACTATGTATGTAATTCCTGCTGAAGTGTGGCTGTGGTGTATACATATTAAATGAGAACTAAGCTTTTTTTTTTTAATTTAATTTCTATGTTTGTTTGCCTTCTTTTCTTTTTCCTTAGCAAAATAAAACTTATTCCATCTTGACTTTGCTTCTGTCAGTGAAGCTGCTCTTTTTTCTCATCCTTGCTTATAACTAGATGGACCTTTTTCCTCAGTTAAATTGTTTTATGCAGATCCTTCCTCCCTTTGGAATCTGAGAGGTTTGCTGCTGTTGCCCAGCCTCCATCTTCCACTCTGTAGCTGTCAAAGGATGGCCTTAAAGTTAATGAATCCAAGACAGCAGGACCCAAGATGTGGCTGACAGTAACTTTCTGTCTTAATTCCAAACTGTTGGAAAATAGTCTTATATTATCTGATGCAATTTAGATGGATTTACAATGTGAGCAGGTCACATCTATGCTTTGGCAATCAAGAGGGATTAGTCCCTAGTGAGCCCTTGTTGACTACATACAAGGTAGGATTAGAGTTAATTTTTATTCTTTTTTCACATGTACAAGAAAAACAGAGGCTTTATCTACTGTAGTGAATACAGGTTTCAGATAGCATGATTAAGCCATGGAGGATAATCTACTTCCCTCTATACCTGTGGATTGAATCAAAAGTCTGTAAATCCCCATCAACAAATGAGATTTATAACGATGAAAATTTTGAACCTCAAAATAACTGGTGTGTAGCTGCTGACACTGGGCACTGTTCAAGATGGTCACAGTGTGATAAGACTAAGAGCCCTTGTAGCACACAGAGAAGAATTCCCTATTTAAGTCTCAGAGGTAGAGCACTACCCGATTGCTCTCTCACATGCGTGTGCTTGTCCTCAAGGCAGTGATGTACTAAGTATCCGCAAAAACCCCTCAACTCAATGAATGTTCCAGATGTTGAGTAGCTTTAGGACTTGACGTTATATGCTAACTTCTGTCCTCTTCAGGAAGTGTGATAAGGAAAAAAATGGAGAATTAATTAAATGTGCATACTATTGACTGCATCCCATATGATATAATATAATATTAAAAATTAGTTGGCAATACCCACAAAAGCACCTAGAAATCTCTTTGCATTGGACACATGCTGTATCTTATAAAACAGTCATGAAATTGAAGGGGATTGAAATTCCCTTTTTTTGGCTCATTACTACTGTATTATAAACATCCAAGTGAAGTCATCCTAGTTTTCATATAATTTTGACGCATAGTTGGCATATTGCAACTCTGCGCTACTTTAAAGCTCTAGGTCTGTCAAATGGTATGCACATGAACCTGAAACGCAATTTCCTTTCCCAGCCAAAGGCACTCGTATTTTAATCTTTATTATGCAGTTTTCTCACGTTCCAGTATTTGGATGGATAAAAAAATCCAACATATTATATTGCTGATTTTTTTTTTAACCTCAGTTCTGGCCTTGGTTGATTTCTATTTTTATACAGCCATTTCGTTTTTTTCCACTTTACATTTTCCAACATTTCTTCTTGCATTTTTTTATACATATATTCATATGTATACAGACACGTTGTTGCAGACTGATTTCCAGAGTAAGATCTCAGGGACTGTAGTGTCTTTAACCCAGGCACTCTGCAAAGGGAGAGGTGGGCATTTCCTCGTGTGATGCAGTCACAGCGATAGCCCTAATTTAGTCTGGAAGCAGTGGCTATCCACCTATTACCTCTTTATTTATGTTTTTTAAAGGCCCAAGCAGATATTGCTGAAAGATGTTGTGTGTGCCCATATTCCAGGACTCATCAAGAGGTTTGGCATTGGCTGTGATTGCTCCGTGAGAAAATTCTTATTGAGCACAGAGAAAGGCAGGGGCAAGGCTTTGTTCTATTAGCAAACTTGTCCAGGCCAAACAGAGGTGCAGTTTGCAACTGAAAATCCTTTAATAATTAACTGTCTGAAGATAGAACTGGATCATCTGTGTACACATAAGCAAAGCTTAGCCTTTCTGGCTCCAGAAAAAAAAGAAAGGTATCACCTCTTTGCAGCTTTGTGTAGTTTTCACTGTTTTGCATCTTCAGTGTTTCATATGGAATATTTTCCCCCAAAATACTATCTTTAAGGGTCAAGCTGGCTCAGCTGGATTCAGAAAATTGGGATTGTACTGCTGGTCTTTCATTCTACCATAAATAGGATGAGAAGTACCCCCTTGGTAAAGGGCTTAGAGATTGATTGATAAAGTGGGATATATATTGACTAAGTTATAGGATCATTGCAAACTGGTAAGTTCTGCTCTGATCTAAAGTGTAAGCTGTCTTCTTATTTTGGTTTTAGTTTAGTTGACTCACATGTCACAGCAGGAGCTCAGAAATTAATGTAAAATTCAAAGTGTGATTGCACTATAATTAATAAATCAGGCCTTTTCATGCCACTGTATTTTAATATGTGGCTTTTGAAATCTCAGAAATGGATTGACCTATTTTTATGTTCATTTCACATTGTAAAACTATTTTTCAAACATGCCATTAGGTTTTAAGAGTTCTTGGATGTGGTCTGATTCTGTATAAATGTCATACTCTACACACACTCCTTACATAGTTTTGCTCAGTACAGAAATTGTGGCATTTGAAGTTACGGTTCTTTCCTCTTGCCTGGATTTGTTCAACATTTTGGAGCAAGAAGCTAGCTTCTGTAGTTCACACAGAGATTGGCATGTAATTCATTAGTCTGTGAAAAATGTTTTGTGATTCTAGAGTAGTTCTATGCACTATGTAAGTGCTGTCATTACTATTTTTTCCTTATAAAATGCAATCTCAGTTGCATTCTCAAATTACTATTGTTTAACATTTTCCCTCTATTGAGCGAAGCCGTGGCATCTGTATGCAGCGTTAGCTAAGTATTGCATTCATTTCAGACTTAGTCTGCAAAAAGAGAGGTTTCAATAAATCTATAACTGTGGGCCATGTCTATAGATTAAGACAGTTATGCCCACTCTTCTGGTGATGGTAGTGAGCCTACTGAAGCTTCATAATACTTTAAGACTCAGGTAAAATAAAGACTGTGCTGACCTTGAACAAATATTATAATATATGAATTTTTTGATCTTGCAAATATTTTCTTGATCCTTCCTCCACTAATATGAGATATGCATTATTCTCACTTACTAAACTTGCCAAAATACATGAGGTTTTGCTTTAATCTGTTGCTTGTTATTTTTACAATTTTCCTAAGCTTGCATAGATGTTGTCTGATAAACCATGTGTGCAGGTGTTACTGCATTATGGTCTCCCGTGTTACTGTGGATCATAGGGACTGGAGCATCTCTACTATGATGAAAGGCTGAGAGAGGTGGGACTGTCTAACCTGGAGAAGAGGAGGCTTGTGGGGTATATCAGTACCTAAAGGGAGGGTGCAGAGAGGATGGAGCCAGGTTCTTTTCAGTGGTGTCCAGTGACAGGACCAGAGACAGTGGGCATAACTGAAACAGGCAAGACTCCATCTGAACATCAGGAAACACTTTTTCACTGTGAGCGTGACTGAGTACTGGAACAGGTTGCCCAGAGAGGTTGTGGAGTCTCCACCCTTGGAGATATTCAAAAGCCATCCAGACGTGGTCATGGGCAACCGGCTCTAGATGACCCTGATCTAACTTCAGAGTTAGTTCTGCTTTGAGAACAGGTTTGACCAGATGACTTGTAAAGGTCTATTCCAACCTAAACTGCAATTCTGTTCTATGAATGCCTCAATTATCTTTTAAACTTTCAAATACCAGAGGAAGGTTTACAAAGTTCCACATAGTACTTTCCTGATTTACCATGCAAGGAAAAGAACAATTTGTACATGGCTAAAATTATTTCAGAGGCCTCCAACATGCTCAGGATTCCAGCTGTTCAACTGAGACTGAAACTGAAGTCCACAGTGCCTTCTTTTCCAGAGACCCATTTACGCTTTGCACTGTATTACCAACATGCTAAAGTAAATTCCTCAGATCCAAAGCCAATTCCAGCAGCCTTGAAGTTCTGATCTGGAGAGGCATGTGACTCTTCTAACCATTTTTCTGAGTGAAGGCTAAGGAAAGAGCAGAGTAGCAGCTCCACATCCTGGGAGTGGGGGAGTAGAGAAGAAACAAAATTTCAGAGAGGATATAAAATTCCTTCTCAGTTGCTATCAATTGAAATTCTTCTGCAGGGTCCCAAAAGGTATTGCTACTGATTCCAGTAACACTGATCCTCACCCTGACTTTTCATGTGAGCCTCTGAAAATAAGCATAAGTTAATACGTAGGTTCAGGAAGTGTAACACAAACAATTAGACAGCTGTGCTCTGAGGTACGTGGTTACACTAAAAGATGTTCTTTTAACCACAGCAAAAATGGAGATGATGACAATCCTACTTTCCTTATCCACAAGGGTGCTGTGTGGATAACTTCATTAATCAAGTTCTTGGATACTATGGCAAAAAAGGACAACATAACTAGGGAATGTAAGTAAAGCTCTGTACTGGGTTTGTGTGGCAAGGTTTTGGTAGTGGGGGGGCTACAGGGATGGCTTTTGTGAGAAGCTGCTAGAAGCTTCCCCTATGTCCGATAGAGCCAATGCCAGCCGGCTCCAAGTCAGACCTACCGCTGGCCAAGGCTAAGCCAACCAGCAGTGGTGGTAGCACCTTGGTGATAACATATTTAAGAAGGGGGGAAAAAAATCCTGTGCAACTGCAGCCAAATAGAGGAGTGAGAAGATGTGAGAGCAACAACTCTGCAGACACCAAGGTCAGGGAAGAAGGAGGGGGAGGAGGTGCTCCAGGCGCCGGAGCAGAGATTCCCCTGCAGCCTGTGGTAAAGACCATGGTGAGGCAGGCTGTCCCCCTGCAGCCCATGGAGGTCCACGGTGGAGCAGATATCCACCTGCAGCCCGTGGAGGAACCCACGCCAGAACAGGTGGATGCCCGAAGGAGGCTGTGACCCTGTGGGAAGCCCACGCTGGAGCAGGCTCCTGGCAGGACCTGTGGACCTGTGGAGAGAGAGGAGCCCACGCTGAAGCAGGTTTGCTGGCAGGACTTGTGACCCCGCGGGGGACCCACGCTGCAGCAGTCTGTTCCTGAAGGACTGCACCCTGTGGATGGGACCCATGCTGGAGCAGTTCATGAAGAACTGTGTCCCGTGGGAAGGACTCACATTGGGGAAGTTCATGGAGGACTGTCTGCTGTGGGAGGGACCCCATGCTGGAGCAGGGGAAGAGTGTGAGGAGTCCTCCCCCTGAGGAGGAAGGAGCGGCAGAAACAACGTGTGATGAACTGACCGCACCCCGTATTCTATGTTCCCCTGCACCACTGGGGGGGACGGTGTAATCAGGAGTGAAGCTGAGCCTGGGAAGAAGGGAGGGGTGGGGGGAAGGTGTTTTTAATATTTGGTTTTATTTCTCATTTTCCTACTCTGATTTGATTGGTAATAAATTGAATTCATTTTCCCCAAGTCGAGTCTGTTTTGCCCATGACAGTAATTGGTGAGTGATCTCCCTGTCCTTATCTCGACCCACAAGCCTTTCATTATATTTTCTGTCCCTGTCCAGCTGAGGATGGGGAGTGATAGAGTGGCTTTGGTGGGCACCTGGCATCCAACCAGGGTCAATCCACCACAAGCTCACATAATGTTTCAAGAATTTCTTTCAAAAGAACTTGTGGATATGTGAGAAGTTGCTACAAAATCAGAGATACAGGGCAGGTCTTACATTTTAACCGTGAAAACTCCATTTTAATGGAAAATCACCTCTCTTGTGACATCTGAAGTATTTGCTCTGTGAATGCATATGATGTCAGAAGTGAGAACTGAGATAAATATGCTTCATCAATAAAAGATTATATTTTCATGTCATTGTCCTTAGTAATAATGTCAAAGTAAACAAACTGAACAAAGTGTCTCTCATGAAAGCTGCCTGTAATTTCCATGAGGCAAGAGTGGAATCAGGTATTTTGAATGTCTGTTTCAAAGGGGACTTTTTTTTTTCCTATAGACTATATTTTACCATTAGTATTTAAATACAATGTATCATTAGTCTCAAAGAGAACTTAGGCTTAATGGCTGTTGACAGGATATGGTTCTGCATCAAGGGAATTTTAGAAACCTTTTTACGTGTCAAAATTTATACTTATTAGTCACCTGATGAACTGTGACCAAAAAGACTCATGCTGTCTGTTACAGCCCTGGCAACAAGTCTCCCTCTCAACTAGATCTCCAATTGGTTGCTCTGCCAGGTCTCAGTTTTAATTTTAGAGCCCTGTGCTTTTCAGCTATCTGAGCCGGGTGTCTGCTCGGTCTTCAACCTCTTTGTAGAAATTTCGGTTTTGGTTAAAGTTCGTCTCTTCAGGCAGTAGCTAAGAAATACACAGACCATGTAAGGGTTTCATAATCACTTGTTATTTTAGCCAGGAAAAGACATTTGCAGATCTAGACAAATTAATAAAAAATACCTCAATGTTTTTTCTTGCTTTGATTTTCCTAGGCTTCCTAACATGCTTTGACCTTCATATCAGAAACCCTAATGGAATCCAGGGGTTCGCCTGTTTTCCACTGAATTCTCCTTAAAATCTTGGGGTGGGTGTCCATACATTTATATCTTTCCACCCTCCTTTGTAAGCTTCTAGCATGTCTATAGAGAAATTTCTCTCATTGTTTTCAGCTACTTAATTCAATGATTCCCTGCTCAGCTGTGTCATGTAATCAGAGTCCCACACCAGGTGATGTAGGACAGCTCAGTTACCTCCTTTACAGACTTGAAAAGCTGGATAGCCAATTATTTACCTTAGGAAGCTCCAGTTGATTGAAAGATCATAAAAATTCAGTGATTTTTCCACTGTTGATTGTGCCCAAGGTATGAGAATTGCTCTTTTTGGATTTATTTCAGTATAGAGATGAAATTGGGTAGGGAAAGCAACCGCATACTATCTTTAAAATTAAGTGTACAACCTAAGTAAAAGTTGCTTTTTTCCAAACACAGTTCAGTGTGTCTTTAACCTTTTTTTTTTTTTTTGGTAGAATAGTTGAATATCTAGCAATATTTTCACTGGGAAAACAGGATTTTTTTTTCATTCAAGATGGTCTTTAGAGAACAAACACCTTGTCTACACTAGATCCATGATGTTTCATGGAATTCAGATGCCTGATCAAAATGCCTATACGTCTTAGCTTATTCTTGAAAGAGAATTGAAAGCTCTGTTTTTGCAGGTCGCTTTACTGTTTGGTTGTCAGTATAATTTTTGAAAATAAATGTTTTAATATATGCCTAATTATTTTTATTAGTCATTAATATTAAGTGACACTATGTCAAGTAGGTACAACCTCTGAAATTTGGGGTGTATTAACTACCTTACTAGATGAACAATAAAAAGGTGTATCCCAAGTGAAAACCCTGCACTTGTCGTGAAATATAAAGTCTGATGAATGTTGAAAGGTAGAGATCCAAACTGACTTTTACAGTTAAAAAAAATCTTGTCACAGGAAAAGCAGAGATCAATTTGTATTGGAAAG
The DNA here is from genome assembly GCF_018139145.2 of Gymnogyps californianus. NCBI lineage: Eukaryota > Metazoa > Chordata > Aves > Accipitriformes > Cathartidae > Gymnogyps > Gymnogyps californianus. The sequence goes on along the minus strand of NC_059472.1, from coordinate 29,040,957 downwards.
TCTGTAGCCACATGGTATGACTGGTTTTCTTAAACCATTCCTTTATAACTATACGCCAGATTCATGTTAAAAAAGACCAGTTGCAGCTCAGAGAATTAAAAAAGTAAAAAGATATATTCTGTATGTCAAAACCATTAAATTTAACCTAGATGCTTCTGTGCATAAGTTGAGAACAAAATCTGTTCATGATGTATAAGAGAATATCACCTTTATTATAGTATCTTTGTAAATTATTCCTTGTTCATCAGTCTAAACTTAAAATAATCATACCTCTGCTTCTCTTCATGGACAGAATGTCTGTGCAAGCATTTAACAGTGGCATGCAGACGTTTCTGAACAATTATACTGGCATGTATTGATAACTGTAGTCCATGAAGTGGTGGACAGTCATTAGCTCTGTATTTAAAACCTAATTATAGCCCTCTACAGAACCACTTTTTATGCTAAACACTCAGATATAAGAATGGAGTGAAAATAATTTCAGCTTATTTTAATATGAGTGTCAAATGGGACCCAAGCAGCAAGATATGATCTTTGGAAAAAAAAATAAAAATTCCTAGTCTTAATAGACTTAAAGTAGGGGGGAAAAGCATACATTTCTTCACAACTGTGGACTTCTGCCATGACCTATCCGATGTCTTGTCCAAGGATTCCTGAAACTTGAGGTTTGTTTCTGGCTTTGCCCACGGAATGCAATGTAACCTTGAGGTGATATTTGCTTTTGCCTTTCTATGCTTCCAACTTTGTCTTGTTTTAGAGCAAGATCTGTTTTAAGGCTTTCTTTAACTATGAATTTTTGATAATGGAGTTGTGACCAAGATAATGGCCCCAATCTTGGCTAAAATCTCTGATTCAAATATACAGTTAATAGGAAAAAATTAATAACATCTGCATAATCATATATCTCTAAAACACTGTTTATATATAATATAAAATTTGCCTGTCACAGGTATTATAGAATTAAAAAAACATTACATAGTGTAAAATAATATATTATGAAATTACTTTCTTAGAGGACAATTGTAGGCCTAGAGTCTAAATCACTATATAATTTTATGATTGTTAGCATACGTTAAAATTATTTCAGAGAATCATGGAACAGCCCACGTTGGAAGGGACCTGGAAAGATCATCTGGTCCAACATTTTGTGGGAAAGGGAGCCTAGATGAGGTTATCTAGTACCCTGTCGAGTCACTTCTTGAAAGCTTGCTGTGATGGGGACTCTACCACATCTCTAGGGAGGTTGTTCCAGTGAATGATTGTTCTCACTGTAGAAAATTTCTCTCTTATAGCAGGATGAAACCTTTCCTGGTGCAACTTGTACCCATTGCCTCTTGTCTTTTCCATGTGGCTCCTTGTGAAGAGAGAGTATCCACCCTCTTTGTAACTGTCCTCTAAGTACTGGAATACTGTGATGAGGTCCCCCTGAGCCTTCTGTTCTCCAGGGAGAAAAGACCTAACTCCTCCAGTCTTTCCTCATAGGGCAGCTTCTCCAGCCCTTTGATCATCTTTGTGGCCCTCCTTTGAACCTTCTCTAGTCTGACTCTTTCTTGAATTGTGGGGACCAGAACTGGACACAGTACTCCAGCTGTGGCCTGACAGGTGCTGAGTAGAGTGGGATGATCATGTCTTTACCTCTGCTAGTAATGCCCCTGCAGATGCAGCCCAGGATCCAATTTGCCTTTATTGCTGCAGCGGCACAGTGCTGACTCATGTTCAGCTTCTTGTTGTCCACCAGGACTCCCAGGTCCCTTTCAGCAAGGCTACTCCCCAGCCACGCAGATTCTAGCCTGTACTGAGCTCTTCGGTTATGTCATCCCAGGTGCAGGACTTAGTACTTGCCTGTGTTAAACTTCATACTGTTCTTGCTAGCCCACTCTTCCAGCCTGTCCCGGTCTCTCTGTAAGATGGCTCTCCCTTCTGACATGTTTACCTCACCACCCAGTTTAGTGTCATCAGCAAACTTGGTGAGGGTGCTTTCAATACCATCATCCAGATCATTTATGAAGATGTTGAACAGCATAGGGCCCAGTGTCATTCCCTGGGGGACCGAACTTGTGACAGGCTGCCAGCCTGAGTGAAAAACTTCAATAACCACTCTCTGAGTGCATCCTGTTAGCTAATTTCCTATCCATCTTGCAGACCACCTGTCCAATCTGTATCTTGCCAGTTGGTCTAGTTTGTCTATTTCTGCCATATGCAGTCACACCATTGAAAGTAAGAAAATGGCTTCTTCAGTTGAGACATTAGCTATAAGACAAGTAAGAGGACTCTCTTTTTTTTTCTTTTAAAATCATCTAATATAACTTATGTTCTTGAAAAATCTGAAAAAAAACCCCTAATAGTTGCATTCCATATTTGTTGAGATTTTAACAATGCTTTGCTTTGGGTAGCTGCCCAACACCTCATTTAGGAATTTGCAGCTTAAACATTTAGTAATTTCTTTGTATAATTTATATATTGGACAGTTAGAGTTAGATTATTAGCAATATAAAAACTAGAGAAATGAAATCATTCCACTAGTATATTTTGCAAATTCTGACAATCAGTTGTTTGGATGCTTTCTGCGCTAGTAAGTTTTTATCAGTTTGTTGCATTCAAGTTACAAAATAGGCTGCTCGAATGCCTACCAGTTTGTTAAACTAAAAATCTTGTTATGGGCAAGAGGAACACACCGTATATGCAAAGCCAAGAATTTATTGCTAGTTTAATTAGAGTCTTAATGGTCTAATCAAAGAATTATTATTAGTCTAGTTACAATGATACCATCACTTATAGTTCAGTTCATATGCAGTTAAAATGATATATAAACAAGCTTTCTGGTATCTGTTCCTCTCTCTGGTGTTATGCTCAATCTCATAAGGTTGGTGACCTTGGTCAGGCAGGGGGGTTGCGGTGTACAGGCGAACATCAGCCACCTTTGCCTGCAGCAGAGTGATGTTGATTTTTACGGCTTCTTCCTCCTCTGTCAAGGACCACTTAGGGCCATTTCTGTGTGTTCTACATGAAAACGTAAACATGAAAATGAAAACGTGCTCTATATCTTGCTCTTTCTTCACTGGTCTGCAAAGTCTTTGTTAATTTATGTAGTATGTTTTGCATATGTCTTTGGGTTTTTCTTGCTTCCAAAACTAGTTTTATCCAGTTTCCAAGGTTGCATTCTTTTGATGACTAATAATTGACCATCGATATATTATTAATAGCCATGGGGCCCCAGTATCATCCATTACATTTTCAAGGCCTCTGCTATCGTCACATGCCTTTACTCCCTGGTGCAGTATTTTATTCTAGAATCATAGACAGTTCATTCTACATAAAATAACTACTTGTTACTATCTACTAGTTACAAAACTATATATATAGCTGTGGTGGGTTGACCCTGGCCGGATGCCAGGTGCCCACCAAAGCCGCTCTATCACTCCCCCTCCACAACTGGACGGGGGAGAAAATAAAACGAAAGGCTCGTAGGTCGAGATAAGGACAGGGAGATCACTCACCAGTTACCGTCACGGGCAAAACAGACTCGACTTGGGGAAAAATTAGTTTAATTTATTGCTAGTCAAATTAGAGCAGGATAATGAGAAATAAAACCAAATCTTAAAACACCTTCCCCCACCCCTCCCTTCTTCCCAGGCTCAACTTTACTCCTTATTTTCTCTACCTCCTCCCCCCCGAGCGGCACAGGGGGACGGGGAATGGGGGTTTGGGTCAGTTCATCACATGTTGTTTCTGCCGCTCCTTCCTCCTCAGGGGGAGGACTCCTCACACTCTTCCCCTGCTCCAGCGTGGGGTCCCTCCCACGGGAGACAGTCCTTCACGAACTTCTCCAACGTGAGTCCTTCCCACAGGCTACAGTTCTTCACGAACTGCTCCAGCGTGGGTCCCATCCACAGGGTGCAGTCCTTCAGGAACAGACTGCTCCAGCGTGGGTCCCCCATGGGGTCACAAGTCCTGCCAGCAAACCTGCTTCAGCGTGGGCTCCTCTCTCCACGGGGCCACGGGTCCGTAGGTCCTGCCAGGAGCCTGCTCCAGCGTGGGCTTCCCACGGGATCACACCCACGGGATCACAGCGTCCTTCAGGCATCCACCTGCTCCAGCGTGGGGTCCTCAATGGGCTGCAGGTGGATATCTGCTCCACCGTGGACCTCCGTGGGCTGCAGGTGGACAGCCTGCCTCACCATGGTCTTCACCACGGGCTGCAGGGGAATCTCTCTCTCTG